>NW_016107503.1:3575609-3608159 GCF_001604975.1 Cebus imitator
AATAAATAAATGGGAAAAAAAAAAAAAAAGAAAATACGTAGTCCATATATCCCCTAAATACCCTCCTAAAATGACCAGCCACTTGAAGAACATTACTTGAAAAAGAAAAGTAGTAATGGCAACAATACAGACAAATGAGGAAAATATGGCAGTAACATCACATAGTTCGGAATTATGTCCTCAGGCATTTCTGTAGATTGAATTTTTCTGGTGCTGGCAAATACGTTTTGTTACTTTTTCTCACTATGGCAGACATTGCTAATCATCATAACACTCTCCTGCTAAGCCCAGAAGCTGCCTTAGTATCCCTCTCATGACCACATTTTGACAACCACTGCCAATGAATTGCAGTTGGCATGTAACATGGAACCTATTTTCTGACCCTGGATTATTTCCTCACAAAAGCAGGCTTTTCTTGAAGTTCAGGGGTCTATTACTCTGTTGTAGGAACGAGGTGCTGGATACTCTACTGGGAATTATGGGAGATTTTTAATAAGTATTATCTCTGCTCTGCATCTGTCTCTCTTGATGTTCAAACATATCTACAACTTTAAATTTTGCTTTGAGATTTTAATTTTCATTCCTTCATATTTTCCACTAGTTATCAGCCTTATTACATTTAAATAATCATATCAATAAAAAAAACAATCGAAGACTTACTGAAAATAAAAGACTGACAAAAAATAATTAATGTCCTTAACAATGTGGAGAGTTAGACTCTTTGAAACAAATGTATATTGCCAACAAGCACAAAATATCCATATATATAGTATATTTCTATGCATTTGGGATGTTATAGCCCTTTGAGTAAAATTACACTTTGAAAATGTTTTAAATATCAAAATTATTTCATTATTTAATGTGTTCAAACTGAATGTTAGGCTTAATTGTAGAGAGGACTTTTAAAAATATATATGATTAAGTAAATTCTTTCTTCAAAGGGTATGTAGATAGTGTATGCATTACAAAATTATTTCTTGGATTAAATAAGTAGGATGAAGTGTAGTCCCTGAGTCACGCAGTGAGAAGCCCATGTAAAAGCAGCCATCCTGAGTGACGTCAGTGTGCTGTTGTGGCTCTAAGTCTGGTTATAATTGCAGGTGAAACCTTAACCCTATGCTGCCCAACTCCACCTAACACGGCCTCTTTCTACACCCTGAAACGTATAAAGACAGAATAAACAAACATTTTCACAAGACAAGGAAGAGTTTGAATAAACGGCATATTATTTAATAAGTTGACCACTATATCAACAGGTACTTACTCTTCTAGGTTTTTTATTTATTGGAATTAAATGAAAATATTCATTGTGAATCAGCCATCATGTTATGGACCAAACTTTTCTGTAGAGAATTTAATATTCAAGTCTGAGTCATCACGTGTTTAATGAATTTCTATGTTTAATGAATTCCTGTGTTACGTGAGTGCCTACATAAAGAAAGATATGTTCCTGCCATCAGGGAGTTTTCCCTTATTCTTTAAAAAATATTCTTCTGTCTTATGAATTTTTCCCAAAGAAGTTATTCAACTGACACAAAAAGAAACATGCTCTAAGACTACGTACTCATGTCTACTAAAAGCGTGCTGTTAGCAATCTAAGAGTTTAACTTTAGAGAATTGGCAAGTCATTAGGCATCCACATATAGAATACTATGCACCCATTTGAATATGAAGACTGTTGAAACAAGGCATACATTCATGAATATGTGAAACAAAGGCAATATAAAATAAAATGGACCCTGTCTGTACATTTCTGCTAATCATATGTACATGAATGACCTAGGAAAGAAGAAGCTGTATTAGAGCAGTAAGAGAAGAAAAAGCTTTTAAGCATATGAGAGTGTCATTTTAAAACAGAATCTTAGCTTGCAATAGAGTTTCTCAAAATATAACTTTTCTTGAATCATTTTAGTATGTCTATTACTATTTTATATTTACATGATGAATATAAAACATGGAGAACTTTTGAGAATAAAACACTTCTCACTCTTTAATGTTAGTATTGATAATATATTGATGACTTAGCTAAGAAACTTCCAAATTAAAAGGTTAGTATAATTGTGAACTCAAAGGGCTCATCGGAACAAAAACTTCTGGACTCCCATCAGAGCTATTCATTTTTAACATATTTTATTGTATTGGAATTGCATATTTATTACACCTTAAACTGCAACATTACTTATAATACCTAGACTCCTGACCTTTCTATAATCTAAATTCACTGCAATTATACATGAAATTTCCTAATTCTAGCCCATTCTCATTTTTCTGAGAAAAGGTTGATCCTTGACCTTCTATTCTATAAGATGTATTTAAAACGTGAGCTGCAGGTTTTGCTGTAATATTTCTCAGGTGGGCAGTATTCACTAATCACCAAATAGCACAAATTTCTACATGCTCAGCACATAGCAAACTAAATTTATCACTGTACATGTTTGATAAGAAAGGGCATTTATTGTTTATTAGGCAATATTCCGGAGAATGCATGTAAGGATAATGGTCCCAGAAGCCCTCGAAGCCAGAAAATAGCAACATTTTTCAACTTCCTTAGAAGATAAGGTGAAAGAAAAGTTATTGCACCATGGCTGTGAACAATGAGGGGACCTTGACCTTACTAAATCAACTGCCAAGGCAGTCGTATAAAGGCCAAAGAGTAACTAGGTCACTGAAGATCTGTGGAGAGAAAGGGAATTATGGTATTGAAACATTCTGGAAGCAAATAGTAGATGCTTTTCAACAAGGGAGAGACGCCATTTAAGTCATTTAATATACAGAGTGTCCTTTCATGACTTTTCTGTCCTAAGGACATAAAATTAGCAAGTTACATTTCTACTCACCAATTATATGAAATTGTGAAATTTCAAGAGTTATTCCAGTGTCATCTCAGGAGAGAAAAGTAGAAGCCATCTGACTATGTCGGTGCATCGAGAATGGCATAGGAGTATAAAGGAAAAGTCACTTTAATACATTCTTTTAATTTTGTTCAGTTTCAACAAACTACTTTGACAAGCATTTAAAAGGTATGAGGGTCATGTTGTTTTGAAATAGGACAGTTTTCTAACATGTGTGGGTTTATTTATGTTAATAAGCAACAAGGATATCCTGGTCATTTTTATATTTATCCTTGGTCAGCTAAGTATGATATATTCCATGAAACTGGTCAAATAATTTAGAAAAATAATGTAGAAACTATCCTGAATTCTCTTAGATATTTACAGTGCACGTTAGAGCAGTGAAGACTCTGAAAAACGCTACAACTTAAAAATGTGCTTCAGTCTTCATGGAGACCTTTATTATTTTGTATTTTACATGTGAATTTTTATTTGACAATATTCATTAACATAAACACCTCTAGGAAACTGAATAAATACAGCAACAATTCAAGTATTTGTTGGCAGATGCTGTGATAAATGTCCAATCTTTGAACATGACGGATCTTTGTTTTAGGTAAACTCATGAATCATTTTGATGTTAATTAGAATGAAACAGCCCACAATCAAATAGCATTGCAATCTGCAGTACAGGAGAAAACAATGCAGCTTAACAGCTTCCAAATAGGAAATGTAATAGAATTGAGTAGTGTTTAAAAGGAGAGAAGTCACTGTTAAGGATAACCAGACCCAATATGGAGTACTGTGTAATCAATCACAAGGTATACGCATTTAATTTAATTGCAATCGTATATAAAGAGTACAACCTCACCCTGTCATCTGTCATCTCTGTTCAGCGTATCGCCACCTTCAACTAGACCTCAGTTTAGAGAAAGGCGATCAATGTGGTAATAAAAGGAAAACCAAATAAATGAATTCTTGGCCTTTACTTAGGGACTTTGTGCTGAATTCCAAGGGGCACCCTTCAGAATCTTCAGGAGTTATACCATGTACAACTTGTGCTCCTAAAAGACTGGGGAGCTGGTGATTTTAGGGTGATTTAAAGGACTTTTAAGAGTAATTTTGATGGTTAGGAAATTTCAGTTTTTACCTTAAGTATTAACCTTAGGACCCAATTCCCATGTTATTAGTAGAACCATACCAGGTTATATAGCATGTATATGATCTTCTGCTTCACAGTGGGGAAACTGGTACTTCACAAGGCTTAATCATCTGTGCCCAGCGCTTATCAATTGCTAAAGTTGAAGTAGTTCAAATGTGAACGGTAAAAACATTTTGATAAAACAGTCCAAATATGAACATTAAAATCTATGGTTCTGATTGTCTCCTTCATTCTTTAACTTTATGAAACTTTAAAAAGCAAAGTAAATGAAAGTTGGACTAACTTCAATAGTCTAATAAAAATAACTAAATGATTCACTTCTAATAAGGAAGTTTTTCATTACTTCGAATATATTGTTTTAACTTAAACACTAAACTTTTCTTAAAGGTTGTTACTGCTTTACTAGTTAATATAAATTACAAAGCTAAGAATTCTTTAAATGATGTATTTATTTCCCTAGAGTTTAGTAACACATTCACATACTATAAAAGCACTTTTACGACCAAGTGTTTTTTTAAAACATGCAAAATTAATGTGTATTTTTATGTAATTATGTAAAGAAACGAATACAATTTATTGTCAGAATGGCTTACATACACAATTCTGAGTTACTTTTACCATAATTTCTAAGATTTATTCTGTTTTTATTCTCTCTAACTTAAGCTATTATATATAACTATTTCATACATATTGCATATAAATACATGTATGTATGTATATATAAGCACATGTGTACCCTAGCCTTTCCAAAGTAATACCTTTATACTGCCCTTTGCATCAGATTTGAGAGACAAAAATAAAGATTGCTCTATCATTGCCTTTAAGATCCATTTTCTTGTTAATCCAACCTAACATTGATTTTGCGTTGTTTTGTGCCTTATTAGTATCTGTGTTTTGGGGACATTACCCTCTGTTTGTATGTGTGTAAATCTTATTCATGCAACTGAACTCTATGACACAAAAATTACATTTTAACAACAGTTACATTATTATTGAATGTTTGAGAACAAATAAATGGAAGTTTGATCAATGAATTCACCAGAAGAAGGAGAAGAATTATCACAGCAAATGTAGAAAAGGACATGGATTCAGGGGTAGGTCAGAACGGGGAAGAGTGAACATCCTGTGGCTAGTTACCCTCCTTGTGGGGATAGGGAATGAGCTGATCCTTAAGTTTCAAAACAGAATTTTATGCAAGAGAAAAAATAATAATAATAACAAGGGAGCTGGCAAGATGTTGAGTTCTCTCAAGATCCATCAAATAAAAATTCAAAAGAAAAAAAAATCAGCGTAAGGCCCAGTACTAGCAAAAAGCACAAAAAGGCAAAAGTGTTCCATCAGGTAAGTGCCTGATTTGATAAATATTTTTTTTAAAGTGACTTATTTGAGTAAGATAGAAAATCAGAGACTTTTAAGTGGGGAATAAAAACATTAGATTTAAGAATATTGTAAAAGGAAAAAGAAAATTCCATGATTCCTGCTTTATTTGGCCTTTAAATGCTCTCCATGTTTTGTTCTGTTTTGTTTTTTGTTTTGTTTTCTTACAGAATGCCAGAGTCCCCTGGTGAAGTTACCGAATATCCTTTGTTTGTCACGGTTGGTGATTGGCTAGATTCTATAAAGATGGGGCAATACAAGAATAACTTCATGGCGGCAGGATTTACAACTTTTGACCTGATTTCAAGAATGAGCATTGAGTAAGTGATACTAGGGTTATTAAGGTAACTAGATGCCCTGCTGGGGATTATAAGTTCAAATGCTATATTAAAACACCTTTCTTTAGGCTAGGAGGTAATTTCCAAGTCTTTTCCTCACATTTCTGACTATCATTCTAGTGGAAGTTGGACACTACACTTTTATCTATTATTCTTTGAAAGAATATATTTAATTCAAATAGCTATTTAAAATATTTTAAATGTTTTCTAAAATGCATATTACTGTCATCCAATTCATAGGCTTTATGTTAATTTTACCTTGGCAAATTATTATTCACATATACTAATATTGCATAATCAATTTCTATAACAACGCAATATTATGTTATTTTCAGAGCTCCTTCTAGATATTATAATGATCAACCATTTTCTACTGCAATGAAAATGCTTAATGTGTGCTTAAAAGACTAAACGGTTGAACCATATTAAACTGCCATTATTTTAAGACACTAATGGCAGTTACATATAGTACAACATAAGGGCATTTTTTCCAGATTATCAAAAATCCATGAGAAATCAAATGGAGTTCACATTATACCTTCCATTCTACATACTCACCGTTTTGCTAATGTTGTTGCAAATGTATATCATGACCTAAATTATACAGGTGTAGGCCTATGAAATATCTGAATATTGCATAAGTACCTGTGTATGAAATGGAAAAATATAGATTGTTACATATGAGATTATGCATTCTGTGGATCCAGAGAAAAGGAAAAAAGATAATAAACTTCTGCTGCTCATTTAGATCTCTGCTTAACAAGTAAGCTACACCATTTTTGGCCACTGTGGCAGGGTGCTTATTTAATGCATCTAAATAGTCATTTTATCTCACATGCTTATCAGATCTAAATGTTCATATTCTCTCTCTCTCCCTTTCTCTCTCGCTCTCTCGATCTCTCAGTGACATTAGAAGAATTGGAGTCATACTCATTGGACACCAGAGACGCATAGTCAGCAGTATACAGACTTTACGTTTACACATGATGCACATACAGGAGAAGGGATTTCATGTATGAAAGTACCACAAGCACCTGTGTTTTGTGCCTCAGCATTTCTAAAATGAACGATATCCTCTCTACTTCCCTCTCTTCTGATTCTCCAAACATTGCTTCACAAACTGCAGTCTTCTGTTCAGACTATAGGCACACAACTTATGTTTATGCTTCCAACCAGGATTTTAAAATCATGCTACATAAATCCTCTATGAATAACCTGCAAATAAAACCCTGGTCCACTGAAGATTATTGCTACGCAATGGTAAATAACTCAGCATGGATGTGTAATTTTGTATAAGCAGTATATGGGAAGTGTTCACGGACTTCACCTAAAGGAATTTATCCAGTTGGGGCTTCCTTAGTGATGTATGTAGAGTGTGATGGTAGATGAGAACGAACTAGTTGACCTTTCTTTCAGGTTTTGTGATCAAGTAGCTTCCAAACTGACATAAATGTTTGGTTTTTAGATAATTATATTCAGCTCTATTGGTTGTATTGTTACTTTTTTTTAATAGTTTTACAGTTGGTGCCTGATATTATTAGAATTGTTTGCAGAAATGACCAGTGATATCATGTAATGAATTTTTGTGAGGTATGACTATGGTGAGAAGGGGGTTGTTAGGGAGGGAGGAAAAAATACTGTGTTTTTAAATCTTCTGAGCCTGGGTTTGTCAATTTTTTAAAAATTAACTTTATAGTGTCATACATATTTCATAATAGGTGGTAGTATAAAGGCTTTTCACCTCTAATTTTATTTATTTTTATTTTTTTACTAACTGTAGTATTTTTCTCTACTACCTTATGAAGACCACCCATAGAAAGACCAAGAGTGACTTCATCGATCTAATGGTTTTCATAGAGGAAAGCTTGGGATAAAGCCATGACTTTTCCCTTTGTGCATTGTCACAAGTTTGCAAAAGTAATTATCAAGGCACTGAGAAAATTAGTCATTCTCAGTAGAATTGCTTTGGATAAAATACATAATTATACCCTTAGATTTAATGTAAAAATATTAATTAATTTAATATAAACAGAACTTTAGGATAGATACATGGTGGCCCAAGAAAATAAACATACCTGGCTGACCATTTGGTATTGGTGCATTTTGCAAGTTTAAGCATTCTTATGTTTTCTTTGCAAAAATAAGTTACATGAACAAGTATGAATACTCCAAAGAGTATATAAACAGATCTTACGCATGAACATAATGTGTCAACCTGGGTCCATCATACAATAACATAAAAATGAGAACACAGCTAAGGTGTGGTGTTGTCATAATCTTCTGAGAGGCTATAAAAAAAGGTGAATATGTTTTTAAGTGATTTAAGCTGAGTCCGCTTATCAAAATAGTGCTATATCTTATGAACAAATTAAATTATAAAATCAGCGCCTCCCTGTAAAACTAAAAAAATGTCTACTGTTTTAGGTGGAAGAGTAAGTAAAATGTGTTGAAAGAAAAAAACAGAGTAGGTTGTCTAATGCTGATTTAATAAATTAGCTTTTATTGGATCTCAGCTATAATGGTGCCCTACCCACATTCTCAAATTCCTATCTAAATTCCTTTTTCTTGGTCATAGTAGTGTTTTTGTTTTATAAAGGAGCCTAACTTTTTCTTATATTTAGATTTTGTTGATTGTCCCATTATACTAGACCCTTCTGCATATTTTCTTTTGCTGACTTATCTCCTGGCTTTTGTCTACCACAGCTTAATCCTTCTCATTTCAAAACAAATGTGTACAGCTAGGAGGAAGAGTCTTTAGATATTTCTTATAATACACAAAAAAGGTAGGAGGGATGGGAAATCCATCACTTTTTATGTAAGTGTGCCAGATATAGCTAGCCACATTTTCCAGCCATCAACCTACATGGTTGTGCATCACTCATAGACTCTCTGCAGTTTGCTTGATCCATTTACACAAATCTGGATACATTTAGAAGAAATATAAAATTTCCATATTTACCTATCTTCAAATATATATTAAATAAGAACAGATATAAAACAGATTAAATTTATTAATCATATATTTATTTTTATAATACAAAAAAGGTATTTAGAAAAATAAGGAATAGAATAATATGGTCTTCCACAGGACTCTGTCAGCACCATCTGTGTACCTTGAAATAAATTCTATTAAATTATTTACACTTCTATGGGATGAGCATTCAGTGATTGCAAGGTTAAAGTTCTCTGTTAAGAATTTTTTTTCTTTAAAATGCCTGATGATCCTGTTTTACATCTGGTTAATTTGTACTTCTTTTTTTCTTTCTCTAGCATCTTTTTATATATCATAAAATGACATTTTTGCTTTGTCTCTCATGTCATGCCTCCTTCAAAATTCCTTTTAAATTATATTTTTATTTTTCAGAACTGTAAGCATGATAATCTTAAATGTAACTTTGAACTTCATCATGGTTACAGCAAGATTGAAACATGTGTGCCAGATTAAACAGAAACATTAAAATATAAGGATATCTATTTATTTACTGCCTACTAGTCATAGACCCCATGATCCCAGGAGTATTACCATATCCAGGAATATTAACAGTTAAAATGCCAAATTCATTTGAAAATTTTATATGAAACGAAATCTGTTTTAATATGCAAAGCATAAAACTTAATTATAAAAAGAAAATAAGTAATTTCCATGAATCACAAATCTTCAGGAATAATCTTTGATACCTAAAATATGCATATAGGCTCATATACCTACTTTATTTTCAATGTCTTCATCTATGCTAATGAGGGAGTGTTTTGGATTTTAAAACCAGACAGTCAAAAATCATTTTCATTTTATTTTCTAAATGATCAATTTTCAGTCTAGAGTGAACTCCTTATCTCATAATATAAGTCATATTTGGAAAAAAATGTAAAAACAATGTACCATCAAGGAGCAAGATAAGGTATTTAAATCATTCAAAAAAGCAATCAAATTGCAAAATTCTTGTGGTTTAACACAAATCAAGACTTACAGCACTTCTGCACTGAGTTACAACTGGTGATAAATGTTCTACATTCCATAATCAAAATAAGACATCTTATTTCACTTTGCATCACTCTTTAAAATCTATCAAAGTATAACCTGAATAAAAATGCCTCCAGCAACAGCCTTAAAACTTATCTCAGCCCATGAATGGAAAACAAATCCAAATCTGATCCTTGAAAAACAAAGGCCCTAAAGAAAGTCTTCAGAAGAGATGGTGAAGAATGAATTATTTTACGTATCACCCAACCACATTTCCTAAAAATGTATTTTGGTGTCTTCTCCTGCCAGATTTCTGCTCTGCAAGGCAGTCAGTTAAATCTCATCTCATAATTTTCGCTGAGTTAGTTCTTTTCGCCTCTTTTATTAAATTTTCGAAGACTTCTCAGCCCTGTTTTTAATCCCCAGCCTGTCTTTTTATTCCTCTCAGCTTCTATCACATCACACGTTATCCCCATCAGCATAGGAAAGGTAGCACAACAAATCTGAAAAGATTGTGTAGATCTCCTTCAAAGGGGCTTGGGACAGGGAGATGTTGAAAAATCTTTAATATTTTGGGTTCTATTACATAACTGAGAACATTTACACTTACAGAGGATATGGGTTCTGGCTGTTCCTTAACTTGAAATCAAGTTCTTTGGAAAGTAATTCTGAAATGGATCATGATGATGGTCTTTTTCAGTTGCTTTAACTAAGGAAGTTTATAATTAATTTTTAAAAATTAGTATCTTAAGATCAATATCTGTTATTATAAACTCACAGTTGGTCCATGTCTTTATAGATCAGAGATTAGAAGCGAAGTATCACTTCTTGCAGTAGGAGCATCTTAACATTTCCCATCTCCAATTCCGTGAAGTAGAAGAGACTCATATTACTTTATATTGAATCACAAGACATTTTGATATTTTTAAATATGAAGACTCCAAAAGGTAGAGGAGTACACTGGGTTACATTGATGGTATTCTTCCACAAGAACACAAGGCACTGAAGTCACCTCATTTTTGGTTCTTATGAGCAACACTCTCAAAAATTTTTCAATCTTTATAATGTTACGCAAAGACAATACAGGTTCAGCTTAACAAATATCTATGGAACGTCTCCTATATGCACCAAATTATACTACAAAGATAAGTTTGGTTGTGCTGTCCTTGCCTTCAGGTAACTCTCATTATTATAATTTAGAGCTTTATTTGCTATGTTTGCTATGGTTGCCATGTCAATAGGGGATAGTACTTTCCATAGAATATAAAGAAATAAATAGGAACTTCCTCCAGTGGGAATTGGATTTGCAATTTTTTTGGACTTAAAATTCTCATAGTATTCTTCCCAAACACCCCGTAATCCCTGCTGGTTTCTCTAAAACAGTTTTTCTCAGCAGAAATCACAGATTTTTATTGTCTAGTGGCATACCTATCAGTTTGTATATGGATTCGCTACCTCAAAGGTGCCTCCTGTTAAAAAACATTAGCTTTTTTTCAAGAGCAATTCTTGAGTAATCTCCTGTTCAAGCTTATTCACTGGCTCTAGGCAACATGATGATAAGTATGAACTGCAATGGTAGTGTAAAATCCTTTCAAACTCCATTCATTTAACAAGGGAAATAGCTGATTACTCCTGACTATAACATATTAGTAAGTGAAATGATAGAAACATCTTATATTGTGTAAAAGTAAACACCCCATCTTTTTCTTACTGTTAACTTTAAAAAAAAGTATTGATGAGATGTTTCAAAAAATTCCCAGAATAAAAATTAACTTTTTTTGTTATAAGTAGATGTGGCACAATATACATATATCTGAGGAAAGAATTAAAAGATCCAGAAAAAGTTATTGGTCATCAAAATGTAGTTTTAACAAATCATCTTTTTCTGAGTAGTAAATTATCTTCAAATTGACAATGAGTTTATATAAAATGTATAAAAAAGAACATTTATGTCTTAATGGAAAGATCTGGGTTCTTTCCTCTTAATTCAAAAGAGTTTTTGTTTTATTAGCATTTGCTTTTTTGAGATTTTAGAATATATTTGGAACTTCTTTAGCTTACCAGTATCAATCCAAATTACATTTTTAAATCAGAAAAAAAGAGAGAAAACTTTTCAATTACTAAGGAAGGCAAAGCACTATGAAATGAATAAACTTTACCTTTTAAAAAGGAATCTGTCAACTACAAAGTTTGTCTATCTCAGTGACATCAAGTGATTTTTTGCAGTGTCCCATTGAAAGCAGTTTCCTTTTAAACAAAACATGGAAAGGCTCTTGCTTGAATTTTCACACTGATTAATCAGAGTACCAAATCTCTACATCATTAAGAGAACTTTTGATTTGTTTCATTATAGAGAAAGTTTCAAAGAATTCCATTACCCTTAGACACAACTAATTCATTCTTAAGAATAACAAAGGTATCAAAGAGAAAAATCACCTGACAGATGAGGAGGAAAGATAGCTCTTCAACGTTAAAAAAAGATGTGGCTTCTACATTTGATTAAAATAAAGTACAAATTAACAACACAATCTTCTCAGGAGTTGTAAGTTAGAAAAATATCAGAATTAGTGAAAATCTTCCCTAAAGTAAAACTCTGTTATTACCTGTATTTTCTGCATTATTTGTAATCTCTGGCCATTTTTAATTTGTCATAATAAACTCATTTTTGGTTACATAATAAGTTATCATCTCAACAAATCAGAACCACTGAGATATAACTATAGATAGAATATTCTACAAAATAATAAAAGGAAGACAACTCTAATTCAGGATTCCTACTGAGTTAGCAACAGAGTCTCTATCTCATTATCCGTCATTGAAATGAGAACTATCTTTATCCCAAAATAATACATTGTTATAGAGAGAACTCCAAGGATATGAGAATCGTTTTCCATACATTCCATTCAACTTGTATATCTAGGTATTAATAACTGAAGAGAGATACCTTTGTTTCTGAGTTAAATATGAGCTTACGCGAGAAGCAAATTGATGTAAACATTTCTCTACAAGTTGTTCCATATTTGTAGATCAACCTTAGAACAGTCTTAGTTTGTCTGTGTTCTATAAAGACTCAATATCATTTAATTTTTCAAAATCATGATAGGGAGAAGAATGTTAATTTGTAAAGATGAGCAAACACCACACTTTTAAGATCTTTACCTTATTTAATATTTCCTCTTCCACTATTTTTATAATTAAAAATCTCTTTTCTAAATTTAGTAATTTGTAGGATGAACTGTATGCATTTAGATAGAAATCGCTTTTATTAAATTTTCATTTAAACACATCTTCATTCACTTAATCAGAGAAGCCATAATATTAGCTCATTTTTCAAAGTAGTAACTTTTGCTATCTTTAGAATTCTCATCTACCCAGTAATATAATTACTAAAGTCATGAAGAAGTTTTTCTTTAACTGTGCATGCTTTATTGATTACCATATTGTTTTTGTCTTTAAGTCGGCTCAAAATTGTAGTCTTTAGAAGTTCTATAACAAAAATCAATGGCCAATAATTTGCTAACAAATTTGTAACTGAACAAGCTATTTTTTTCTGTCAATGTGACTGATGTGTGCATTGTTAAATTTAACTGTTTAAATATTCATTGGTATATTATCTAGGGCTATTACTGCAATATCCTCATAGAATCTTTAAGATAATGCTGAATATCATATACAGTTAATAAACAATCATTGGGGCTTTTTAAAATTGCTGCACTGCATGGAAAGTAAGTTTTAATGTATATAACTGTTTGTCATTGAAGTTTGGAATTTATTTTAATGTACTCTTTCTTCCCATGCCAGATATGTCTTTGAAGAAAACTGTATTAATATATTCATACTATGCAAAACTCTCATTTTGTTTTGACCAAACAAAATGTAGCTTTGATAAAATTTTATGGTTTTTAGGCCTCTTAGATTAAAAAAAATCAAAATGTGAAATGGGAGCATTTTTCAGGGGGAGTAGGACACAACACCTGAGCAGTGTTCACAAATATGAACATGAGTAACACTTGATGGAAAAGATTACTGTATGTTATTGATTTTGGACACATTATTATTCATTTTGTTAATCACATTTGACCTTGGATTGTGACACTGAAAAAACTTGAATATATATGGGATATAAATATCTTTGGGACATTTTACATAAATTATACTTACTTTTAATTTTGTATGCAGTGAAAACTTCGACAGTTTAATTTTGAATTTTGAAGGAAGAATTTTTAACAGTCCGTGTCTCCTAAAATGTTAATTATGGTATATTTGCTATAGTAACCTCATTTTTTGAAAAATCAGAGGCAAAACAAGAATGCAGAACTTGGCAACAAACTAAGTTCCACTAAAATTAAGGAAAACACTAAACAATAATACAGTACAAAGAGGAGTTTGTTTTAAAATTGTTATTCATTTTAAAAACTGCTAGAAAAGAATGAATAAAAATTATGTCAGAGTATTCTTACTGATAATTTTGAAACTAAAGTTCATTTCAAGGATGGGAATCTCTAATATAAATCAGTACACTAATAGGTGTTAAAATATGTATTCATATATAAAATTAGAAAGAAATCTCATCAAAATATCAAAATAGGAAAAAGTTTATTTTCAAAATGCTTTGTAATAGAACAAGTCATCAAAATTCATAACATTTCCATATTAATCCTTTGTTTTCCAAACATATATAATCAAATAATTTGTCAAAAATTCAAACAATAATACATTGAATATTGGACTGTCATAGCACTTTAGACATGTTAATAAATTATCCCATGGATAATAAAGAGAATTTTTCCTGCCATTATTAAATGTAAAAATAGTATATATAAGATGTATAAAAAGGAACTTACTTGAAAGCATCCTTTAGCATCAATTTATCCTGATTTTAAGCACTGTATTAATTGTATACATACTCTTAAGTGCTTAAAAATATAGTACTTACATATTAATTTTGTGATGTATTTTGATCTTTAAATGTTTATATTCTTTCAAGAAGACTGCCTTCTCTTTCCAGGTGTTTTAAGTATTTTAAAAAAGAGCCACCGTATTTTTTATATTTCAATTCAGTCTCATAAGGCTTGTAAGTTTCCAACTCTCAAAGAAGTTGAAACCAAGTGTTATAGCACAGTGGCTAGAAGTTATTCTTTTTGAAGTTATTCTTCTTTTATTTAATATTCGTCTGATATACCCTAAATTTTGCTAGAGAAGGTGTTTTCCCATGAAAGGAAATGCAAAATGAAAATCCTCCATTGGATGTTATAAATTCAAAAAAAGAACATATATTTTTTATAATTACTTATCACTACTTACTGCTTATTCAGTTTTTAAAATTTTACCAAATATGATGCTTCAAACACGAGGGAAAAGCCACTGTATTTACACGTATTTGCTTATTTTCTTCAGAGTTTCCAAAAGCCTTTTCATCTTACAACCTTGATCACTCTACCATTAAATGCAGTAATAAGGTATCTATTATATAACAACCAAAAACATCAGTCAAAATTTAGTGTTACTCTCTTTAAACTATGTAACAAATATAACCACAGCAACAACAAATTAAAGGAGATCATGTCTATTTACTGGTCCAAAATTGTATAAATCCTAAATTTTATAATATATATATATTAAAAACGACATACTGATTTACTTTAAAAATATATTTATCTGTAAATGCATTCACTCCATTCAACTGTTTATTGAACAGTACCATGTATCATTGTCCGGTTTTAAGCCCTGAGGATACATGGTGACCAAGACAAGCAAAGTCTCTGTCTCATGGTATTGACCTTCTAGTGGCAAAGACACACAATGAAGAAATAGTTATGTGCTGTGCTGATAATTTAAAACGTGGCATAGCATGACTGTGGCTCCTTTACGTGGTAGAGGAAATTAAGGACACAGCATTTAAACTGATATCTGAAAAGCATGAAGGAAACATCCATGACAAGATTTGGAGGAAGAGCATTACAAGCAGAGGGAACATTTAATGAATCAAATTATAAGCAGAGGAAAATCGTTAATGAGTGAAAATTTGGGGTGTTAGAGAGTAGACAACAGTGTTCTTGGTACACTGAGATGAGGCAAAGAGAGGCAAAAAGGAGATAGGGTCAGTAATTCAAGCAAAAACATGGTGGATTCACTACTTCAAGATCTGGAAGGCGTCAGTATATATATGGTTTTTAAAGTTTGGAAGTCACCTAGGAGAAGCCTGTAGAGGTATGCCTAGGATTGCACTCTGTAGTATTCGAATGTTTAATAGTTAAGCAGGGAATTAGAATTAAACAGAAGAAATGGAGTATTAAGTAAGCTAGAGAAAAAGGAAATGCAGCTGCTCATCTGAATTAAATACTTCTTATAAGAAGTCAAGATTAGAACAAAGAAATGCCCATGGGATTTCACAACATGCAAACTGTTGATGACCTTAACAAGGACAGTCGCTATGAAATAGTAGAGTCAAATCCTAACTAACATGGATTAAGAGGAGCTGTAAGGGAAGAAGGTGAAGTCAGGATCTATAAAAACCTCTCTGAAAGCTTTGATGTAAAGGGAGCAGAGAAATGGGATACTAGCTGGAGAATGGAAGTCAAGGAATTGTTTTTTAAGGATGCTACAGCATATTTACTAATGAAAATGGCTTGGCAGATGGGAAAACTGATTATGCAAGAGAGATGATAATTGTAACAAAGGCATTGAAAGATAGAGGAGTTGCGATTCAGAGCATAAGTAGGGGGTTCCTTGTTGATAGGTGCAGGAATATAGAACTCCAATGAAAGGGAAGGCAGTGTGTGTAATGTACAGAAAGGTTGGTATATTTGTGGTAGAAAGGGAAGGATGTCACTACGTAAGTTTTTTTCTTTTTTTTTTTTAATCAAGAATGAGATAAAAGTCATATGGAGGATGAGAAGGGTGTGCAGGTTAGAGGAGACATATGTAAGTACCTGGATAATAGGAAAGTGAATATATATTTGATGAAATATTTTAAAGGCATCTTTATTAAATATTTTCGAGACATCTTATTGGGAGACCCGAAACTTTGAATTCCGTGGTTTGCAAGGACTCTGAGAAGAGTCCTTCTTTCCATAATGGAGAGATTGAGAACTTCTCAATACCATAAAAACTTATTTTCTTTACTTTCATCTATTACAGATTAAAAGGCAGAAACATTTTGTAGCTATTGTTATAATTCAAAGCCTATCAAAATTAAAATTAGTTTAATCCTGAAAGATGTATATTGTTTAATCAACCTGTCACTTTTTTCAACACTATTTGGGAGGGGATTGAGGTCCCATATAAATTTTAAAATAAAAGACAAACAGGAACTAACCTTTTAGTAAAAATTATTTTGTTTTCATATGGAAAACATCAATACCTTCTGTCATTTAGGGAAAACACACGGGCAATACAGTTGGTTTTTTGTTGTGCCCCTCTCTAGCCTACAGGAAAGATGTGATCTTTTAATTGTGTTTGCTGCTTTATTTCTCGAAAGAAAGATATATATGTATATATGTACGTATACTATATACATATACATACATGTATGTGTGTGTATATATATCTCCAGGTTGTATGTAATTCAATATGTCGAAATTTAAAGATTCATTATTATTTGGATTTGATGTGAAATTAGATTGTGAATAATGGAATGAGATTGCTCTCCATTTTTTGCTGGTCTAGCATAGCCAAAAATATAAAGATATACATGTACATATAAAATGTATTTGATTAAACACTTTGAATATTTAAATGACCACATCAAATTTTAAATGGTAGATGGTATCAACAATTGCAGTGCACTCAAAATGTTATAAAATCTTCGTAGCACAAATCCTAAAGTGTATGAAAACTAAATAGTGTATTTATATAAAATGCCTCAATAACATCTGTTTAGATTGAGATATTTAATCCCTCATAGAGCTATATTTGACTAATAAAAAAGAACAGCTAAAAATATTTTTCCTTCCTGTAAGTACAAATATGATTTTTAAAGCATCTTTGTAACTTGTCATGAAGCTATTTATTATTAATGAAGGATTTAGCACTGTACCCATCTGCTCTTACAAAAGGGGGAAAAGATTTATCTATGAGAATAAGGAAGTATAGCACTGTTTTTATGTTTTTCTCTTTGGTATTCTATCACCATTTATAGCTTCAAAATATGCCTTCCACTCAGGTTCCTGACACAGCCTATGTTCTCTTTTCTGGTTGTAATCACTATACGGTAGAGCGATAAACAAAGTAAAAAGGTGTTAACAATTGAACTGCAATCCTACCTATTATCTACTTTACTATAGCAGTGAAGTAGTCCAGACTTATATGAAGGTGGTACTATTTTTATCTTACAAAATCTACTATAATATTATGATGTTCCATGTAAATTTTCATGTGCTGGCATGCTTACAAGTTAATAGTGTTATAGAATGCTCAGCTCTCAATATGAGGGGTTGTTTGTGGTGACTTGCATAACATATATCATCTATTTGCTGAAAGAATATGGTGTTTAGCAAACTACCTGCTGAGCAACATAGTAAGATTTTTGTACAACGTACAAATTACTAATTATTGTATTTTATTTTTCTATGATTTCCTAAGAGGCATTATCAGGGTCTTACAGATGGAGTAAGCCGTTTATTAAAATATCTATTGGCAAATAAAAGTTACAGTTTTGGTGGTTGAATTTGTGACTTTTTTGTATTGTGTATTTATGCAGACTTAATGCAATTTATTTTTTGATCTAATAAACCTGGATGTTCTTTAGATAATTTAGTAATTATGGATGCAATATCATAGTTGTAATTTTTTGAAATAATGTCATTAGGTTTAGACATAGGTTCACAGAAATCACTATTAAAAAACTGGTACATATTTTTGTAGTGATTTTTATATTGGAAAATATTTTGTGAGATTCAAGTAAAGTGTTCCTTGCAAAGGCAGTACTGCACAAAAATTGCAGATGAAAAAAAGGTACACATAACATCAACTATTGAAACATGGCTTTAGACCAAGGTTTATACCAAAAACTTGCACTAAGTTATAAATCAGGGATTATTTATATTCTTTTTTTTTTTTTGAGATGGATATATTCTTTTAAAAGTTGCTGGTGAGAAAATAACACTATAAGTATCCTGAATTAATCGGAACAGTGCTGTATTCATTGTATCTTTTTTCTTTTTTATAATTTTCTTACTACAGTTCTAAAAGCCAGTATGAAATTAAAAGTGGTAAGAAAGTGCCTAAAATTCTCTTCTGTTACAGTTAAGTAGCTTTAAGAAAATCACGTAGCATTTTTAGAGCTTGTCATTGTCATAATAAAATGAATAGTCAAACTTCTTAAATCAAGTGGAACAAGTGTATATGAGCCTCTGAATGTACTCCTGAGTTTCAGCTGACAAAGCACCAAAACAGCAGATTCAAACAGCAGATTCAACCACATGATTTTTTTTTTTATTTTATTTCCACAAAGAGTTTTAAACATTTAATATGCAATCTCAGTTTTCTGAGGACAAAATTGAGCAATTGCAACAGTATACCATCTACATACGACAGTCCATATTTGAGCTACATCCAAAGTCAAATGATTTTTGAAAATTTGCCAAGTCAAACCGAACAGACCTAAATCTCTCATTTAAAGGGGACTCTATTTTCTCTCTCCCAACTTCCCCCCCCAACAAAGATAACATTTCACATCTCCTCACCATGACAGAGATGTAATAAATCAAGTTTTAAAATAATCCTCTCTTTAGTCATATGTATTTTGTTGTAAAATTCCACATTTTTTGGAAAGTGTGGGAAAATAGGCTCACTGATTCACTGTTGATGGAGTACAAATTAGCATAAACTCTTCTCAGATCAATTTGGAACTGTCTATCACATGATTATTTTTAATAGAGATGGTGTCTCCAACCTCTGGCCTCCAGAGATACTCCCATCTCAGCCTACCAAAGTGTTGGGATTACAGGTGTGAGCCACCGCACCCAGTGGCCTTTATGTTTTTTTAAGGTTAACATTTTCAAGGCTGACATTTTTCCAGATTATTTGAATAAACGGTTATATTTCATAACATTTACCTCTAATAATAAGCCATCTATCAACTATCCTTATCTAAGATAACTATTTGACTAGCTACAATTTTGTAAAAGAATTATCTATCTGCCTTGGTTTCCTGAAAAGTTGGATGCTCTTCACCAAATGTTTTGTACTAAGCCAAAAGAGACGAACTTAACCTACAGGCAGAAAATATCAGCTCCAGGCAGCAAAATTTGAGTTTGCCTATGAAAGTTTTCTGAAATATATCTGCCTATCTCTAAGAAAAAAACTGTTATATTCTGGCTATAAGCACATTAGCTTCCATCTCTTAAAAATGAGTCACAACACCCAGGCACACAGAAAAGTGATCAAAACCTCCGTGTCAATGCATTCAGGATCAGAAGTTCAGAAGTTAAAGAACCACGACAGCTAGGTTTTGGGTCAATTTTGTTTATATAATAAAAATTCATGACAGAAGAAGACAGGATATTATTTATTGAACAATAAATATGTGCCAAACATTTGTATTTGTTACTCTTTAATACTCAGAACTACCAGATAAGACGAATACTAAATTTTTGAAGGTGAGGATAGAAGCACAGAGAAGGGTAAATTGGCTTAAAACGACAGAGTAGGAAATAATGGATTTCCATACACCATTTTTACAAGGACATTTATATGTTGATATACATCTATACGGTCTTTTTTAGTTTTGTTGTCTTTCAACAACAATCACTAACCCAGAACCGCTTTTGTTTTTTCACTGTAAAAATGACAATCACATTTGGAAATTTGGGCAAGTGACAAAAGATAAATCGCCCCATAATCACGTGCTTACAACCCTCGCCTCTACCATATTCCTTTGACAGAATTCCTTCTAGTCTCCTTTTGCACGCTCCTTGTCTATTTAATAGGTCAAATAAATCAACAGGCCAAAGAGCGGGTACTGTAGTAAACATAATGCTAGTTGAAAAGGGTCTGGGAGAGGGGCGGAGGGAGAAGGGAGGAAATCCTACACCCAAAGCAAACCAAAAAAACAAAAAGAAGAGATAAAACCCCTATTTGAAGAACACCACGAGGATGATTCACTGGGGTTGAGGCTAGTGGGGTTGGGCAGATTGAAAGGCTAGACCTTTATTAAAATGACTGCATCTGTAATGTGTCCTTTGGAAAACGGAATAATAAAAGATGTGGGGAAAAGTATGGCTAAATATTTTCTACTTGAAGATAATTTGTGACTATGACTAGAAAATCCAGGTGCCGTTTAAGAAGGTGGCCAACTTTATTGACTATTGATGCCTTTCCTGACCACCTGCCGACGTGATTCTGGAGACTGTAATCCACTCACAGGAGATTACGCCTGGCGGCAACCTCTTCCGGACACCAGGCAGCTCAGCGGCCTGGGCAGGCTACGCGTTCTCAGCCGAGCAACGCCTTCACTTCTGACGCCAGCTCTCCCCTCCATCTTGCCATATTCGCAGTTTCACTTCTCCGGGACTCACGGGGAGGCCTAGCAGAGCCCAGAGGAAAGTCGGTACGACGGGCAGCCGGGCAACTCCAGCGCACATCTTGCCCCAGGAGGGGAAGTCGCGTCTTGCAGTCGTTGCCGCTACGCTGCGCCGGTGCCCGGTCACGATGCTCTCCGCGCCACACCGGCCGCCAGCCTCCAGCATCCCCAGTGAGACCGGCGCCGCGCGACGCACACGCAGCGCACGCGAACGTCCCACGCTTCCCAGAAAGCTGTGCGTGCGCCTACAACTCCCAGCATGCTTCTCTGGGAACCGCAAGGCTCCTCGCGGGAAATCGGCGGCTCACCCTGCCACCTCTGCGCACACGTTTCTTTAAAGTATAGTTCCTCCGCGGGCCTCTGGCCTTTTCCCGGAGCTCTTCATTCCCAGAAGCGACAGCGCTACGGCTGACTCGCCAAGACCCCGGAGAGGCGTGGCTTCAGTACCGGAAGAAGCTCCTGTTGCCAAGGGAACGGTGCATGCCAAGGCGCCTGCTCAGCCACTGATGCACAGGCTGCTGCAGCGGCTGCGGGTTTTCCCAACTTGTGGAGCAGGCTCTGCTCATTACCAGGCGTCCTTCCTATGTAGGCATAGAGAAGAAGGCTGAGGGACCCTCTCACCAGATTTCCATCCCAGAGACCGTTACGAGTGCGTCCGTTCCTGTTACCAGCTCCTGCGCCCGCCGGACTCACCTCAAAAACCAGGTATCTCCCCAACCCCGGTTTTTAAAGCAGAGCCACCCTCTGCCCCGTCAGTTTTAGAATTCCTCTTTCGCCTTTCCCATGTTTTTGACTTCACGCGCGTAGTTGTTGATAATCTATAAGAAGTAGAAAAGAAGGTGAGTAATAGAGGCCCTAGAAAACGTACTAAACTGGTTTGGACTAATGTTTGGTTGGTGGGTTTTAACAATGCCCAACTTAGACACCTGTATTTCGGGTGTGTGTTTGTGTAAGTGTAATTTAAATTCCATCCTCAAAAACTGAAAGCCGAATAAGAACATTTATTTTGGGTAATAAGAGTAGGTAGCATTTCAATCAACAAACACTTTGTAGAGCTTGCTAAGTATCATTCGTGGTGTTTTCTCTGGGCTACCACTCCTGTCTCTGCAGCTTACCCTCTAAGCTGTTAACTGTGGATAACATCCTAATTCTTCTGGACTTCTTTGGCAACATGTAATCCTTTAGGAAACAGTCTGTCAGACAATAGCCAAGAGAGTTTGGCTGGTGTGCAAAGAGAAGGGTTCAGTAAGATAAAAAACAAGAAAGGAAGATTGCAGCCAGATTGTGAACAACCTTAAAAGCCATGCTTGGAAGTTTGAACTTTATTCTGAAAGCCAGGGTTGAGAATCATGGCTATTGGAGTAGAAAGCTGCAGAAAACAATTGTGTCTCTCACTGTACACTTAAGACATGATAAATAAATGTTGAGTGGCTTGAATTATCTTTTATTAATTTATGTATGCAGAAAGTCAACTTATGGAAGGAAAGTTATAACTACTAGAAACGTAGAAGTTTAAAGGCTGTATGATAGTTGTTTATAAAGCAACGTCAATAAATGTGATTACCTCTTTTAGAAAAACTGCCTTCTCTCCTAAATTGTGTGTCCCAAAATACTTCAGTAACAAGTATCAAGTGTTTGGTAATTCATGAAAAAGTGATGGAAAGTCTCAATACAAGGTACTGTGAAAAGCGAATATTCAAGCATCAGTCTTTAAACACTCAGTACTTTATAATAGATGCTTAGACGGGAAAAATGTGAGAAGTGATCATATTTTCTTAAAATATGTTCCAAATTGTATGAAATGAAAAACAAGATATAAGCATTTATATCAATATGTTTACTCAGTAAATAAAGTGAGTAAAAGCAAATTTACTTTGAATTCAGATGGTCTGTGTGAATTGCTTCATGACATCAGAAGGTTAATTTAAAATAGATTCTACAAATGCTGATCCTTAAGCCGAGATTTAAAGAAATGGACTGAATAAGATTTGAATCTCTAATACAAGGAGAAAAGTAGATTGAAGTGGCACAAATGGAAGTACCTAAGGTCAAACTCATCGCTGGGGAAAGACAAACGTGTTTCTGTTACAGGCCTCACCATTTGGTATGGTACTGTACCATCTCTTCTCTGCACATCACTGAAATTCAGTTTTGAAATTTCTAACCATAATCATCTCCCAAAAGGTCTGAGCAAAATGTTGACTATGCAACCTCCTTTTAGATATTGTTGTCTTGGAAACCTCTTATTGATAAAGTTGCTACCGCCTCACATCCTTCAAGATGTGGCCTTGCCTGAAATTGTATGAAATAAAAAGTATTGAAGAAACTGTTATATGACAGGTTGCTTATGCAACCTTAGATGGAGATGAGAATAAGTGAATTTAATGACAATAAAAATATTTAGAGAACTGTGAAAGTGACTGTTGGTAAGTAGTGGGGGTTATTTGGCACACGGATGTATTATAGCAGTTCCTGCAGCAGTTGGGGGTTGGAAAAAGGGATCTCCCTGTCCTCCTACCACAAAGTAAAGATTTGGGGGGCAGTGGACCCAAAGTGAACTCCTTCGAAAAGTTTAGTTTAGAGACCTGAAGTGTAAATTTAACAGTACCTTAGATGAACATAAACAGCCGTAAAGTTACCACATAGCAAGTCTTAGGTACACAGCAGTTTTATTTGACTTCCAAATACTTCTATTTTTAGATTGCTGATAGAGGTTTTTTTTGTAAGTTTGCATTAGAAAGATTTTTTTTTTCAAAGAATCAATAGAACAAGCTAAATGAACACTTTTTAGGGACAAGTTAACAAATAAATTTTTAAGATTTTTTAAAAATTAAAATCTACAATCAGTATTTACTTTCTTCTGTGAATATGATAAAGTTCTTTTAAAATAGCACTTAGTAAGATGTTTCAGATAAGTAACAGTTAAAAAAAAACAGATATTTAGTAAGGTTCAATAAACAGTGTGTGTATTTATGCATAACTTTCTTCACAGAGAGATTTGTGGTGACTTACAAAGATATATGTAAAGAATAAGAGGAAATAAGGATAAGTATAATATCAGGATTCTTTGCTTCTGCTAACAGAAAACCCTACTTAAACTGGAAATAACCAAGCAAGCAGACAAAAACAGTGAATTTGTTGTAACTTCACGTTATTGCAAAATAAACAATGGCGGTGGCTTCTGACAAAGATTTAACCAGTGGCTCAAATGATGTAACCAAAATCTCAGTTTTTCTCTGCTTTTCTGATCTGCCTTCTGCTTTCTAAGTTTCAGCATCAGACTACATGAACCTCATTGCCCATTCATTGTTTCAGATTGTCTGGAAAGGCTACAGCCTAATTCTTCCATACTTTCAAGTGTCACAATTGGCAGACTCCAAATGATACTGAGGCTAACCATGTCTTCTTCTTAAATATTATAAATCACAGAGAGAAATGCTGTTATTTCAAAGCCATTGCCTGTGTTGCCACCTGTTATAAGCTGCAAGTCTGCGTATCAGTTAAGGCTCCTTTCTGGTAATCAGCTTATACTCTGTTTACTAAGTGCAAAGCTACATTGACATAGTTTTCACACTACTATTATGTGTATTTAAATTATTACTTTTTAAAAATACACGTACAAATATTTTCTATAACTTAAGGTGCCTTTGGGTAATATACTATTTTTTCTTACTTGCAGCTGGTTTCTAAATATTTGAATCGCATTATGGGATTGCTAGACAGACTTTCAGTCTTGCTCGGCCTGAAGAAGAAGGAGGTTCACGTTTTGTGCCTTGGGCTAGATAATAGTGGCAAAACAACGATCATTAACAAACTTAAACCTTCAAATGTAAGTATCTTTGTTAGGTGTTTTATGTATTTTCTGCCCTAAAGAAAGGTAATGTGCAGAATTACGTTGTATGACATTATAACCGCATATAATCATGTTACGACAGTCTGTTAACCTTTCAGTACCTTCTAGTGTCCTCGGCCATAATTTGTAGTGTATTTATATGGTAAATCTCGATTATTAATCTGGAGTATTATTTTTAAATGTCTTTCTTTTCCAAAGATCTTCACAAATTGACTGATTTTGCTTTTAGATTTCATTGTCTTCTTTTTAGTTTCCTCCTTTCAGGAGGAGCAAAACAAAGAGGAAGGTGAAGCATTTTTATAGGTTCTATGTATAATTAGACAGTTCTTAAATGTGTGGTGTGCATATAGTAATAGTAAGCAAGATGATTTTTTAAGCAGCAAGTGTAAGGACATATTGTAATAACTGAAAAATAGTCAAAGCTACCACATTTAACATGTAATATGTGAGTTAAAATTAAGGTCTGCTGCCTATAAAGAAAGCCTATCTAATAGTGGTTTCCTAATTTCTGGCACCAGTTCCTGAGCCTTCCTGTTTAGGCAACTATCCTGTCTTATCAGAAGAATTAACCTCCAGGTCCTGAGAGAAAAGTGATTTACTTTGCTTTTTTTTTTTTTTCTTTTTCTTTTTTAATGGTAATAGTAACAGCCAAGGAGCCACTTGAAATAGGATTTCCTAAAGGATTCCAAACCTTTGTCATTCAGGTATAGGTATAGATATATAACACTTACTTCCTTCCTGTACCAAGCTCGAGAAGAGTTTCTTATAACCTTATATCCACTACTAGAACATTATTTTTAAGGAATTAAATAAAATAATTATAGAAATCCACAATGCTCTGACCTTGCAAAAAAATAGTACACATCTCATTTTATAGTAAAATTGTCTCCTTTTTTGTGAATAAAATCAGTTTCTAGATAAGTAGTTTTTTCCTGGACACAAACAAGTTTTTCATATTAAGTTGTCTTCATGTTTATTTATCGTTAATGTACTGAGGTTGCTGGCATTTCTAAACTTAATAGGGAGAGAGGGAAGACATTTTAACTCATCTTTTTCAAGAATCTAATCTTAGCTGTCATTTTTTTTTAGAGATAAAGTCTATATACATTTTTTAAATTTTTTCAATCTTTATTCCACTCCCCAGCATGCATACTCTCATTGTCACATCATCCAGTTTCCATATCATTTTTTATTGATATATAATAGTTGTACAGATTTAGGGGTTACATGTGATAGCTTGATACATGCACGCAATGCATAATAATCAAATCAGAGTCATTGGGGTATCTATCGCCTTAAACATTTATCTTTTTTATATGTTCAGAATATTCTAATTCTTCTTCTCTACCTGTTTTGAAATATACAGTAAATTGTTGCTAACTATAGTCACCCTATTGAATTATCAAATACTAAATCTTATTCCTTTATCTGTTTTTTTATACCCATTGATGAACCTCTCTTCATCCCTCTCTCCCTGCTACCTTTCCCACCCAGCCTCTGGTAACCACCTACTCTGTATCTCTGTGAGATCTACTTTTTTAGATCCCACAAATGACTGAGAACATATGATATTTATCTTTCCAGACCTGGCTTATTTCACTTAACATAATGACCTTCAGTTCCACCCATATTGCTGCAAATGACAGGATTTCAGTCTTTTTTTGATAGCTGAAGAATATTCCATTGTGTATATGTACCAAATTTTTATTACCCATACATCCATTGATAGGCAAAAATTAATTCCACAACTTGGCTATTGTGAATGGGGTGCTATAAACTTGGGAGTTCAGGTATCTCTTTGATACATCGATTTCTATTTTTTGGATATATACCCAGCAGTGGGTTTGCTGGATCATATGGTAGTTCTGTTTTTCGTTTCATGAGGAAATGCCTTACTGTTTTCTATAGTGGCTGTACTAATTTGCATTCCCACCAACAATCCACGAGAGTTTCCCCTTTTCCACACTTCTCTTCCAGCATTCATTGTTTTCTTGTCTTTCTTGATAAAGACCATTTTAACTGGCGTGAAATAATATCTCATTGCAGTTTTGAGGTATATTTTCCTGATGATTAATGATGGTGAGCATTTTTTCATATGCCTGTTGGCCATTTTGTCTGTATTCTTTTGGGAAATGTCTATTCACATCTTTTATGCATTTTTTTAAATCAGATCTTTTGTGTTGTTTTTTTTTTCTTGCTACTAAATTTAGTTCCTTCTATATTCTGGTTATTAATTCTTTGTTGAGTCGATATTATGATATTATGTAAATATTTTCTGTAATTCTATAGGTTGTCTCCTCACTTTGTTGACTGTTTCCTTTGCTGTGTAGAAGCTCTGTAGCTTGATATAGTCCCATTTATCTATTTTTGCTTCTGTTGCTTGTGCTTCTGAGGTCTTACCGCCCAGATTAGTGTCCTGAAGCATTTTTTCCATGTTTTCTTCTAGTACTTTCATAATATTGGGTCTTTAATGCATTTTGATTTGACTTTTATATGTGGTGGGAGATAGGGGCCTAGTTTCAGTCTTCTGCATGTGGTTATCCAGTATTCCAGCATCATAATACTATCCTTTTCCCAATGTAGGTTCTCGGATGTCTTTTTGGAAAATGAGTTGGCTGTAAATACATGGATTTATTTCTGGCTTCTCTGTTCTGTTCTGTTGATCTATCTGTGTCTGTGTGTTTATGCCAGAACTATGCTGTTTTGGTTATCATGGGTTTGTAGTGTAGTTTGAAGTCAGATAGTATGGTACCTCCATTTGTTCTTTTTGCTCAGGATTATTTTGGCTATTTGGGGTCTTATATGTTTTCATATAAATTTTAGGATTCTTTTTCTATTTCTGTGAATGTTATTGATATTTTGATAGGGATTGCATTGACTCTGTTAATCTCTTCAGGTAGTATAGATATTTTAACAGTGATAATTCTTTCAGTCCATGAACATAGACAGAATAGCTTATCATGTTTTTGTGTCCTCTTCAATTTCTTTTATCAGTATGTTATAGTTTTAATTATAGAGATCTTTGGCTTCTTTGTTTGGATTATTCTTAAGTATTTTATATTTTATAGCTATTATATATGGGATTACTTTCTTGATTTCATTTTCAGATTGTTTACTCTTGGTGTATATAAATGCTACTGATTTTTACATGTAGACTTTCGTATCCTGAAACTTAACTGAATCTGTTTATCAGTTCTAACAGTATTTTTGGTAAAGTCTTTAGGTTTTTCTAAGTATAAGTTATAGAATCTGCAAACAAGGATAATTTGACTTTTTTCTTTCCTATGCTGATGACCTTCATTTCTTTTGCCTAATAGCTCTGGCTAGAACTTCTAGTATTGTTTTTGAGTAAAAGTGGTGAAAATGAGCATCCTTGTCTTGTTCCAGGTTTAGAAGAAAGGCTTTCAGTTTTTCTCCTTTCAATATATTAGCTCTACCAGTATATTAGCTATGGCTTTGTCATTTATGTGGCCTTTATTGTTTTGAGGTATATGTCTTCTAATCCAATTTGTTGAGGATTTTTGTCATAAAGAAATGATGAATTTTGTCAAGTTTTGTCGTTGATATTGTTAATGTTATGGGCACATATATTGATTTGTGTATGTTGAACCATCCTTGCATCCCTGGAATAAATCCTACTTAATCATGGTGAATGAACTTTTTAATAGGTTGTTGGATTCAGTTTGCTAGCATTTTGTAGAAGATTTTTGCATCTGTGTTCTTCAGGGATATTGGCCTGTAGTTTTCTTTTTAATTGGGTTCCTGACTGGTTTCAGTGTCAGATTAATGCCAGCTTTGTAAGATGACTTTGGAAGTGTTTTTTTCTCTTTAACTTTTGGGATAGTTTGAGTTGAATTAGTATTTGTGTTTTACATGTTTGGTAGAATTCCATAATTCCATCAGGTCCTGATATTTTCTTTAATGGGAGACTTTTTATTAATGTTTTGATCTCCTTATTCATTATTGGTCTGTTCAGGTATTTTACTTTTCCGTGATTCAATCTCAGTAGGTTAAATGTGTCCAGGAATTTATCCACTTCTAAGTTTTCCAATTTGTTGGCACGTAGTTTTTCATAATAATCTCTAATAATCCCTTGTATTTCTGTGGTATCAGTTGTTATATCTTGTTCTTAAGTTCTAATTTCATGTATTTGGATCTTCTTTCATTTTTTCCCCTAGTTTAGCTAATATCGTCTTAATTTTTTTTATATTTTCAAAAAAATGACATTTTGATTCTTTGATCTTTTATGTATTTTTGGTCTCAATTTCATTAAGTTTTGTTATGGTCTTTATTTCTTTCCTTCTACTAATTTTGGATTTGATTTGTTCTTTTCTGGCTTCTCAAGATACATCATTGGGTTATTTGAAGTCTTGCTACTTTTTTGATGTATGTGTTTATTGCAATAAACTTCTTATTTAGTGCTGATTTTGCAGTATCCATAGATTTCGGTATGTTGTATTTCCCTTTTCATTTGTTTTAAGAATGTATTAGTCAGGGTTCTCTAGAGTGACTGAACTAGTAGGATAAATATATATAGAAGGGAGTTTAATATGTAGTATTAACTCACACGATCATAGGGCCCCACAATAGTCCTTCTGCAGGCTGAGGAGCAAGGAAGCCAGTCTGAGTCCCAAAACTAAAGAGCTTGGAGTCCTACGTTCAACGGCAACAAACGTCTAGCATGAGAGAAAGATGTAGGCTGGGAGCTAAGCTAGTCTCACCTTTTCACATTTTTCTGCCTGCTTTATATATTCTGGCCACATTGGCAGCTGGTTAGATGGTATCCAGCCAGATTAAAGATGAGTCTGCCTTTCCCAGCCCACTGACTCAAATGTTAATTTTCTTTGGCAGCACACTCACAGACACCAGGATCAATACTTTGCATCCTTCAATCTAATCAAATTGACACTCAGTATTAGCCATTGCAAGTTCACCCTTTGTCAATACACATCTCCTTAGATCATACATAATCTTCTAATGAAGACAATAATAAGGTCATAATTACACTTAACATAATACAGCTATCCTTCATACAACTGGAAATATACCAATCCCCAACCCAAATGCTTTGACATAAAGTTAACAATACTTAAATGCTGATAGGAAGTCAATAAATCTTAATGTCCCATGATAAAGGAAAAAAGAAATACAATGAAGGTATTTTCTTAGTAGAAGTGTATGCATGCACAAACATGTTTTTAACAAAAGGAGGAAATATTCATGACAATTACAGTCCTCGTGTCTGTAACTGGTCACATGGTCATAACTGGTATGGATGACTGCCTTCTTCTACTACCGGTCACGTGGTCGTAACTGGTATGGATGACTGCCTTCTTCTACTACCGGTCACTTGATCATAACTGGTATGGATGACTGCTTTCTTCTACTACCGGTCATGTGGTCATAACTGGTATGGATGACCACCTTCTACTACCTATTCTGTATTCCTTTTGCCTTCAGCAAGCACCTCAGCAGGTCATGGGTTTTTTTCCTGGTGCAGTGACCCAAACCTTCATTCCTGAAGAATCTGGTTCATTTGTAGTCCTGCCTGGATTGGGCTGCTGTATTTTCTCATTGACCTTAATCACAGGTCATGATAATACAAAGAGACACCCTAATGCACCTCCTGTATTCCATACATTCTCTTCCTTACTTCTGTTGTGGAGTAATAATCTGATTTCATCACGATAGTCCCAGTCAGTCACCCCAGCCAACAAACGCCCTTCTTAGCCTGTTGACTTAAAAGTAAGAGGAGCCCAAAATGTCCAGGTGGTAGTCTTAACTTCCAATTGAATGGAACTGTTGTTGTGTCTCCTTGTGGCAGCATTCCGCCTCTGTAACTAAGACCTCTAAGCCAGCTGTACATAATGTCATGGGAACAGAAAGCAAAAATTTTGCTAATGGATCACTAGGAGTGATGGTAAATGGTTCTGCTTCCACTGTTAAATCCGACATACGGAGAAGAGCAATTACAGGGCTCTTCAAAGATGTAGGTGCTGCCCTCAAAAATCTGTTTCACAAAGCATTGGTCAAGGGTATATCTTCTGGACCCTCCCAGCTGGGATGAGTAAGCCTAAAGTGACTAACCCACTCCACCATCCCAATCTCCCTAAGCCTTGGGATCCCTTCCTCTAAATTAAACCAAGGGAGATCAGGCATTTCCAACTTGCTCACAGTTGGCCATGTTTTAATCCACATTTCTGCTAACCAAGCAAATACTATTAGAACCTTTTTTAACTCCCTAAGCTGGAATATTAAATGTAGAATCCCTACTTAAGGGGCCCAAATCAATAAATTCAGCCTGATCCAACTCTGCTTTCCTTCCACCATTATCCCACACTCTTAGTATCCACTCCCATGCCTGTTCTCCAGATCTCTGTTCATATACACCAGAAAACTCAAGCAGTTCCTTTCTCGTGTTGCACACCTCCTCGTGGGTCAAACTCTCAACCTCATCTCTAGGGGCCCACTGGGACTTTAGTTATAGGCCTAGAAGCAAACAGGGGTATTGGTGGTGGCTCCTGAGGAGAATCAACATTGTCTTGCCTGGCAACTGCCTCAGGGGAGGCCATCACTGTTGTCTTAGGCAGTGCACGGTTTATCTCCTCAGATAAAGGTGGAAAGGCTAGTGGTAGTGCGGCTCAGGGAGGGGATGTTGCCACAACTGGGGTAGTGAAGTTGTTTCTTCCGACCTAAAGTTTCATCAGAGTTTACAAGCGCAGCGTCCTCACCGTCATCAGGGTCCTGCCACATGGCCCCATTCCAAGTTGCAGGGTGCCATTCTTTTCCAATCAGTACCCTCACTTGAACAGTAGACACCTGGCGAGGCTGTGCATGCACTTTTGGGGCAGGTTAGCCATTCTCATGATAAGAGCTTGTGTCTGTTTTTCTATAAGTTTAGCTCTTTCTCTACAGGAGATAAGACTCTCACTCAGGACAATCTTAGCAGATTGAAGGTTCAGTATCTGCTTCTGAAGCCAGAAGTTGCAATCCCTGAATTCATAATTTTCTTTGATTACTTTGTCCAGTGAACATAGGAGCAGCCAACCAACTTGATTATGTTCCTTGGTTCTCCAGATATAGTAAAAGGTATCATTTATAGAGTCACTAAACTCCATGCCTCTCCCGAGCAGTGAATCAGGAGTGGCAAATGCATTTATTTTTCATAATTCTCTTAACAGTTCATACCAAGGACTATCAGTGTTCACCATACTATTAAAAGTAGAGTCCTTAGCATTTTGGGGTCTAATCGTATTAAGCAGCCAACTCCAGAAACCCCCAAACCAGCAAAAGAACTCCATTCTTAATATTCTGTTCCTCTAGGACCACTCCTGGCACCATAATCTATACTAGTCAGGGTTCTGTAGAGGGACAGAACTAATAGAATATATATATCCTATTATAGACTCCCATATATATGTATATGTGTGTGTGTGTGTATGTGTCCTTTAAGAACCTATATACGTGTGTGTGTGTGTGTGTGTGTGTGTGTGTGTGTGTGTGT
>NW_016107503.1:3608510-3610502 GCF_001604975.1 Cebus imitator
AAAAAAAAAAAAAAAAAAAAATAAGAATTAACTCACATGATCACAAGCCCCCACAATACACCGTCTGCAAGCTGAGGAACAAGGAAACCAATCCAAGTCCCAAAACTGATGAATTTGGATTCTGATGTTCAAGGGCAGGAAGCATCCACCATAGGAGAAAGATGTAGGCTGGGAGGCTAAGCCAGTCTAGCATTTTCACATTTTTCTGCCTGCTTTATGTATTGTGGCCACACTGACAGCTGATTAGATTGTGTCCACCCAGATGCAGGATGTGTCTGCCTTTCCCAACCCATTGACTCAAATATTAATCTCCTTTGGCAGCACCCTCACAGACACATCCAGGATCAATACTTTGCATCCTTCAGTCCAAAATCAAGTTGACACTCAGTATGAGCCATCACAAAGAACTTTAGAATTTCCTTCTTAATTTCTTCATTCACCCATTGAATATTAGGAAGCATGTTAACTTCCATGTGTTTTTATAGTTTCCAAAGTTCCTCTTATTATTGATTTCTAGTTTTATTCCATTGTGGTTAGAAAAGATACTTGATAGATCGCTGCCTTTTAAAATTTGTTGAGATTTGTTTTGTTGCCTAACATATGATCTATTTTGGAGAATGTTTCATTTGATGATGAGGATAATGTGTATTCTGCAGCTGTTGGATGGAATGTTCTATAAATGTTTACTAGGTCCATTTGGTCTAGTTTCGTTTAGCTGGGATTGTTGATGATGTCTGAATGATCTGCCTATTACCGAGAATGGGGTGTTGAAGTCCTCTCCTGTTACTGTATTACAGTCTCTCTTACCCTTTTTAGCTCTATTAATGTTGGCTTGATATATTACAGTGTTTTCATGTTGAAGGCACATATATTTACAGTTGCTATATTCTCATTCTGAATTTACTCCTTTGTCCTGATATAGAAGTTTTGTTTGTCTCTTTTTACAGTCTTTGACTTGTAATCTGTTTTATCTGACATAAGTATAGCTACTCCTGCTCTTTGTTGGTTTCCATTTACGTAGAATGTCTTTATCCATTTTGTTTTCAGCCTATGTGTGTTTTTATAGATGAGGCGAGTTTTTTGTTGAAAGCACATAGTTGAGTCTTCTTTTTTTAATCCATTCAGCCACTCTGTGTCTTCTAATTGAAGAATGTAGTTGATTTACATTTAATACTGTTACTGATAGGTAACGACTTACTGTTGCCATTTAGTTCATTTTTCTCTGGTTGTTTTGTAGCTCTTCTTTTCCTTTCTTCCTTTCTTCCTTTCTTAAGGATATAGTTAAGTGATTTTTCTTTGTGGCTAAGTGATTTGTTGGGGATTGGTCAGAGTGGTAGAAGAAACTATAGGGAAAGAAGCAGGCCTTTTGAAAGGTCAGAAGGCTTTGCAAAGCTTCGATGTAGGGTAAGCTGAAGGCAGCTGTTCTCTTACCCTGAGGCAAAGGGTGAGAAGTAGCAACAAGGGAATGCAGGGGAGTTTATCTAAATAGGCTTGTTTATTTATGTTGTCCGGAAACTGACCTGTGATCACCCTCGTGGGAGACTGCTCACTGCAAGAGGGGACACAAAAATGTTAATTACCCACAGATTGTGTTGGCTCCAGGCTTTTGGCATTATGTCTGTACTGAATAAAAGCAAGCAGCGCCAGCTTATGGAGGCTGTTCACTCTGCGGGCAGTCCCCTAGCGCTCTTTGATTGTATACCTGTGTCAGTATTCCTTATATCCATCACTCAGCCAGAGTCTGCAGGACAGACTCGCAGTGATTTTTCTCTGGTAGTGTGTTTGGGTGTGTGGATTTTTTATTTTCAGTGTATCTATTATAGAGTTTTGCTTTTGGTTGCCATGAGGCTTACAAAATAAATCTTTTTTTTTTTTTTTGAGACGGAGTTTCACTCATGTTACCCAGGCTGGAGTGCAATGGCGCGATCTCGGCTCACCGCAACCTCCGCCTCCTGGGTTCAGGCAATTCTCCTGCCTCAGCCTCCTGAGTAG
>NW_016107503.1:3610518-3622835 GCF_001604975.1 Cebus imitator
GCCACCATGCCCAGCTAATGTTTTTGTATTTTTAGTAGAGACGGGGTTTCACCATGTTGACCAGGATGGTCTCGATCTCTTGACCTCGTGATCCACCCGCCTCGGCCTCCCAAAGTGCTGGGATTACAGGCTTGAGCCACCGCGCCCGGCCCAAAATAAATCTTATAACAAGTTATTTAAAATATGCCATAGCTTATCTTTGATCACAAAGAAACAAAAGAAAAACTAAAAAACTCTACACTTGAACCCCATTCTCCCCACATTTTGAATTTTTGTTTTCTCTCTTTACATCTTTTTATATCTCTTAAGAAATTGATGTCATTATTTTTTATAGATTTTTGTCTTTCAGTCTTCATACTAGAGATAGATGAGTAGATTACATACCACAATTACAGTTATTAGAGTATTCTGAGTTTGTCATTTTATTGACTTTTACCAGTGGGCTTTATACCTTAAAATATATTCTTTTTGCATGTTAGCATCCTTTTCATAAAGATTGAAAAACTCTCTTTAGCATTTCTTTCAAGAGTTTTGGTGGCGATGAATTCCCTCCGCTTTTGTTTGCCTGGGAAAGACTTTCATGTTTGAAGGATAGGTTTGCTGGGCCCAGTATTCTCATTTATTTATTTTTTTAAGTTTTTTTCTGTTTCAGCACTTTGAATGTGCTGTCTCACTCCCTCGTGGCATGTGTGGTTTCTGCTGAAAAGTCTATTGCCAGACAAACTGGAACTCCTTTCTGTTATTTGCTTCTTTTCTCTTGCTGCTTTTAGGATCGTCTCATTTTTTATCCTTGAGAGTTTGATCATTGAATGGCTTTGGGTAATCTCGTTTGAGCTGTATCTATTTGGTGATATTTCACCTTTCTGAAACTGGTTATTTATATCATTTTTTTTAAACTTGGAAAATTTTCTGTTATTTTTTTCTTTGAATAAGCTTTCAGTCCCTTTCTAAACTCCCTCTTGAACACCAATGATTCTTAGATTTGCTTTTTTGAGGTTATTTTTTGTATTGTGTAGGTATTTTCATTTCTTTTTATTATGCACTTTTATTCTCTGTTTATTTTCCAAAACCTGTCTTTGAGCTCACTGATTCTTCTGCTTGATTTATTTTGCTAAGAGCCCCTAATGTATTTTTTTCAGTTTAGCACATGTATTTCTTAGTTCCAAGACTTCTCTGTTTTTTTTAAAAAAATTATTGTTTCTCTGTTAAATATATCCTATAAATTTTTGAATGATTTTCCTATGTTATCTTGGAGTTTTCTATTTTACTTCTTGATCTGAGTGCTCACACATTGCCATCTCATTAGGGTTAGTCACTAGCTACTTGCTGTGTTCATTAAGGGACATCATGGTTCTCTGTGTTGTATTTGACCGGAGCGTAGAAAGTTATCACGAGACAAAAGTATGCCAGATTGCAGAGTCATTTATTATGCCAGCGACCACAGAGGACTCACGTCTCTCCAACCTGTGGTGGCAACAGGAGGGTGCCACGATTTTTTATACCCGAAAAACCACCTTGGGAGTGGGGGTGAGGGGCGGGGATGGGGATGAAAAGGCTTCAGACATTCCGAGGGCTAGTGGATTCTGTAAATTACCTCCTGGGCAGAGATGAGGGTGGGGGTCTCCGGACATTCCAAAGGATGGGGACTTTTGTCATTCCGTTTGTTACTTAAGTGGTTTACAGAAGTCAAGATAAACATTTGTTTACACATTATCTGGTTAAGGTGGAAATCACAGACCTTAGTTACTTATTACAAGCCACAGGAGCCAGGATGGAACTAGCTTGGGCTGCTTAGTCTGGCAATTGCCGGTAAGCAAAGGCTAGAAAAGGTAAGCAGCTTTACATAGTTTTGAAGAACAAACTAGCAGTTCTATTTACAGAGGCCAAGGACAGTAGTTATTGTGAGGAGAATGGGGCAGCCATTTCAACTTATCTAAAAACAGTTTTGCATTTTATAAAATAGTTTTGCTCCGGTTCTGGCTCTAGGCCAGCACAATATCACACCTGTTTGCTGTTTTTTTCTTGTGAATGTGTCTTCACAGTGAAAGATTAGTTATTTATTTTCCAGTCTTCAGTCTCTAGTTTGTTTTGACTTCTCCTGGATATGTTTGCTTAGAGTTTCTTTATAATTCACCTACTGAATGTCCTTTACCTTAGGACGCTGCCTTCTTTTCAGAATGAAATATAGCCTTAAGGCCAGATTTGTCTTAGATCTCACAAATGTTCAAAGAACTGCCCATTCTGGATTGTGGGGAGTGGTCAGAAAGAGAAAACCTTGTCCGTTTAAGATTCTGGCTGAGGGTCCTGTGGAACATGCCTCCCAGGGCAGAATGCTGCTCAACAGCCACTCTAATTTGGCATCTCCTTTGGCTGACATAAAAAAAAAAATTCAAAGGCTGAGGTCTCTAGTCTGCTTCCTCTCTTTGTCACTAGCTGTCCTCAGGGATTTTTCTCCCTTCAAGCCCTCAGGATCCCATGGGTTAAGGCAGAAAAACAGTTTTCCTGCAGAAGAACTCAAGATGATGGGAAAGGTAGCTATCTGACTCAATCATTTTTCCAGTATAGAAACATGATTCCAAGAGTCTATTTCTTTTCATGTCTGCTCAGAATTTTTCACTTGTCTGTTGCCCTGGGGATCATCTCACCTGAAGAGTTGAGTTTTGGGATGTTGCTTGTGCTAATCTTAGTATTGGATATTTGTTTTTGTTTCTGTGGGAGATAGTAAAGCCAGATTGCTTCTTGCATCTACTTCATTTTGGTGCTGCTACCCTTATTCTGGTTTTGTTTTTTTTAGGGTTTGTTTTTTTTTTTTAGACAGGGTTTCGCTCTGTGTGCAGTCTTGGCTCATTGCGACTTCCATCTCCCGGGCTCAAGCGATTCTCCTGCCTCAGTCTCCAGAGTAGTTGGGATTACAGGCGCACACCACCACACCCCGCTAATATATTTGTATTTTTAGTAGAGATGGGTTTTTACCATGTTGGCCAGGCCGGTCTCTAACTCCTCATCTCAGTTGATCCACCTGCTTCAGCCTCCCAAAGTGCTGGGATTACAGGCGTGAGCCACTGTGCCTGGCCACCCTTTTTCTTAATATTTAAAACAATCTAAAATTGTTTAGTTGATAACTTGCATATTCACTTCACAACTTGCTTATTCAATTTCTCCTTTTATAAAAGAGCATAGATTTTTCTCTTGTTCAGCAGTGAATCCCAAATACATAGAATAATGCTTGGCACTTTGAGTGAATGAATTGATGGATGATTTTTCAACTTTTATTTTTGGCCAGGGGTTTATGATTGATGCCACCAGGGATATAATTTTTCGCAGACTTAATGAAACTAACCACATAGGATCTCTCTCAGAAATCTTATTCTGTTCCTGTTTATGTTGGTGTGTCTTTGGGCTGTCTCGGAATGTTTTGTTCCACTCAACCAATACAGTAACCACAGGAGATTTGTTCTGGGACACACATTCCCACCACCCGCTTCCACCCTCCCACAGATACCAAAATCCTTGTGGATGCTCGAGTCCCTTACATAAAATGGTGTAGTATTTGCATGTAACTTATGCACATCCTCCCATATACCTTAAATCATCTCTAGATTACTAATAATACTTTAATACAATGTAAATACCATATAATTAGTGTTTATTTCCACATTTGTAATATTTTTATTGTTAAATAGTATTGTTACCTTTTTAAAAATTGTTATTTTCAGCTGGGCACGGTAGCTCAAGCCTGTAATCCCAGCACTTTGGGAGGCCAAGGCAGGTGGATCACAAGGTCAAGAGATCGAGACCATCCTGGTCAACATGGTGAAACCCGTCTCTACTAAAAATACAAAACATTAGCTGGGCATGGTGGCGCGTGCCTGTAATCCCAGCTGCTCAGGAGGCTGAGGCAGGAGAATTGCCTGAACCCAGGAGGCAGAGGTTGTGGTGAGCCGAGATCGCGCCATTGCACTCCAGCCTGGGTAACAAGAGCAAAACTCCATCTCAAAAAAAAAAAAGAAAAGAAAAAATTGTTATTTTCAATCCATGTTGGTTAAATGTGTATTTAGAAGCTATAGATACAGAGGGCTGACTGTAATTCCTACACTCTTTTGTCCAATTTTCAGAATGACCAAATGTATTTGTTGTTGGATAGAACAGAGGGAGATTGCTGTTGTAAACTATCTTTTGGAATACATTAGAGGAAAATGAGTTCCGCTTTAGTTTGGAAGCAACTGCTCACATATCTTATTCTATCCTGATGAATTTGTGAAGTTTCTTTCTCTGATTACTTTCTACTAGAACTTTTGAAGTAATGAGAAGAAAAGAAAACTTATGAATTTCATTTCTACAAGTAAAGTAGCAAGTTTCTCTGGAAATAGTTTGTGAAGAAGTTAGGTGATAGTGGGGAGGCTAAGCAAATATTCTAATTATGATTCATTGAAGACAGGGTTACTATTTTAATATACATTTTTTTGAGACTTCTTTAAACTTTACCTTCCTATTTTGTTATTGGATTCTTTATCTTCATAGTAATAGCTGATAATTTTGTCACGTGATTGGCCCATTTAACGCCCTTAAAATCAAAATAATGAAGTTTGGGTAACATTAAAACTTAGGAAACTTCTTATTGCAAAGTTTGTTCTAAAATGAAGGAAGCCAAAGGTATGAGGCAGGAATCTTAGTAGCAGGAAATGAATTTTGTCTGACATAAACAAAAATATGTTTTTGGAAAAATAACTAGATCAGGTCTTGGAACAAATAGAAGGAAAAGGAAAAAGCTAAATAAACAAACTTCAGAGAGGCAAAACAAGGGCAGCTCTGGAGAGCCTTTTTACCAGCGCATTGCTATACTGTATAGATGACCAAGCTCCACTGAATTTTGAGCTTCTGTCTTTCCTTGAATTTAAATTTCCCAGAAGTAGACTACCAGAGTGAATGTAATAGTGCGAGGCAAAACTTTTCCCTCTACCTATTTTTTTTTAAAAGCAACAAGATGAACTGAAGGGGAATTTTTTTTAAGTTATAATGACAATGTAAAAAGAATTAGGAATGTGACTGCAATCAATGAACATATAATTATAATAATATCAGAAATTTGTTGAGTATTTACTGTGTTGAATATTCTATATCCATTAACTCATTTAGTTATGATAACTTTATGAGTTAAGGATGATAATAATAATATATTTCACATTTGAGAAAACCAGGCTTAGAAAAATTAAGTAGTTTGTCCAAGGTAGCAGAGCCAAGTAGGAGCAGTTAGGAGGCTGGTATAGTCATTCAAAGCAAGACATAACTAGTGTCTGAACTAAGTTAGTGAGATAGAACCGAAAAGCTTGGAGAATGACTACGTAGAGAATGGGAAAGGAGGAGTCAATATTGACTTCTAGGCATCTAGATCAGAAAGTGGATATATTTTTATTCAAACAGAGGAGTAGTTTTTCTGGTGAAAGTGCTAGGAGGCATTTAACAAGTTAGATTGTTAGTCTAATACATTTTAATTGTCAGTGGGACTTGTCAACATGTCCCTTGCTGTATTCTAGCCCCCTTTTGATCTCTTCTCCACACAGAATTACTACCAATGCCTTCAATCCCTTACCTCTCTTACCTCAACACATCACTCTTTATCTTAACCAACACGCTTTGGACATTCATGCTTTCTGCATTTCCTCAGTGGCAAGTTCCTTCCTTCCTCAGGATTGTGCACTGACAGATTTCTCCGACTGGAATGTTCTTTGTCAATAACTTGTCACAGTTCTTCCCCTCCTATCATTCACTCCTGGGTCAGATGTCAACTCTTCAGAGACTTTTCCTCCGTACCTTTCTTCCATGCACCTTCCAGCCCCTTTCTCCTGCCTCCCACCCCCAAATCATTTGTTTTTACACTTATCTCTGCTCAAAATTGTGTTCAACTGTTGCTTAGTTTTTTATTGCTATTTACCTCTTCTAGCTTGTAAACTCCATGAAGGCAGGAGCCATCTACGCATGACGGCAGTCTGGAACATATATAAACTCAATAAGTATGTGTTGGAAGATTAGAAAGTCCTACATGTGAATCAGGGTGACTTATTAAACAACTTATAAAACCTTTGTATCCTTGGTAACATGCCACAAGCCACAACTGTGAATTAACATTATGCATATTCATTATTAGTAAACCCTAAACTTCTGTAAAGAATTCACACACAGTGATCTTATTGAAAACATTATAACTTTGTTAAATCCTGTAATCTCCATTGTGACAGATTTCACAAACTGAAAATCTGGATACTTTAACTTGAGGAAAAACTCATCTCTGGTGATTGTAAATTTCTGAATTTGTCTTTTCTCTTAAAGGCTCAATCTCAAGATATCATTCCAACAACAGGATTCAGCATCGAGAAATTCAAGTCATCCAGGTAACCCACTTTATCCCTTGACAAAAAAGTTGCTATTGAAAAATAACAGTATTAGGTCTTCCTACCCTTAGAGAAAAGTCATTTGTTGTTTCAGAATCTCGTAGGTATTAACATGTTTCTACCACTATGGCTGGTTTATTTTTCAGAATTTAGAGTTTGGGCAAACTCTGATAACTTCACTAGCAAAGAAAACATCTGTTTTATGTTATTTATTGCAAAGTCATATTTATATTAATAAATTTATTTCATATAACTTTTATTTGTAAATTGTCCCATGTTGAATATTGCATTTGAAGGCTAATTTCTTTGATTGTAAATAATTTAAAATTTTAAGTAAAACGTATGCTTTCAGTTTATAATGTAGTCATGCTTCACTTTTTTTTGTAGTTTATCATTTACGGTGTTTGACATGTCAGGTCAAGGAAGGTACAGAAATCTCTGGGAACACTATTATAAGTAAGTACATCTGTGAATGCTGCTTAACTAGATGGTTTTATTTTACTAATAATAATGACTAGAAATCCAAAGAATTATATGGCTCTTTGGCTTTTTTTTCCCATATAATTTATGAACATTTCCTAATCTAAAAAATATGTAATCAGACTCAACATTATTTGTCAGTGCTTCAGGTCCCTCATGACTGTGGCCTCACTCTGTTTTGAATGCCCTATTCTATCCTACTTCACTTCAGTTTAAGGTTAACGTATTCCTGCTTTAAAAATCAGCTCAAAAGTCATCTCCGCTGAAGTTTCACTGTTCTGCCCTGTTATTTTGTCCTCGTCATTCACATGGCACTTGGTCCATTTCCATCTCTGTAACCATATTTACTATGGCTTGAAGTTATGTGCCAAAAAGCAAATCTTAAATTATCATCCACTAGCTACTCTATTGAAAGCACATGAGTGAGATGTTGTGTGGGCATTGTATTAGGTATCGTAAGTAATCTAGGGTGACTTAAAGAATATGGAAGAACTTGCATAGTTCTTCTTATATGCAAATGCCAAGCCATTTTTTTTTAGAGACTTGAGCCTCTGCAGATTTTGGTATTTGAAGGGGATCCTGGAGCCAATCCCCCACTAAAACCACGGGACGACTTTATTTCAGACTAATAGCTGTCAAGTTACTAGGACCCAAATGTGTTACACCTTCTGGAGATTTGCATACGGTATTAAAATAAATTTATTAATACTGTTAGGCAGCAAATCTCACTGCCATGTGTGTACCTGTGCAACAATCTTGCATGTTCTTCACATGTACCCCAAAACCTAAAATGCAATAAAAAATAAATAAATCAAAAATAAAAAAATTTTTAAAAAGACTCCATTAAGAGTAACGTAACTCACTTTTAGAGTCTGAAACTTTAAAACAGTATCTCTTAACTAAATTCTGTTTTGTCATTATGAACTTCTGCCTTGAAATGGTATGTGATATTTACCAGATAAGATTTAGATTTTCATTAAGTCTTTCCTGATAATGTGAGAACAAACATTTTAAGGTATATATTTTTGGGATATGAACCAGAGGAGATTTATTCAAATTCTTTTTTCAGTGAGTCCTTTAATAAACTGAAGGCCTATTTAAATCGTAGATACAGAAGACTTCTGAGAGAGAGAAAAAAAGAGAGTGCTTCAGGGTCAATTTGGAAAAGAAAAAGTGGCATGTTTGTGTGGTATTCTGCATTAAATTCCTTGGGGAGATGCATTTTATGTGTTTTTTGTTTAGGAAACCTGAGTTGTCAATACAGGATTTTTTAAATTCCTCCTCCAATTAGTTAATAAACAATTCCTTTTAAAATACATGTTTAGCTACTTTAAAAATACTTTAATTTTTATTACAAAAATATGTAGAGAGAAAAAATAGTAGGAAAGTGAACTTTGTTTTTATTTGATTTTAACTCCTTTTTTCTTCATGCTGTTTTTGGAAGAAATTTATGAATTCTAGAATAGTATGGTTACATTGTAGATTGAATGGAGAATATGATTACTATTGAAAAATCAACAATAAAAGGTACATTCTGATCTACTAGAGTGAAAAAGGTTACAAAGATCAGTAAAGTGTTCTCTTGTCAAAATTAGCCACCCCTGTGAGAATGTAATATCTTTTTCAGGATAACTTATTGATACCCATTAAAATGAAAAATGTTCGTAACCTCCAGCAAGCATTTTTACTTTTAGAAAAGTATTATATTACCAGGACTTATGGGTAAAAATATATGTAGAAGCATATGTGTTAGTGTTATTTATAACATTTTTATAACAATTATGTAAAAATGTTACTGTAAATATTTATCTTTACTGTAAGTATGTGCTTGGTATATATAGAAAGAAAAAAGATCTTAGTGGAATATGCACCAAACCGTTAGTAGCATTCATTTTTGGAATAGTGGGATTATAAGAGAAGTTTACTTTTTTTTTTTTTTCACATCCTCTTTGGTGAAGAGAGACATTTACTTTCTAATCTATATGATTCTATAATGTTAAATATTATATAATTTTTGCATATTATTTTTACAATATAAAAAGGTAATAGCATGCAAAAATATAAGGAGTGCACATTTTTTAAATTTGGAGACTATAGAAGAGAATATTTAAAACATGTTTCCGATAAATCTCACTATTCATAAATTCACCATTGTCAATGTTTTTGGTATGTTTCTTCTTTTTTAAAATATTTAATATATATTTTATATAACTAAAGGAAAAGGAACCATCTAAATTGTGTACCGCGTAGAATTTTGTATATTGCTTTTTTCAGTTAACATTCTGTGGTATGGGTAAATCAAGAAAAACATGCAATGAATGTAACTAACGGCTGCCTAATACTTTTTCACACAGCTTTGCCAAAATGTCTTTAACCATTTCTGTACTCTGGGACATGAAGGCTATCTCAGTTTTTGAAAATTGTAAATGTTATTCGCATCCAGTAGTACCGAATATTAACTGCATTTAATAAAGAGATCTTCCAAACAGGCTTTGTGTGGGCAACAAGGCCGTTTTACTTCTCGCTTGGGTGCAAGCGGGCCGGATCCGAGAAAGGACAGGCGAAGGGAGTAAGGGTGGGAATTGGTTTTATAGGTTGGGGTAATTTTGGGGGGCGCGGGTGTTGCAGAGTAAGATCAGTTACTGTGGTGAGGGTAGGGGCAAGGAGTATACTTGACCTCAATTCAGTTACAGTGGTGGGTTAGGTAAGGCAGAAGAGCAGTTAAGATGGCAGGATGGGGCAAGGAGCATTCACATTATCATAAGAACAGTGAAGATGGCAGGTGGGGTGAGAGGTATTCACATTTTCATAAGAACAGTGAAGATGGCAGGTGGGGTGAGAGGCTTGTCCAGGGAAGCTCCACTGAGTGATTAGGGACAATGGCGAGCGCAGGCAGCTGGTGGGAGATGACAGCCAAGGCAGGCAGGACTTCAGACTTTCTGGTTCCAGGCTTACATACGGAGACAGTAAACAGTCCTTCAGTCAAAATCTTGTTGTGTAAATCTTAGCCCCAGGTCATGATTCCTTACAGTGAATTTCCGAAATAAAATCACTGGCTCAGAGATTGAACATTTTTATAGATCTTGATAGATATTTCTGATTGTTCTGATTTCTATATATATTGGTAATATATGTCTGTGATAATCTGCATTATCCTTTTTTAATAATAGAAAATGATATAAAAAAGCTTCATTTTTATATTCATTTAATTACAGTGAAGTTTAAAATCTTAATTTATAACTAGAATAAGTGATTTGCAAAAAAAGCACAGATATCCAATAAATATATGAAAAGATACTGAACCTCACAGACAATTAATGACCTATGTGAAGATAATATGCTATTAGAATGGCAAATATTGAAAAGAACAGTAAAAGCCAGTGCTGGCAAAGGAGTGACCAAAGTACTGGGTCATGTAAATTGATACAGCATTCCTGGAGGACAGTTTGCAAATGTTTTTCCAAAACTTTAAATTATGTATGTCGTCCTAGAATTGTTATTCCTAAGAATAAATCTTAAAGCATCAAGAACTTTTAAACTAGAGGTATCGCTAGGAGAATATTTGCCCTAAAGTTTTTCATAATGATGAAAATTGGAAATAACCTAAAAGTGCAGCAGCAATTATTTCACACAATATTTGATGACACATTCATGCAGTGCAATACTCTAGAATCATTTAAAGAAGTTGGTGCGGAGGAATAATTAATAATTTTTCAAGTGCTAGTATGATCCATCAGTGAATCCTTAAACTAGTTCAATCACTGGCTATCAGCTTTTAAATCAAATAGAATAAAATAAAAGCTATTTGTAAGTATTTTTTCAGAAGACTTTCACTTGATATATATCTACATTTCTCCTCATTTCTCCTAATGCTATCCCTCCTTTAGCACCCCCATCTTCCAAAAGGCCCCAGTGTGTGATGTTCCCCTCCATGTGTCCATACGTTCTTATTGTTCAATTCCCACTTAAGAGTAAGAACATGTGGTGTTTGGTTTTCTGTTCCTGTGTTAGTTTGCTGAGAATGATGGTCTCCAGCTTCATCTGTGTCCCTGCAGAGGACATGAGCTATCCTTTTTTATAGCTGCATAGTATTCCATGATGTCGATGTGCCACATTTTCTTTATCTAGTCTATCATTGATGGGCATTTAGGTTGGCTCTAAGTCTGCTATAATGAACAGTGATGCAATAAACATACATGTGTATGTGTCTTTAAAGCAGAATGATTTATAATCCTTTGGGTATATACCCAGTAATGGGATTGCTGGGTAGTTCTAGTTCTAGATCCTTGAGGAACCGCCACACCATCTTCCACCATGATTGAACTAATTTACAGTCCCACCAACAGCGTAAAAGGATTCCTAATGTAGCACAGGGGTTGATGGGTGCAGCAAACCACCATGGCACGTGTGTACCTATGTAACAAACTTGCATTTTGTACACATGTATTTCAGAATTTAAAATTTACTAGTAAAAAATGGAAATATAAAAAGAGCATAAGGAGCAAGCAGTTAATCTTTGTTAAGCAAGTAATTCTCAGAAAGGTGCTATGTGGGGAAATGCTAAAATAAAGGATGCTTACCATAAAGGCTAAGTAAAAGAAAAACATAAATAAAACACAGTGAACAGCTATGTACATGCTGAACTTTTAAGATCTGAGCTTCATATTTAATTCAATTTGCCACTATGAGGTTAAGTCAAAATGGACTTTTCAAGCAAGCTTTTTCTTCTGCCAATCCGTCAAACCACATGAAAATATAGATGATGTATATAAGCAAACAAATAAAATCTGGGCCGGGTGTGGTGGCTCACACCTGTAATCCTAGCATTTTGGGAGGCTGAGGTGGGAGGATTGCTTAAGCTCAGGAGTTGGGAGACCAGCCTGCACAACATAACGAGATCTTGTCTGTATTCAATTTTTTTTTATGTGATGAAGTCTCACTCTGTTGCCCAGACTGCAGTGCAGTGACACAATCTCAGCTCACTGCAACCCTCGCCTCCCGGGTTCAAGCGATTCTCCTACCTCAACCTCCCAAGTAGCTGGGATTACAGGTGCCCACCACCACACCCAGCTAATTTTTGTATTTGTTTTAGTAGAGATGGGGTTTCACTATGTTGGCCAAGTTGGCCAGGATGGTCTTGATCTCTTGACCTTGTGATTTGCCCACCTTGGCCTCCCAAGGTGCTGGGATTACAGGCATGAGCCACTTCGCCTGGCCAAAATTTTTTTTTTTTTAATTAGCCAGGCATGGTGGCGTGCCTGTAGTCCCACCTACTCAGGAGGCTGAGGCAGGAGTATCACTTCAACCTAGGAGATTGAGGCTGCAGTGAGCTATAATTGGGCCATTGCATTCCAGCCTGGGTGACAGAGTGAGGCCCTGTCTCAAAAACAAATAAAATAAAATCTGTATTCTGATTGTAAAGGTAACATCTACAAAAAAAAAAAAAAA
>NW_016107503.1:3622916-3640148 GCF_001604975.1 Cebus imitator
AAAAAAAAAAAAAATTAAATAATCTGTTATAAACTATGCCAGCCAGAGAAAGCTATTATTACAAATTTTGCTTGCAAAACTGATACCAATTCTGGGGATTCTAGCAAGAGAAAAAAGCAGTTGCAAAGGGGCAAAGGCAGGAAATCATATGAGACTTTCAAGAATCTGAAAATAGAAACTTGTAATAAAAACCTGAAAAGGACAGGGAAATAGTAGAAGATGAGGCTTCAGGTAATCATAAACCACATCTTCAAGTTGTAGATCCATAAAATATGGTTACCATGGGTAGGTTACTTTTATCCATGCTTTACTAGCTGCTTCCGTTATCAGCAAACCGTCATTGGCTCATGAAGACTGCCCCTCTGCAGACCTATCCTTCTGATGGCTTTCTGTCCTCTTGTCAAAAAGGAAAAGTGACTCTGTGTGTGTGTGTGTGTGTGTGTGTGTGTGTGTGTGTGTGTGTGGCATAGTATATCTTAGTATATTTTTTAAAATAACTTACTATTTTCTCTAATTAAATAGAAATGGTTGAAAATAAAATATTGTTTAATAATATTTGTAAGTGGATTATTGATTAGTTGGTATAAATTTTTGTATGTTTTTACTAAATGTAATTAAAACATTTTTGAAAATTTTTTTAAAATTATATATATATACTTGTGTGTCTACTGTATCTTAATGCAAAATATATTTCTCACTATGGTTTATGGTAAAAAAAACTTTGAGAAACATTGATGTAGTGCTTTAGTGTTTCATGTAAAAATAGTAAAACCATGGTATTAAAACATAAAATGAAGGAAATTTACATATATATTACAAAAGCAAGGTATAAAACAGGATTCCATTTTAAATACATATATAGTTTATTCACATGTAATATACACAAAGTATACATTTATACCAAAATATTAATACTGATTATATCTGTGTAATAGGGCTATGGTATTTTAATTCATTTTCTCATATTCTGATATTTTAATTAAAAAATACTCATAATTTTTTTTAATTATGAAAGCAAGTCATTTATTTTATTATCTGAATGAAAAGGTATTTTACATGAAATATGATTAATGGTTTATATATTTATCAGTCACTTAAACAAATATGAAATGGCACCAAAACCTCTAATGATAAATGCACGTAGGACGTAAAGAGATAATACTTAGGTTAAGAAATACATATAATAAACATGGAAAAATTTGTAAGTATAGTCTTAATGTTTCTTTTTCTTTACATTACACAGAGAAGGTCAAGCTATTATTTTTGTGGTTGATAGTAGTGATAGATTAAGAATGGTTGTGGCCAAAGAAGAACTCGATACTCTTCTGAATCATCCAGGTATGTCTGTGTCTTTCAGGCTGTGTCTGTGCTTTGGGGTTCATTTATGTGTAATGTTTTGTTCTTTGGGTATTGCTTACACTATGTAATTATCTTTTATTTAAAATTTTTGATTTTAAAACACATACATGATACAGAATTTGTAATATTTTATGTATATCACCGTATTTTGTAAATTTTGCGTTATAATGTAAATGAAGAGCATTTTGCAATGTTTTTGGGGTCTCTAACATTTATTTCCTCAAAAAATTAAAATGCTTTTTTTTTACTGATTACATAAATAGTTTGTGCCAATAGCAAAACAAAATAAGACAGAAAAATAAAATAAAAATAATCTGTATATTTCAACAACCATTAAAATTTTTTTTTATCTTTTCATGCATTTATGTATATGTGAGTTTGTGTGTGTGTTTAGTCACAGCATTTCTTACATATTTATTGTGGGAACTCCTTTAAAACAAATCTTTTTTTTTTTTTTTTTTTTTTTGATACAGAGTTTTGCTCTTGTTACCCAGGCTGGAGTGCAATGGCGCGATCTCGGCTCACCGCAACTTCCGCCTCCTGGGTTCAGGCAATTATCCTGCCTCAGCCTCCTGAGTAGTTGGGATTACAGGCAGGTGCCACCATGCCCAACTAATTTTTTGTATTTTTAGTAGAGACGGGGTTTCACCATGTTGACCAGGATGGTCTCGATCTCTTGACCTCGTGATCCACCCGCCTCGGCCTCCCAAAGTGCTGGGATTACAGGCGTGAGCCACCACGCCCGGCAAAACAAATCTTTTTTATGTTAACCTCCAAATGTCAGATCCCCATCTCCTTCAAGATACAAGTGTTTAGGTATTTTTTCTTTCATACTTTTATATATGTCATACACACACACACGTATACATATAAATATATATATATATATATATATATATATATAGAGAGAGAGAGAGAGAGAGAGACCAAAAATATCTGTAGGGTTGAGGGATGTGGCGACTGTCATTGTTATTTACCAAAATTGAATCATATTCTTTACACTCTTTTGCATGTTTCTATTCTCAATTAATACTTAATGATAGATATCCTTCCAAATCAAATTATATGTAATTATTCTTTTTAACGATGCCTAATATGGTTTACTATGAATGTACCACAGTTTATTTAATCACTCACCTGTTGATGAATACTTTCCTCCCCTCCAAACCCCCGCTACAAACAGTGCTCCAGTAAGTATTGTAAAACTGCATTTCTCGCCTTCCTCATGTCAAAACAATTGAAATAGTGCTTGTTCTAGGACTTTCAGAAAAGGTTGGTGGTTTAAGAGAACTGTGGATTTTTTAGAAATGGAATGGAAATAATGTGGGGCTTTCTAATAAATTTTACTGCTTAACCACAATACACAATATCTCTGGTATTTTTTAAAGATGACCTCAAGCTTGTTCAAATTTTTCAAAAAAAAAAAATCCAGCGTGTACCTTTTATGTGACTTTTTCATGTTTAAAACCTAGCAGTCTTGGCCAGACGCAGTGGCTCACACCTGTAATCCTAGCACTTTGGGATGATTACAGGTAGGTGGATCACTTGAGGTCAGGAGTTCGAGACCAACCTGGCCAACATGGTGAAACCCTGTCTCTACTAAAAATACAAAAATTAGCCAGGCGTGAGCTGCTCGGGACACTGAAGCAGAATTGCCTGAACCTAGGAGGTGTAGGTTGTAGTGAGCCTAGATAGCACCACTGTACTCCAGCCTGGGCAACAAAGTGAGACTCTGTCTCAAAACAAACAAACAAACAAAAAACAGGAAAGCAGTCTTATATCTAGATTGAGAATGCATTTTCGATTATGTCTTCCTTTTGTATTAATCTTTCCAGTTTTTTCCCCAAAAAGTATTAGAATGTTGACCAGTAAAATGAAATAGTACCTCCAAAATATGCTTCAAACAATGGGAACCCTGGTTTCCTCAACTGAAACCTTGTCTGTGGATCTTAATGTACTATTTCTTTTATTTTATGATAGATTTCCAAGGCAGGGATTTCTCAGCTGAAGTGTATATGAAGGTTTTTTAAAAATTGACGGCCACAGGCCAGGTGTGGCAGCTCACGCCTGTAATCCCAGCACTTTGGGAGGCTGAGGCAGGTGGATCAAGAGGTCAGGAGATCGAGACCATCCTGGCTAACACGGTGAAACCCCGTCTCTACTAAAAAATACGAAGAATTACCCGGGCATGGTGGCGCACGCCTGTGGTCCCAGCTGCTCGGGAGACTGAGGCAGGAGAATCATTTGAACCCAGGAAGCGGAGGTTGCAGTGAGCCAAGATTGTGGCACTGCACTCCAGCCTGGCAACAGAGCAAGACTCCATCTCATTTAAAAAAAAAAAAGATTGAAGGCCATAAAAAATCTTTGAATAGCAAAATGTACTGTGAACAGATAAAGACAATGATAGGCAAGGGAAAATATCTGCAACTCATATCATAGCTGCAGGGCTATTTTTATGCTACATGTGTTCCTAAAAAACAATAAGAATACAAGAGCTTAATAGAAAATGCGGAAAGGACATAACAAGATAAGTCAACAAAAAAGTATATTTAAATATCTTTTGAATATGTGGAAAGATTCTTGGCCTTTCTATCACCTATGATATGGAAAATATCAAAAAGTTTCATAGCACACTTTTGGCTAGGGGAGTGGAAACACTCATTCTTATACATGGCTGTTTAAGTGTAAATTGACATAATTTTTAAGAGAAAGCAGTTTGGTAATCTCTGTCTATCAAAATAGCAATTTATATGTCCTTTGACCCAGCAATTCCACTTCTCAAATTTATCCTTAGGACATACTGGCTGATATACAAAATTACCTGTGTACACATTTATTCATTGCAGGATTGTTCATGGTTGTAAAGATTGGTAACAGAGATACCTCAGTTGGGTTCTGGTTAAATAAATTAATGGTACACATACTAAAAGGAATATTGCAGAACTGTTAAAATAATTAAGAAGTTGCTTTGTACATACTGATATGGGATCAGATCTAAGATATGTAAATAAGTGAAAAGATAAAGGTATAAAGTAATGAGGTTGGCCTGCTACTATTGGTATGAAAATCATATATAATAGTTTTGTTTATAGCAAATACATAAAATATTTCTACAAAGATGCCAAGACACTGATGTTTTGGGTTGCCTTTTCTACAGAGACTGTTGTCCTAGGACAAACTTAGGAAGGAGATTCTTTTACTGTATACCATTTTGTATCTTCTGAATGTTGAACTATTTAAATGTATTATCTATTCAAAAAAATGAAAAATATTTCCAAAATCATGACAAGGTAAAAACGTCTTGTTAAAAAATCTAGCTTGTTACTTATTTTATTATGACTAAAAACATAAATAAGGTTCCAATTTCTCTTCCTTCTACTTCTACTTGAAGTTTGCCTCTTTTCTGTTCACAATTTAAAAGGAAACAAACAAAATATTTAACCCTTTTTTTTTAGGTACTGCTCTGTAATGCTTATTAAGCCCCCGAGTCCCACCTCACCCATCTCTGGTTGAAGTTCGTAACCAGAGGACAGATGGTCTTAGGAAGAAGTATTTTAAAATTTTTCTTATTGCTCAAATACATGCCTAACAGTATGACAGTACGTGTCTTTAAATATTTCTATACGTGTGATATGGAAAAAAAAGATTGAAAAACAATTTCATGGATTTCAGTACTAAGGATTTACTACAAAGTGACCTAAAAACCTGGAAGTGTGATGATAGCCTTATTTTCTCTTTTAGATATTAAACACCGTCGAATTCCAATCTTATTCTTTGCAAATAAAATGGATCTTAGAGATGCACTGACATCTGTAAAAGTGTCTCAATTGCTGTGTTTAGAGAACATCAAGGATAAACCCTGGCATATTTGGTAAAGTTTTATATTTACTTTTCATTGTATCTTTCTGAAAAAATACAAACTTCAGAGTTGTTTCTGCTGACCTCATTTTTCAGTGATCAAACATTGTGGGATATAAGCTAAGGATTTTGTTTTATAGAATTGTGGTGTTGTAGGTTTTTACAAATATATTACTGTTGAAAATTTTAAATGTTGTGGGGATGGAAAATATAAACAGCTCTTATAATGGAATAACTTAGAAGCTCACTTACTGACGGACTTCAACTACACTGATTTCCTTCTGCGCACGGAGTCGGCAAGCACACTCCTCTCTCAGCGCATTTGCACTTGTGTCCTCCTTTGAATCATTTTCCGAAATAATTTTCCTGGCCTGCTAGAGTCACTATAACCATGTGACTGCTTTTTTTTTTTTTTTTGGGGGGGGGGTTGTAGTCTGTCTGCCTACACAGGTGTGTTAGCTCCCTGACATTTGCCGCTTTGTCAGTTTTCTGCACTTTAATAACCCTACCGTAGTCATACCTGGAGTGTAATAGGTACAGAATATATATTTGTTAAAATTAATAAATGGAAATGGAAATTTTGATTTTATTAGACATCCTGATAAGGTTAAACTCTAATTAGTGTGGAAATTATTATGCATTGCTTATTTGGAAAACAGTTTCTTATTTAACTCCAGTGTGCCTTTCTAACAAAATATTCTAATAAGGATAAACAGATTATATATTAGATAGTATTTTAGTGCCTACCACTACCATATTAAACTCCCTTCTACCTACCCACCTGCCTCTCTCTGCTGTAAGATGTCTTTTCCAAGCCAGAGTTTTCCCCTTTTTTTAAGAAGATATCTGTGGGGAAAGATTGGACACAGAAGCAGAGAGATGCCCTGCTACTAGAAGGTGAACTAGAATGTGAAGAAAGGAGGTAATAGAGTTCAGAAAGCAACTTTAGGAACTAGTTTTGTTGCTGAAAGAGTAACAGTAGAGACCTTAGGAAAGCCCTTAAAACTTTGCAGTATTCAAAGTCTCCAGCACTTCTTTTCCAGGAGCAAAACCCTGCATATCCCAAGTAAAACCTTCCTTACTCTAGGATCAGAGGAAAAGTCAGTGTTTAATAAATGGTTCTTGAGTTGGAATTTGAGGTTCTGTGGTATTTAGTAAGTAAAGACAGGTGGGATTTTGGATAAAGAAACGTCTTGAGATAGAACCTTTATTATTTCTCTAAATAATACCTAAATTGATTGCTTCTAAATTTTGTGTTGTATTAAGAATTGAGATTGACCCTCTTTTCTACTTTAAATAATTAACCATTAATTTTTAACAGGTTTATTTATTCAATTGTGACATCTCAGTGTTTCTCTGTGAGAAAAAAAGTAATATCCCGATGCTTATAAGGATGTAGAATGTTAGTTATATAGCCAGTTGCTAGATTTTCTGAATAACTTATAGAAGACTGCCAAGTATTTCTTTTAAACGTGTGTATTTGTGACTTATCCGTAATTCAAATTTGACCTTTCCTCACTAGGTTCAAATTAGTTTCTCATTTATTCAGTTTGTTCTTTATTTTTGGCAATGTTTTTAAAAACATGTATAAAATTGAAAATATATTTGTCCTTTTTCTATTTTAAATATAAAGGTAATGCTCAGTGAATCATAGGTAAAATATTATCTATCTCCTGCCTTGGGTACAAGTAAATTTACTGAGCAATAAAGAGAAGATCATAGAGAAGTATAGTCCAATAAATTAAAGAAAAATTTTATGTTTTATGTTTGACCATTGTACTAAACATATAGTCAGCTCTGATTTTCAGGGTCTGATTGTGTTAATCCTCTTCAGATGTGTTCTTCGACTCAGTCCCCGGCATCATGATTGTGTGTGTGTGTGTGTGTGTGTGTGTGTGTGTGTGTGTGTGTGTACACTTGTTTACCATCTTGTGTAGGAGACAAATAATCAAATAAATGTATAAAATATCAGCTGGCAGGATGAGGAAAAATAAAGTGTGATAATAAGAGAAAGAATAATGGGAGTTCCTCCCCCTCTAAGACCTAATTGAAGTTAGGGAGCAATTCATATGATGGTTTGGAGGATTAACTATCCAGATAGAGAGGCCAGCAAGAAAAAGGCTCTTCTTGGTTGAGAATGTACCTGGTGTGTTCCAGGAGCAGCAAGAAGTCCAGGTTGGCTGCAGCAGAGCAATCTAAGGGGAAATTGTAGGAAATGAGGCCCCTAAGAAATCACCAGGGGACATATCACACAGGGCCAAGATTTTTGCTTTATTCTTATTTATTTGAGAGGAAAGATAGAATGCAGACATTTGTTAGGAAAAGAAGTTTTTAGAAGGGTAATGACACCTACACCAGAGGGGAAAGGTTTTGTTGTATTAATTGTTTGAAACTGTAGATGTATGATAAAATTAATATCTTGATCTTAAGTGTTTCAGTTACTGATGTTTTACTCTTGCCATGTATAGTTAGTAATTTACTTTGAATAATTGTGTATCTCTTGTTGTTTCTTTCTTTGTGTTTTGTAACAATTCTATGATAAGCCATATTCTTAGTCTACCAAGGAATTTCTTGGAGATAATTTTTATTTGGATTAGAATCAAGTTAATTCTTTTTGGTGCTTCACTATACTTTTTAAATTTATGCGTCAGCACACTAAAAGGAACCCTAATCATTCAGAAAATATAATTGTATATATTAATTGCTATTGTACAATCATATTTAGAAAATAAATGACTAGATCAATAACATGTTATAAGAAACTATCTGTATCTTTAAAAAAGATTATTTGATACTTCAAAAATTCTCTGCATTTTATTCATTTATCTACTTAATTATGATTATAAAATCTCACAATAAGAATTTAAGTTTAGTCTCTCAAGAATGGAAAGACAATGGAAACACCTGTTTTAGGTGTTTTGTATACATACCTCAAATATTTAATTTCCACAGTTACCATATAAGGTCAGTGGTACTATTGCCCCATTTTACAGATGCTAAAACTGAAGACAGAAGAGTTCAGTGACCTAGCGAAGCTCCCTCAGCTAATAAGAAAATGATTGAGATCTACCAAGTTTTTGTTTTGCTCTACCATCTTACCAAAGCTGTAATTAATGAGTTTTTATCCTAAAGATATCCACTTCCATTTCAAATAAAGCAATGCCATCATATAGCTGTATTATAACCCAAGTCAAGCATTTCTAATAAGGCGATTGAACCACTGGAACTGAGCAAAGTAGTATAGTGGACTACACAAAACTTTTCTACCAGTGGAAGAATAACTCAAGGTATATGTTTTGTTAATGTCAGTCTAAGAATTAGTCCTAGGACAAAATCACTTTTTAGCAATATGCTTTTTAAATCTGTTTATAAATTATAAATGTATCTTGTTCCTGAGCACTCAGATTTTTATATTCTGTTTATATTCAATTTCAGTGCTTAACCAGTTTTGCTCAGATATATGTTACTAGAATTTACTAATTCTCCATATGGCAAAATTGTAACCCTTTATTCTTACAGTTTTATGATGTAATGAGATGGATATGTTTCTTCTGGATTTTATTTCAGCGCTAGTGATGCCATAAAGGGAGAAGGATTGCAGGAAGGTGTATACTGGCTTCAAGGTACATCACAAAACACTGCGTCTCTTCAGCCTTTGTTTCCTTTTCATTCATATTTTCATCTTTTTTTCATTTTACTTTTATATCATTGCCTTTTTTCCTCTTGTTTCCATGTATTTCTGCTGTCAGAAAAAACAATACAGTAAGTATCCATACCTTGTTCCATTTACTTATGTTGCATATTGCGAAAGGATTTATTTACATAAAGTGTTTGAATTTTTACAGTCAATATATATGGCACATATAGAAAATAATTTAAACATAGTAACAAATTTCTGTCAGATTGAGTAATAGAAGCACATTTAAAATTTTGGGACAAATGTTAGGCCCTACTGTCAATAACTAAAAATAAGTCTGAATGACATGTATCTTTTAAGAATCATGCCACACTGCATATATAGCTCCCTTTATACATAGCATGTATATATAACTTGTAATACCCATATTTAGTATTATAGATACTGATCTTTTATTGGTATTTTGTGTATTTACAGTTCTAGTTGCTATTCATCAAAATAGTTATCATAGATTGGTACAAGCTTATGATATTAGATAATAAATTAGCATATATTATTTATCCTAATGGTCTCTCACCCAAATGAACAGCTTGAAGCACACAGAGCAGTAGATAGATGTGAATGAAACCAAGTTCATAGGTTCTTATTGCAGGATCCTAATGGCCAAGTCAGAAATTCCAGTTCAGAGTATAACAACTAAAAATAATTTCGATCAGGAATGTCTCTGCCCTGAACAAGAATGAATAACGGGATATTATAAATTCTAGCTATAGTCTCATAGTTACAGATTCTCCTACACAAACCTTTTAATGCCAGTTGTGTATGATTTTTTTTTAATCTTCTGCATGTTGGAAACAATAGCAGGGATAGAGCGCATATCATGGCAGGTCTAAGAGTAGCCTGACTGCTCATACACCATAGTATTTCTTTGGTTCAAAGTACTAATTGTGCATTTCATAAATATTTGTATTTGTCATTGGTAAAATATGGTGGTTTAGTTGACTAGACAGACTATTGTATGTACATGTCTTTTTATATTTATGTAGTTATGACACCATTAAACTGCAAGGAACATTCAAGTCATATTTTACAATTAGTGAAACTTAATCGAGAACCACTGGTCATTCATTCTCAGAAGAACGAAAAGGATTTTTCTGTGAATCCAACAACTTAGTTTCTTAGACTGCAATAAAGAAGTGTTCAGTGCAGTGGGATGGATTTCCACCAGAAACAGATAGATTACGGAGTATTCCAGAGAAGATACCAAGAGTATGTTTTCAGCATCATTTCATATTTTACAGAGCACTTACCATTGCTAGCAATGAAGATATAGCATGGATGGAAACTCTACTGACACTCATGATAAAGTAATTCAGAGCACAGTATTTATGGAAAATAAGTTGCTAGTCCTCCAGATTGTAACGAGTAGTTCCCCATCCCTTCTTTTTTCTGGTTTTATCTTGTTGTTAGCAGTAAGCCACTAGGTGTCAGTAGCAATCCAACATCGCAGTACCAATTGCCAACTGTGGTCTTGATATCTAATTTTTGTTTCTTTGACTTTTCTGATCCATCATTATCTGTCTTACCTCCTAAGTCTTTATAAGGAGGACACATTGTTGGAAATACTTTTGTGTCCTTGTTTTCCCATATTACTTTATGCATCCCTTTCAATTTTCTGCAAGGTAAGCAGTAGTCCCTCTATTTTATATAAGAAGCACTAATAGTGAAAAAAAAAGAAAAGCGAGAAAAAAAAAAAGCTTGGGCTTTTGAGTCCAACAAATTTATTCTAATACCTTCTTTTTTTTTTTTTTGAGACGGAGCCTCCGTCACCAGGCTGGAGTGCAGTGGCCCAATCTCGGCTCGCTGCAACCTCCACCTCCCAGGTTCAAGCGATTCTCCTGCCTCAGCCTCCCAAATAGCTGGGACTACAGGTGCCCGCCACCACACCCGGCTGATTTTTTTTTGTATTTTTAGTAGAAACGGGGTTTCACCACGTTGACCAGGATGGTCTCGATCTCCTGACCTCGTGATCCGCCCGCCTCAGCCTCCCAAAGTGCTGGGATTACGGGTGTGAGCCACCACACAGGCCTCTACTTCTTACTAATTAACCTCTCTATTAGCTAACATCTCTTATGAAGTTTTTTTATCTGTAAAATTTAAAAAATAAAATGTGTTAAATTTTGTACAGATTAAATTTGATACTGTTAAAGTACCTTGCATAAGAAAGCACCCCACAAATGTTAAATTTACCCTTTTACCTAAACACTCTATTTAACAAAGGAAGAAAACTAAGTCCACAGGACTAAAAAGTGTATCATTTGGTTTCAAATAGGAGATGCTTTGGTTGCGTTTTCTTTTCTTCTTCCTTTTTTGAGATGGAGCTTCACTCTTGTCACCTAGGCTGTAGTGCAGTGGCATGATCTCAGCTCATTGCAACTTCCGCCTCCCGGGTTCAAGAGACTCTTCTGCCTCAGCCTCCCAAATAACTGGGATTGCAGGCACGCACCACCACGCCCAACTAATTTTTTGTATTTTTTAGTAGAGACAGGGTTTTGCCTTGTTGAGCAGGCTGGTCTCAAGCTCCTGACCTCAGGTGATCTGCCCGCCTCGGCCTCCCAAAGTGCTGGGATTACAGATATGAGCCACCATGCCCAGCTGCTTTGGTTATATTTTCTGTGTAATAACAAATAGTTTACATTGTCATATTCCCAACTCTCTCTAGATTTGAAAAGAGATAAAAATCTATTTTTAAAAAACAAATAGCAGTAAATATAGGAGATATGCTTGTGTTAGCCAAAGGCATTTATGTGAATCTAGCTGTGAATATCTCATTTTGCTTCCAGAATTCTGAAATTTCATAGTAAGAAGCCCTTTGGTTAAGTTGGGGCTAATTTAATCTTATTATTTAAAAAGTTTAAGGTTGGGGCCAGGAGCGGTGTTTCATGCCAGTCATCCTGGCATTTTGGGAGGCCAAGGTAGACAGATCACTTGAGGACAGGAGTTCGAGACCAGCCTGGCCAGCATGGTGAAACCCTATCTCTGCTAAAATTATAGCAAATTAGTCAGGCATGGTGGTGCATACCTGTAGTCCCAGCTACTTGTGAGGCTGAGGCAGAAACCCTGGAGGTAGAGGTTGCAGTGAGCCAAGATCATGTTGCTGCACTCCAGCCTGAGTGATAGAGCAAGACTGTCTCAAAAAATTTTTTTAAATTAAGTTTAGGGTTAAAAGCTTTTTGGTGAAATATTAAATGGACACTTAATGGTATGATTCTATTGTCTTTGAAAACAGTCTCAATAATTGTGTATCTAGAACAACCCAAAAACAAGAATGCCTGATTAGACTAGGAACTGTCAGAGAATAAACAGAAACTGTTGCAGAACTGTAAGTTTTCTTGCCCTGAAACTTTCAAATTAGGTATTTTTAAAAAGAAATCTTCCCATATTACTAATACAATGTATTCAATTTATTGCCTTGTGTGCATGTAAAAAGTTAATAATGCTCTCAGATGTTAATATTAGACTTACAAACTATGCAGGAGTATTCCAATGAAAGAGGATTGATCAAGCACACGTAGTTCCGCTGCCTCCCCCACTCTCACTAACGGTAAAGGGACTTTTTAAAAAGATATATGACATCTCAAGAATTTACTTTCTATGCTTTTTACTAAGGTAGACTCTGAGAAGAATATTTTTCACAAACAGGAATATCTAGGTACCAGCATTATCAAACAAACAAACAGGAATATAAATCAAGAAGAGAAAAATAAGGGATCACGAGACAGGAAAAGCAGCACAAGAGAGTAGGGGAAGAAATCCCCAGGATATTAATGGAGGCCCTAGAATAATAATGAAAGAAGACATTATAACAGAATGACTGTGGCAGACATAGAGAAAATGAGTGTAGATTTGAGAGTTTTATAAGACTCTATGGAGGAGTTTTTCAGGAAGGTGAAATTGATAGACTATGTAATGTATTTCATTGTAATAAATGTTTAAACTTTGGGAGTAGTGCAATTGAATTAGTGTTAAATACATACAACAATTAAACAGATGAGTTGGATGGGAGTGGGAAAGACAATTATTAACTCTAGGAGGGATAAAATGTAGAAGAGGAAAGGAAAAGTAATCATAGTATGCCACCTGTCTTAGCTGTGAATTCACATAGGCATCATATTGACAATGACTACATTACTGTGTTAGGAGAATGAGGGTATTAGAGTATTATGAGGGTTGCCTAGGAGTGGCATGGGAGTGTGAGAGAGCTGATGTCTCATCTTACGTTGAAGGAACTGATATTTGAAGAAGCATTACAAGTATTCACATAAAAGAGAGTTACAGATAGTTGCGCCTGAAAGGGAGGCAGGGAGACGAAGCAGAGTGCTGCTGGAGAGGTGAAGGTGGGGGGACCTCTTGACCCCAGAAGTTACAGCACAGCCTGGGCCACACAGTAAGACCCTATCTCTAAAAAATAGTAATAATCATGACAAAAGCAAATGTATGGATAAGCTTCCAACATGTGTATAGATTTGTCTTAGATTACTGTAGAAAATAGATTGTGCCCTATAAAGATTGATAATTTTTGTTTGTTTTTTGTTGTCAGATCAGATCCAGGCTGTGAAGACATGAAAAGATAGTAGTTGGAAACCTCAGCAATGTTCAATTCAAGGAATCTATCTAAGGCAAACAGAATACTTTACATTTTGTAAGAGATGTTTATGCATCTAAGAATATAATTTTCTGCTTGCATGTATGGACTCTGATTGAGTTTTTTACGAACATAGTATGCTAATCTGGCCATTAATTATTTAAAAACTAAATCTTCCCTCAAAAGGGCTCCCTAGAATTATCCACTTCTTAGTGAAGATCTACAGTTGATTGTATGTAGAATGTTTAAGTCAGAGTTACAAGCCATCTCATCCCTTCATGATTTATGATATGTTTAAAGTATTTTATTTTTTAATTGTCTTTTTTAAAAATTTAGTTTATGACTTTGCAGTATGAATTGTGCTTGTGAAAAATAACCTTAAACATTTATAAGGGACCATGGGTAATTAATATACATTCAATTTTTACTGTGTGTCACCATCAATAAAATGTAAAATGTACCAACTAGTGTGCTTTGTTTATGCTGCAAAGAATAATGCTGCGTTAGTATGGTACTGAGTGTCTTACTGTCAAGCATTTGCAAATGATCTGAGACTAAGTTAAGCTGAATTTATTTATTCAGTGTATGTTGAACATCTCTATACCAACTAGTCAGGCTTAATCCTAGGCAGTGATGATATAAGGTAAATAAGACATATCGTTATCTTCAGAGAACTTAAAATTTAATGAGGGATAATTTGAGAACCTTTTCATGGATAGTATCTACTTTTATTTCATTGGCTGGATGAAAATATTGCATCTTCAGATTAAGAGATATAAAGTAAATTAATGTTTGACTGTTCAGTAATTATTACTGACTTGTTTTTTCCTTTTAAATGCCTCCAATTTACCATAGCACTTTGTTAAAATAGATTGTGACTTACCAAACTTTTTCATGAACATAAACTGCTACATAAATGTTCTTTAGAATTTTAGATACATCTCAGGCACACAAATTATTATTTCTCACAAATCAGAGATCACTTCTAATTGTGAACTGTAAATAGAAGACTTCATTTTAATCACGGAGAAACAGCTTATAGAGCAATGATGTTGATCCCGATAAACATTGCATGTAAAGAAAAACTGTAATACACAATGTATACCATCTCTAATGTCCGTAGCTGTGAAAACAGAAGGCAAAAATAAGATAAGTGAGTAATAAAGATGTTATAGTAAATGCGGTAATGGTACATGCTTCACAGAGACTTTAATAAACGCACATAAAGCTACAACAACAGTTTTATATTCCAGTTTCTCATAGTCCAGAAATACCAGTGATTTTGGCATTTGGCAAATTGAAAGTTATCCAGAAAATTCCAGTGGCTCAGCATCTTAGCTAGCGTACCATCTCTCTTGTAAATTGTTTTAGAGGATGCACAATGAAAATCTCATTAATCTACAGTTGCAGATATAGAAAGGACATAATGATAGAAACAATGAATGTAATTTTTTAAAAAACTTATATGCTACAACTATTTTAGGAGGATGGAGAAAGAATGGATTGAGAATTCAAATCCTCACTCACCTACGATTAGGTAGTAATAAAAGTAATCATAGTTACTACTGTATGATTATTATAAGCAGGTTTTACACATACAGAATTTTACATCATTTAATCCTCACAATAAGGCTATGTGGTAGGTTTTATTATTTCCATTTTATAGATAAGTAAACTGAGGCCTTAAAATGTTATGTAGTTTGCCAAAGTTCACAAAGCTAGTAAGTCTGGTACTAGGATTCAGTACCAAGCAGCCTGTTTTAAGATAGATGATTCAAGAGTATGATAGATATTAGAAATACAGATGTGTCTACCAGAATGACAACTAAATGATGAAGAGGCTCTTACTTGGGAGAGCAACCAGGACAGTATGGTAGAGGGAAGGTCAGAGACTACTCTGCTTTTTCTGCTTTGTTTTGTTGTTGATGTTGTTTTGTTGTTTTTGTTTTGTTTTGTTTTAAAGCTATTATCACTACTCAAATTTTAAGCTTTGGACATAAATGACTTTGATAAAAATCCTTAAAACTATTTTGACACTAAGTTAATTGGTATTCCACAAAATACAGTAGCTCATACCTATGCAAATATTTTCAAGAAAGAGAAGTACCCTTTTTCTTTGTTTTCATGATCTCCAAAATCTAGTTTTTAGCCTATAGACATTCATCCCTACTCCACATTTTCATGTAAAGATTATGTAGAAGTAAGTTGGGCAGCGTGTAGTCACAGGATGCCATATAAGTGTGAATAAGCTGAGCTACCGCATTTGTACTTAGCATATTGTACAATTAAAATGTATTTTATTAAGGTTGAAGCAAGTTTTCTTTCCTATCTAGACATCACTGTGTTACAGAGTTTAATTCATTAAGCTCTGTATTTGAATATAAAAGTTTGTAGAATGTTTGAAACTTATCCTCTTGTGTGTTTTGCATTTAAATATTTGTATATGGCCCTATTCACCCTGTGCTTTATAAATCACAAAAGGGCTGGGTTTTATGTTTGTTTTTCATTTCTAAGCTCTCTGCTCAAAATTACAAATTGTCTCCTGGTTGTTAAAGATATTTTTTCTTCGTAAGTTTTTATATCATGTTGTGATTTTCATAAATATGTGCAGTTACTCTTGATAATACTTGTCTTAGTCATTTCAGGTTGCCATAACAAAGTACCATAGACTGGTGGCTTATAAACAACAGAAATTTATGTCTTACAGCTCTGGAGCTGGAAGTCTGAGGTCAGATTGCCAGCATGGTTGGGTTCTGGTGAGAGCCCTCTTGGTGGCAGACTGCCGTCTTCTTCGTGTATCCTCACATGGCAAAAAGAGGGCTGGAGAACTCTCTGGAGTCCTTTGATAAGGGCACTAATCCCATTGTATCTTCACATTGCTCTTCCCAAAGACCCCACCACCTAGTATCATGTATCATCACGTAGGGGGTTAGAATTTCAGCATAGAAATTTTTGGAGAACACAAACATTCAGTCAGTTGCAAAACTTAAGGCAAACTCATCTTGCTTAGAACTCTGGTACATTAAAATACTATTGCATTTTAACCAAGTTTGTACTTATTTTCTGCTTTCTGATTATTCCCTTTGTTCAAAAAAGTAAATGACTGGTATTTCAAGGTCACCTAGATAAATAGGTTTGCATATATCTGTGACTAGAGAGAAATACTGTAATGATTAAGAAATGGTTTTGTGTTTAATTGAATGTTTCAGGTTACTCAGTTACTACATTTTCATCTTTCTCCTTATGGATGCTCCTGCTCAGCTGCACCTGCCTCAGAGTCTTTATGGCCCTTTCTTCCAATCACTTGATTTCAATGCCACATTTAGAAGCTTCATCAGCATACTATGTTAAACTGCTTTTCTGGCAATGTAGAATAAACCGAGAAAGAAAAATCTGTCTCCAAATTTCAGATCACTAAGTAATGCTAAAACATCCAGGAAACCAGGCACAGTAGCTCACACCTGTAATCCCAGCACCTTTGGGAGGCCGAGGCAGGCAGATCACCTGAAGTCAGGGGTTCGAGACCAGCCTGACCAACATGGAGAAACCCTGTCTCTACTAAAAATACAAAATTAGAATTAGCTGGGCGTGGTGGTGCATGCCTATAATCCCAGTTACTCAGGAGGCTGAGGCAGGAGAATCATTTGAACCTGGGAGACAGAGGTTGCAGTGAGCCTAGATCATACCACTGCACTCCAGCCTTGGTGACAGAACGAGACTCCATCTCAAAAAA
>NW_016107503.1:3640774-3653380 GCF_001604975.1 Cebus imitator
ACTGTGGCCTGTAAAGCCTCAAATGTATACTGTCTGATGCCTTTTACGTAAAGAGTTTGTTGACCCCCATAACAGATGATAAAGTGAGGCAAGAGACAGCATATTGCAAATAAATGGAAGAATCAGATTTTGATTCTACAAGATCTGGCTCTAGAATCTGTGTTCTTACCCTTTACATGGCTTATCAGCAAAACTAAACATTATTCTAAAGTCCAATTAAACAATTTGAAATTATGTCCTTCTTAAATAATTGTATTAGAAATGAAAAATTAGATTCAAATTGCTGAAAAACAATGCTCTTTGAAATTCTTTTTTCCCATTTAGAATGAAAAGTATTAAGTCTTGGCCCTCTGGTTTTTGTTCTTTTTCTTTAAATGGATGGCAAGAGATAAGGCAGATTATGAGGCATCAAATATGTTAGCTTTTAAAAGTATAATTGCACAAATTGTCCCCAAGCATCTGGCTTGAATTTTCAGATTTCCTGATGATTTTTGTTTTGTTTTGTTTCTTTTTTTTTTAATCAATATTTTGAGGTAAAGGATAGCTACTATTGATAGTCTTGAAATGTATATGGTAAAATATAGTGAAGGAAACCAAAATAAATCACTCTAGAATATACTTATTTGGTGTATTTTGAGAAAGATATGCAGAGGGGCTGCAAACAAGTAACCCTTCAAAGCTGTCTTTTGTGGGAAAGATTTTCTTCTGTAGAGAAAATATGCATTGATGCAGCCAAGCTTTCTCTGAAGCCCTCCTGTGTCTGGATCAAGGAAAGAATAACTGAAAGTCTGACACCTTTAACTGAGATTCTGCTACCTGTGAGGTTTCATCTGTACAACCAGACCACCTTTGCTAGCCAGGCCTCCTCTTCCCTGCTCCCATAACCTGTGTTGCCACCATCAACTGTTTTGGGAGAAGCTTCAGGCCCCTATTCTTTCTGTAACCTCAGGATGGTATAAAAACGTCACCTGGCCATTTCTTTGAGATTTTATATTTTGTGTGACTCCTGTGAACATGACTGCACAAAATAAATTTGTATGCATTTTTTTCTGTTAATCCATGAACAGATCGGGGAAAAATTATACTTCCCTGCAGTAGAAACATTAATAATTCAATTTGTAGATATTTGTATTTTTCAGTTATATAACAAGTAACTGTCGCTAAGAATGTTTACTTCATTACAAACATTTCATAGTCATGCCTCAATGTTCTGAACTTTTGTGGTTTGCCTAAAGGAATAACATAAGGGTCCATTAAGGACTAGGCTCAGAATTTGGTCCGTCTCTTACAATATCTTGGAAACATTTATAAATTCTTCCAAATACTTTATGAAGTATCATAATGTTATAGTTCTAAAATTGATTTCTGTTTCCTCCAATTAAATGTAATCATTACTGCTGGAGTTAAAGCCAGTTTCGCATTTGCACTCTTAGGTTCTATGGGTGGGGTGGGTGTGTGTGTATCAGGATGCATGCGCCTTCCTAAGGTCATAGGAAGCTCACACTTTGGTGATCACTAACTCTTCCTGGGGACTTTCTTAGGCAGATTTATAGTTATATCTTGCAAGTATACTATTCTTACCAAGTTTTAGGGGTTTTTAAAAATTATGTTGTTTTTTGTACTTCTTAGATATGATATATCAGGTCTTCTTGCCATTTATGGGAACTTTATAGACATTTGATAGTGTTTTTAGTGCATTTTTAGATGCTGGGTAATTATTTTCTTAAGTACGCTCCCCAATTCTGTGAGTTTATGGTTTCATAAAATATCACTTATTGCTTTTCACATCGTAAAACCCTCATACTGTGAATAATTTCATTTTATTTATGCATAGCAGGATAAGATTTTTTTAAGAACAAAGGAAAAGATTTTAAGATGGTATCTTGTTAATGTCAAAATTTGTCTTCTAAAAAATATATAACACAGGACTTTGGAAAAATAATCATGATACGTTTGCTGATTAAAAGGAAGTATGTGTCTATATAAAGAAAAGGCAATATTTTTCTTTTAATAAGGTCTTTAAATATAACAAATATTCAACTGTCTGTGTGAGGAATGGGAACAAATACACTAAGACTGTTTCTTAAAAGAGTTGAGGAAAATTCTGAGATGGAAGCCTCCATTGATATCAGTACCAACCAAATCGTACTAAGTGAGCAGCTTCTTAGTCTGTATATGAATAAGGCTTTCCCTAAAGTAGAATGAGTATACAAGCAGCAACTCTATATATTGAGCCTAAAATTATATTTCCTTTTGATATAACATTCGAATTACTGGCACCTCAAAGAAGGGCTAAATTTGTCTTAACGATTGTATAGTACTCTGTATCTAACTTAATGATATCAGTTTTATATTTATTTAAATTTCTGTCTTCACTCTTCATATATTCGAGCTCCCAGAAACTGAGAAAAATACCTGCATCAGAAGATTATTTCATGACAGAAAGAAAAGTGATAATACTAAGAGCATCTTACTCTAAGGAGACTTTTATATTCAGTTAAATCATGATGTATTTTTTTTTCTTTAGCCCTACTTTAAATTGTTTTTTAAAGGAGCTAAATTACTATTAATGTATAGCCATGTGCTAAGGTAGAATGCTAATGAACTGCAATAAGAAAAAACAGCAGTGCACCTCCCTAATAGTGCATACCTTATTTACTTGAGCTTCACTTTGTTTTATTATACTTTAGGTTCTGGGGTACATGTGCAGAACATACAGGTTTGTTACACAGTTATACACGTGCTATGATGGTTCACTGCATCCATCACCCTGCCGTCTACATTAGGTACTTCTCCTAATGCTATCTCACCCCTGGCCCCCCACCCCCTGACAGGGCCCAATATATGATGTTTCCTTCCCTGTGTCCATGTGTTCTCATTGTTCAGCTCCCACTTATGAGAGAGAATGTGTGGTGTTTGGCTTTCTGTTCTTGTGTTAGTTTGCTGAGAATGATGGTTTCCAGCTTCATCCATGTCCCTGCAAAGGACATGAACTCATCCTTTCTATGGCTGCATAGTATTCCAGGGTGTATGTGTGCCACATTTCCCTTATCCAGTCTATCATGGATGGGCATTTGGGTTGGTTCCAAGTCTTTGCTATTGTAAACACTGCTCTAATAAACATATGTGTCTGTATAGTAGAATACTTATAATCCTTTGGGCATATACCCAGTAATGGAATTGCTGAGTCAAATGGTATTTCTATTTCTAGACCCTTGAGGAACTACCACACTGTCTTCCACAATATTTGAACTAATTTACCTTCCCACCAACAGTGTAAAAGCATTCCTATTTCTTCACATCCTCTCCAGCATCTGTTATCTCCAGATTTTTTAATGATCACCATTCTAACTGGTGTGAGACAGTATCTCAATGTGGTATTGATTTGCATTTCTCTAATGACCAGTGATGATGAGCACTTCTTCATGTTTGTAAGCCGCGTAAATGTCTGCTTTTGAGAAGTGTCTGTTCATATATTTTGCCCACTTTTTCATGGGATTTTTTTTTATATATAAATTTAAAGATCTTTGTAGATTCTGGATATTTTAACCCTGTGTCAGATGGGTAGATTGCAAAAATTTTCTCCCATTCTATAGGTTTCCAGTTCACTCTAATGATAGTTTATTTTGCTGTGGAGAAGCTCTTTAGATTAATTAGACCCCATTTGTCTATTTTGGCTTTTGTTGCCACTGCTTTTGGTGTTTTAGTCATGAAGTCCTTGCCCATGCCTATGTCCTGAATAGTATTGCCTAGGTTTTCTTCTAGGGTTTTTATGGCTTTAGGTCTTATGTTTAAATCTTTAATTCATCTTTAGTTAATTTTTGTATAAAGTGTAAGGAAGAGATCCATTTTAGCTTTCTGCATATGGCTAGCCAGTTTTCCCAACACCATTTATTAAAGAAGGAATCCTTTCCCCATTGCTTGTTTTTGCCAGGTTTGTCAAAAATCAGATGATTGTAGATGTTTGGCATTGTTTGTGAGGCCTCTGTTCTGTTCCATTGGTCTATATCTCTGTGTGATGCCTCCAGCTTTGCTTTTTTTTTTTTTTTTCATTAGGATTATCTTGGCTTTGGTTTGGTGGGGATAACATTGAATCTGTAAATTACTTTGGGCAGTATGACATTTTCACGATATTGATTCTTCCTAATCATGAGCATGGAATGTTTTTCCATCTGTTTGTGTCCTCTCTCATTTCCTTGAGCAGTGGTTTGTAGTTCTCCCTGAAGATTTCCTCATATCCCTTGTTAGTTATATTCCCAGATATTTTATTCTCTTTGTAGCAATTATAATGGGAGTTCACTCATGATTCGGCTCTCTGTTTGTCTGTTGTTGGTGTATAGGAATGCTTGTGATTTCTGCACATTGATTTTGTATCCTGAGACTTTGCTGAAGTTGCTTATCAGCTTAAGGAGATTTTGGGCTGAGACAATGGGGTCTTCTAAATATACAATCATGTCGTCTGCAAATAGAGACAATTTGACTTCCTCTTTTCCTAATTGAATATCCTCTATTTCTTTTTCTTGCCAGATTGCCTTGGCCAGAACTTCCAATACTATATTGAATAGGAGTGGTGAGAGAGGGCATCTTTGTCTTGTGCCGGCTTTCAAAGGGAACGCTTCTGGTTTTTGCCCATTCAGTATGATGTTGGCTGTGGGTTTGTCATACATAGCTCTTATTATTTTGAGATACATTTCATCAATATCTAGTTTATTGAAAGTTTTTAGCATAAAGGGCTGTTGAATTTTGTCAAAGGCCTTCTCTGCAGCTATTGCGATAATCACGTGGTTTATGTCTTTGGTTCTGTTTATGTGATGGATTACGTTTATTTACTTGTGTATGTTGAACCAGACTTGCTTCCCAGGGATGAAGCTGTCTTAATCATGATAGATAAGCTTCTTAATGTGCTGTCGTATTTGGGTTGCCAGTATGTTATTGAGGATTTTTGCAATAATGTTCATCAGGAATATTGGCCTGAAATTTTCTTTTTTAATTGTGTCTCTGCCAGGTTTTGGTACCAGGATGATGTTGGTCTCATGAAATGAGTTAGGAAGGATTCCCTCTTTTTGTATTGTTTGGAATAGTTTCAGAAGGAATGGTACCAGCTCCTCTTTGTACCTCTGGTAGAATTCGGCTGTGAACCTGTCTGGTCCTAGACTTTTTTTGGCTTGTAGGCTATTGATTGCTCCCTGAATTTCAGACCTTTTTGTTGGTCTATTCAAGGATTCAACTTATTCCTGGTTTGGTCTTGGGAAGGTGTAAGTGTCCAGGAATTTATCCATTTCTTCTAGATTTTCCAGTGTATTTGCATATAGATGTTTACAGTATTCTCGGATGGTAGTTGGTATTTCATGGGATCAGTGGTGATATTCATTGTATCATTTTTTATTGCATCTATTTGATTCTTCTCTCTTTTCATTTTTTATTAGTCTGGCTAGCAATCTATTTTGTTGATCTTTCCAAAAAACCAGTTCCCGGATTCATTGATATTTTGGAGGGTTTTTTATGTCTCTATCTCCTTCAGTTCTGCTTTGTTCTTATTTATTTCTTGTCTTCTGCTAGCTTTTGAATTTGTTTGATCTTGCTCCTCTAGTTCTTTTAATTGTCATGAGAGGGTGTCAATGTTAGATCTTTCCTCCCTTCTCATGTAGGCATTTAGTGCTATAAATTTTCCTCTACTCACTTCTTTAAATGTACCAGAGATTCTGGTACATTGTGTCTTCGTTCTCGCTGATTTCAAAGAACATCTTTATTTCTTCCTTCATTTCATTTTTTATCCAGTAGTCATTCAGGAGAAGTTTTTTCAGTTTCCATGTAGTTGTGCAGTTTTGAATGAGTTTCTTAATCCTGAATTCTAATTTGATTGCACTGTGGCCTGAGTGACTGTTTGTTATGATTTCTGTTATTTTGTATTTGCTGAGGAGTGTTTTACTTCCAATTATGTGGTCAATTTTAGAATAAGTGAGATGTGGTGCTGAGAAGAATGTATATTCTGTGGATTTGTGGTGGAGAGTTCTATAGATGTCTGTTAGGTCTGCTTGGTCCAGATCTGAGTTCAAGTCCTGGATATCCTTGTTAATTTTCTGTCTCATTGATCTGTATAATATTGGCAGTGGGGTGTTAAAGTTTCCCGGTCTTATTGTATGGTAGTCTGTGTCTCTTTGTAGGTCTCTAAGAACTTGCTTTATGAATCTGGGTGCTCCTGTATTAGGTGTATAGTTATTTAAGATAGCTAGTTATTTAAGATAGTTAGCTTTTCTTGTTACATTGATCCCCTTACCATTATTTAATGCCCTTTTGTCTCTTTTGAACTTCGTTGGTTTAAAGTATGTTTTATCAGAGACTAGGATTGCAACCCCTGCTTTTTTTTTTTTTTTTTTTTTTCCATTTACTTGGTAAATATTCCTTCATACCTTTATTTTGAGCTTTTGTGTGTCTTTGCACGTGAAATGGGTCTCCTGAATACAGCACACCAAAGGGTCTTGACTCCTTATCCAATTTGCCAGTTTCTATCTTTCAATTGGGGCATTTAGCCTGTTTACATTTAAGATTAATATTGTTATGTGTAAATTTGATCTTGTCATTATGATGCCAGCTGATTATTTTACTTGTTAGTTGATGCAGATTCTTCATAGCATTGATGGTCTTTACAATTTGATGTGTATTTTTGCAGTGGCTGATATCGGTTGATCCTTTCCATGCTTATTGCTTCTTTCAGGACTCTTGTAGGGCAGGCCTGGTGGTGACAAAATCTCTCAGCAGTTGCTTGTCCATAAAGGATTTTATTTCTCCTTTGCTTATGAAGCTTAGTTTGGCTGGATATTAAATTCTAGGTTGAAAATTATTTGCTTTAAGGATGTTGAATTTTGGCCCCCACTCTCTTCTGGCTTGTATGGTTTCTGCTGAGAAAAACGCTGTGAGTCTGATGGGCTACCATTTGTGGGTAAACCAACCTTTCTCTCTGGCTGTTCTTAGCATTTTTTCCTTCATTTCAACCCTGCTGAATCTGACGATTATGTGTCTTGGGGTCATCTTTGTGGTGGTCTCTGTATTTCCTGAATTTGAATGTTGTCCTACCTTGGTAGATTGGGGAAGTTATCCTGGATATCCTAAAGAGTGTTTTCCAGCTTGGTTTTATTCTCCCTGTCACTTTCAGGTACAGCAATCAAACGTAGATTTGGTCTTTTCAAGTAATACCATATTTCTTAGAGGCTTTGTTCATTTCTTTTCACTTTTTTATCTAATCATGTCTTCTCACTTTATTTCATTGTGTTGATCTTGAATCTCTGATATCTTTTCTTCCGCTTGGTCGACTCAGCTATTAAAACTTGTGTTTTCTTCACAAAGTTCTCATGCTGTGTTTTTCAGCTCCATCAAGTCGTTTATGTTCTTCTCTATCTTGGTTATTCTAGTTAGTATTTCATCTCACCTTTTTTCAAGGTTCTTAGCTTCCTTGCATTGGGTTAGAACATGCTCCTTTACCTTGGAGAAGTTTATTACTCATCTTCTGAAGCCTTCTTCTGTCAACGTCAAACTCATTCTTCATCCAGTTTTTTTCCCTTGCTGGTGAGGAGTTGTGATCCCTTGGAGGAGAAGAGGCATTCTAGCTTTTGGAATTTTCACCTTTTTGCACTGATTTATTCCATATTTGTGGATTTATCTACCTTTCATCTTTGAAGTCGTTTACTTTTGGATGGGGCCTTTGAGTGGACGTCCTTTCTGTTGATGTTGAAAATATTTCTTTTTTTTCTTAGTTTTCCTTCTAAAAGTCAGGCCCCCTTGCTGCTGGTCTGCTGGAGTTTGCTGGAGGGCCACTCCAGACCCTGCTTGCCTGGGAATCACCAGCAGGGGCTGCATAACAGCAAATATTGCTGCCTGTTCCTTCCTCTGGTAGCTTCATTTCTGAAGGGTGCCTGCCACATGCCAGCCAGAGCTCTCCTGTATAAGGTGTCTGTTGGACCCAACTGGGAAACGTCTCCCAGTCAGAATACACAGGGGTCTGGAGCCACTTGAGGAGGCAGTATGTCCCTTATCCAAGCTGGAGTGCTGTGCTGGGAGATCTGCTGCTTTTTTCAGAGCTTCCAGGCAGGGACGTTTAAGTCTGCTAAAGCTGTACGCACAACAGCCCCTTTTCCCAGGTGCTCTGTCCCAAGAAGGTGGGTGCTTTGTTTATAAGTTCCTGATGGGTTCCTGCCTTTTTTCTGCCTGCAGAGGCCTTGCTGAGCGGCCATGGGCTCCGTCCAGTTTGAACTTCCCAGTGATTTTGTTTACACTGTAATATAACTGCCTGCTTGAGCCTCAGCAATGGGGGACCCCCCTCCCCACGCCGAGCTGGAATGTCCCAGCTCAAGCTCAGGCTGCTTTGCTGGCTGGGAGAATTTCAAGCCAGTGGATCTTAGCTTGCTGGTCTTCATGGGTGGGACTCACCAAGCCAGATCACTTGGCTCCCTGGCTTCAGCCCCCTTTGCAGGTGACTGAGCGGTTCTGTCTCACTGATCTTCCAGACCCCACCAGGGTATGAAAAAAAAACTGCTGTGGCTAGCTCGATATCTTCCCAAATGGCCTCCCAGTTTTGTGCTGGAAAAACAGGGCCTTGGTGTTGTAGGCACCAGAGGGAATCTCCTGGTCTGTGGGTTGTCCATGGGAAAAGCACAGTATCTGGGCCGGAGTGCAGAGGACAGTCCTTAATGGATTTCCTTGGCTAAAAGAGGGAGTTTTCTGGCCTCTTGCACTTCCCAGGTGAGGTGACGCCCCAGCCTGCTTCAGCTCACCCTCCTTGGGCTGCACCTGCTGTCCAACCAGTCCAAATGAGATGAACCAGGTACCTCAGCTGGAAATGTGGAGATCACTTCGCTTCTGTGTCAGTCTCGCTGGGAGCTGTGCACTGGAGCTGTTCCTTTTCAACCATCTTGCCAGCAGCCCCTGAGCTTCACTTTATTTTGTTTCACAGATACTGTGTTTTTTACAAATTCAAGGTTTGTGACAACCCTGTGTTAAGCAAGTCTATCAGCACCATTTTTCCAACACCTTTTGTTCACATTTTATCTCTGTATCGCATTTTGCTAATTCCCACAATACTTAAAACTTTGTTATTATTATTATTATATTTGTTTTGATGATTTGTGATCAGCAGTCTTGGCTGTTGTAATTATTTTGGAGTGCCATGAATCTCACCCATATGAAACTGCAAACTTAATTGATAAATGTTCATGTTCTGACTGCTCCACACACTGGCCTTCCCCATTTCTCTCCCTCTCTTTGGGCCTCCCTATTCCCTAAGATGCAATAATTTTGAAATTAGGCCAATTAATAACCCTACAATGGCATCTAAGTGTTCAACTAAAAGAAACACTTGCATATCTCTCACTTTAAGTCAAAAGCTAGAAATGATTAACAGTGAGAAAGCCATGTCAAAAGCCAAAAGAGGCCAAATGTTAGGCCTCTTGTGCCAATTAGCCAAGCTGTGAATGCAAAGAAAAAACTCAAAGTGCTGCTACAGTGACTGCATAAATGATAAGTGAAACTATATGGCTGATACAGAAAAAGCTTTCATAGTCTGGACTGAAGATCCAACAGGCCACAACATTTCATTAGGCCAAAGCCTAATCCAGAGCAAAACCCTAACACTCCTCAATCCTGTGACGGCTGAGAGAGGTGAGGAAGCTGGAAGAGAAAAGTTGGAAGCCAGCAGAGGTTGGTTCATGAGATTTACAGAAAGAAGCCATCTCCATAACATAACAGCACCTGGTAAAGCAGCAAATGTTGATGTAGAAGCTGCCGCAAGTTATTCAGAAGATCTAGTGAGGATCATTGATAAATGTGGCTACATTAACAGATTCTCAGTGGAGATGAAACAGCCCTATATTGGAAGAAGATGCCATCCAATTATTTAATTATTAGAGAGGAGACGTCAATGTCTGGCTTCAAAGCTTCAAAGAACAGGCTGACTCTTTTTAGGGGCTAATCAAACAGGTAACTTTATTTTATTTTTTATGTTGTTATACCTTAAGTTCTACGGTACAAGTGCAGAATGTGCAGGTTTGTTACACAGGTATACACACGCCATGGTGGTGTGCTGCATCCACCCCCCCATCATCTACATTAGGTATTTCTCCTAATGTTAGCCCTTCCCAATCCCCCCAGCCCCTACTATCCCTCCCTTAACCCCTCCACCCCATGGCAGGCCCCAGTGTGTGATGTTCCTCTCTCTATGTCCATGTGTTCTCATTGTTCAACACCCACTTATGAGTGAGAACATGCAGTGCTTGGTTTTCTGTTTTTGTGTCAGTTTGCTGAGAATGATGGTTTCCGGCTTCGTCCATGTCCCTCAAGCAGATAACTTTAAATGGAAGTCAATGCTCACTTACCTACCATTCTGAAAATCTTGAAGGTAGATCTACAGAAATCATTTAATCTGAGTATCAGAAAAAAAATTGAACAGAGCCTCAGAGACTGTGAGACATGATTCGAACAATTGTTGATTTCTCATCAGAAATCATTGAAGCCAGAATAAAGTGACCCACGATTTTTTTAGTGTTAAAAGTAGCTGTCAACTCAGAATTCTATAAAAATAACTATAAAATTTCTTTAAAATATTCCGTAAAAATAAGCTTTGGGAATAAAAGTGAAGTGAAACTCTCAGAACAAAGCCAATCACATTTATTGGCACCAAACATTCTCTAAAAGAATTTGCAAAGGAAGTTCTTCAAACAGGAGGGGAGTGATACTGGAAAGAAACTTGAAACAGCCTTGTGTTTTTAAAATATGTTTGTTGTTTAAAATATTGCGATTATGGAGGGTTTAATGTATGCTGATGTAACATATAAGACAATGACAGAGAGTAAAGAGGTTAGTATGGTGCCACCTGATTTTTGATGTAGAAAAATATGTTTTCTAACTTGACTGAAAAGCTTGATGTGTGTATTATAATGTCTAAAGAAGCCATTAAAAACACTGTTCAAAATAATATAGTCAAAACATAATAGATAAGCTAACATGAAATACTAAAATATGTTCAAATGATCCAAAAGAAGGCAGAGAAAGAGAAGTAGCGTAATGAAAAGTGGGAGCAAGCATATAATAAAATGGTGAATTAAATCCAAACATAAATTCAAACATAGCAATAATGTTATTAAATGTAAATGGTCTAAACATACAAATTAAAAGAGATTGAATTGATTTAAAAATTACCCAATTTTATGCTATCTACATGTAATTTACTTCAAATATAATTACATATGTAAGCTAAAAGTGAAAAGGTGGAAACAATATTTACTATCAAAAGAAAGCTGGACTGGCTACAATAACATCAGATCAAGTAGATTTTAGAGCATAGAGATATTTCAGGAATAAAGAGGTACATTACAAAATGATAAAAGGGTCAAATCACCAAGAAGAAAACAATTTTAAATGTGTATGCAACTAAAACAGCTTCAAAATATGTGAAGAAGAAGTGGATAGACTGATAGAAATAGATTTATGATTATTGTGGGATACTTTAATAATCCTTTCTCTTAGTAATCTATATAACCTATAAACAGATGATCAGCAAGGATATAAAAGAACATAAAAGGCTATCAACCAGTTACATCTAATTGACCTCTGTTAAGTCATTCAACCCAACAACAACAAAATAATAATACTCTTTTCAAGTGCATATTAAATATACATCAATATAGACCATATCCTTTGTTGTAAAACAAACATGAGTAGATTCAAAAGAATTGAAATCATACAAAGTATGTTATTTAACCATGAAGGAATTAAACTACACATCAATAACACGTTTAAGCATCTCCAAACACTTAGAAATTAAACACACTTTTAAATAAGCCACAGATCAAAAAGGATGATTCAAGAAATTAAAACATTTGTAAGTAACAAAAATGAGAATGCAACATTAAATATGTGCAATGGAGCCAACCGCACTCAAAGGGAAATCTATAGCATTTCATTAGAAAGGAAATCTCAAGCTTTCTGCTCCCCGGCCATCTTAGCGTCTGCTCTTGGTTGGGGGCCGTCCCGCACCTAAGGCAGGAAGATGGGGGCCGCAAAGAAGATGAAAAAGTCGCTGGAGTCGATCAACTCTAGGCTCCAACTTGTTATGAAAAGTGGAAAGTACATGCTGGGGTACAAGCAGACCCTGAAGATGATCAGACAAGGCAAAGTGAAATTGGTCATTCTCGCTAACTGCCCAGCTTTGAGGAAATCCAAAATAGAGCACTATGCAATGTTAACCAAAACTGGTGTCCATCACTATAGCGGCAATAATATTGAACTGGGCACAGCATGTGGAAAATACTACAGAGTATTTGCACACTGGCTGTCATTGATCCAGGTGATTCTGACATCATTAGAAGCATGCCAGAACAGACTGGTGAAAAGTAAACCATGCAAAATTTTTCTTTAATAAAATTTTGCAGAGCTTGTTTAAAAAAAAAAGGAAATCTCAAGTCAATCATCTATGCTTCTATGTTAAGAAACTACAAAAAGAGGAGCAAATTAAACCTAAAGAAAACATGAAAATAAATAATAAAGATTAGAGCAGAAATAAATGAACTGAAAATAAAACAGAGAAATAAATGAACTGAAAATAAGCAAAAAGCTGGT
>NW_016107503.1:3653390-3703077 GCF_001604975.1 Cebus imitator
GAAACACCTACCATAGATCTGCAAGGGGGTCTAAGTTTTGCGTGGAACTTGCTTTGATTTTTATTCCTTCTTGCCTCCTGATCCTGATTTAGTTATTAGGTAATTCCTGCTACTACAAATAGAGGACACTATACTGTAAAACCAGTTTTCTATGGCAGTAGCTAGGAATCTGGGGATATTTTTCTAGAGCTTTGGTTGGCCATGATAAATGAACCAGTTAGAAGACAGACTCATGGAACTAGAGAGAAAATAAGCAGGAGCATTGAAGTTTGTTTGTTTTTTTTTTTTTTAATTTTATTGTTATAGAGAACTTGGCCTAGTAGACACCTAGGTAAACATATAAGAATTACATAGGCTTAAATCAGGACACATTTAGAACTGAAAAAAGGGTGATATTTTACAAAATTAATTTAAAAGAATAAAAGTATTAAAATTTGTATTTGTATTTGTTTGTATTTCTACTTTGAAATTATATCTTATTAGTTAAAAGTGATGCCTAAAGTTTCATAGAACATTCATTCTCTAAAAATGCCAAGGCAATGTGTTTCAAACTGTAAGGAGGTCTCCAAAGTTTTTAGAAGTTTGTGGGTTTTGCTCCAAAAATTCACATTTTAGAAATCTGGAATGGCTAGATTTCAACAGTACTGATAATTTCACTTCCTAATCTTATGTAAAGATTAAATGGTATACTGTATCCCAGCCTAATGTAGAATGTACAGTAGGTAATGTAAAGAAAAGTGGGAGAATTGAACAGTATTCACAGTTGATATAAGTACCTCAAAATAAAAAAAAACTTTCATTGTAATCAATCTTTCATTCACTTTGTGAATGAATATAATAAGATAGTATATTTATATGTGTCAGTGCTCACTAGCTCATTTAGCCAATCAAAATTAAATAGCAGTGATTGAAAATGGGTTCACTAATAGCAAAATAAAATAATGAAAATTGTAGTGAATGCAAATTCTGGTTAATTATACAAAATAATTACATTAGCTATTATAATATGAAGAAGGTAGTTTCTTTTCTGATGTCCCTCTTCTAATCCATAAACAGTGTATAAAAATGCAACTAATTTTTGTATATTGATTTTGTATCCTGAACTTTCACAAATTAGTTGCATTTCAATAATCTTTTTAATTATTCTGAAAATAAATTTTAGACCAAATTCTGCTTCTAGTATAATGGAATACTTTCCAGTAGACCAACCCTCACACAGATGATTGCTATAAATTCTGGACAACAACAAGAAATCAAACTACCTAAGTGATTTTGAAAATGAGCCGAACTAGATGTAATTAGCAAGGGAGTTGATACTTGGTAGAAGGTGGAGGCATAAAGTGAGTTTTTGATTTGGGAGAGAAAACTTGAGGGGAGGCTGTGATCACAGCGCAGGGCGTAAAACTCTGACAGAAAGCCTACCATTTCTATGGCCTAAAGAAAAAAATGACAGTGCATGGGGCAACCAAAGCCTTTGAAGAGTGAAGGGAGGAGGATATCATAAAGGAGAGATCTAGAGAATGGTAGTCTAATATTCTGAAGGTGGATAGTAACAAACTTCTCTGAGTTAAAGGAGCATGTTCTAACCCGATGCAAAGAAACTAAGGACTTGAAAAAAGTTTAGTTGAAATGCTAACTAGAATAACCAGCTTAGAGAAAAACATAAATGACTTGATGGAGCTGAAAAACACAGCACAAGAACATCTCAAAGCATACGCAAGTTTCAATCACCAAATAGATCAAGCAGACAAAGGATATCAGAGACTGAAGATCAACTCAATGAAATAAAATGTGAAGGCAAGATCAGAGAAAAAAGAGTGAAAAGAAATGCACAAAACCTCCAAGAAATATGAGACTATGTGAAAAGACCTAATCTACGTTTGATCAGTGTACCTGAATGTGACAAAGAGAAGGAAGCCAAGTTGGAAAACACTTCAGGATATTATCCAGGAGAACTTTCCCAACCTAGCAAGACAGGCCAACATTCAAATCCAGGAAATACAGAGAACATCACAAAGATATTCCTCAAGAAGAGCTACCCCAAGGTACATAATTGTCAAGATTCACCAGGGTTGAAATAAAGGAAAAAAAGCTAAGGACAACTAGAAAGGTCAAGTTACCCACAAAGTTACCCATTAGACTCACAGCAGATCTCTCAGCAGAATCCCTGCAAGCCAGAAGAGACTGGGGACCAATATTCAACATCCTTAAAGAAAATAACTTTCAACCCAGAATTTTATATCCAGCCAAACTGCTTCATAAGCAAAGGAGAAATAAAATCCTTTACAGACAAGCAATTGCTGAGAGATTTTGTCACCACCAGGCCTGCCTTATAAGAGCTCCTGAAAGAAGCACTAAGCATGGAAAGGAACAAAAGAAATGTACCAAATGGTAAAGACTATCAACACAATGAATAAAAAGTGTCAACTAACAGGCAAAGCATCCTGAGCTAGTATCAAAATGGCAGGATCAAATTCACACATAACAATATTAATCTTAAATGTAAATGGGTTAAATGCCCCAATCAAAAGACACAGACTGTCAAATTGGATAAAGAGTCAAGACCCATTGGTGTGCTGTATTCAGGAGACCCATCCCATGTGCAAAGACACACATAGGCTCAAAATAAAAGGATGGAGGAAGATTTACCAAGAAAACGGAGAGCAAAAAAAATGTGGAAGTTGCAATTCTAGTCTCTGACAAAACAATTTTAAGCCAACAAAGATCAAAAGAGACAAAAAAGGTCATTACATAATGGTAAAGGGATCAATGCAACAAGAAGAGGTAACTATTCTAATTATGTATGTACACAATACGGGAACACCCAGATGTGTAAAGCAAGTTCTTAATGACCTACAAAGAGACTTAGACTCCCAAACAATAAGAGTGGAAAACTTTAACACTCCATTGTCAATATTAGACAGATCAACGAGACAGAAAGTTAACAAGGATATCCAGGACTTGAACTCAAGCACGGACCAAGCAAATCTAATAGACATTTACAGAACTCTCCACCCCAATTCCACAGAATATACATTCTTCTGAGCACCACGTCTCACTTACTCTAAAATTGACCACATAATTGGAAGTAAATCACTCCTCAGCAAATGCAGTAGAACAGAAATCGTAACAAACAGTCTCTCAGACCACAGTGCAATCAAATTAGAACTCAGGGTTAAGATACTCACTCAAAAGTGCATAACTACATGGAAGCTGGGCAACCTGCTCCTGAATGACTACTGGATAAATAATGAAATAAAGGCAGAAATAAAGATGTTCTTCAAAACCAATGAGAACAAAGAAAAAATGTACCAAAAATATCTGGGACACATTTAAAGCAGTGTCTAGAGGGAAATTTATAGCAATAAATGCCTGTATGAGAAGGGAGGAAAGATCTAAAATTGACATCCTCTCATCACAATTAAAAGAACTAGAAGCAAGATCAAACAAATTCAAAAGCTAGCAGAAGACAAGAAATAACTAGGATCAGAACAGAACTGAAGGAGATAGAGACATAAAAGACCCTTCAAAAAATCAATGAATCCAGGAGGTGGTTTTTTGAAAAGATCAGCAAAATAGATACACTGCTAGCCAGACTAATAAAAAAGAAAAGAGAGAAGAATCAAATAGATTCAATTAAAAAGTGATAAAATGAATATCACCACTGATTCCGCAGAAATACAAACTACCATCAGAGATTACCACAAACACCTCTATACACGTAAACCAGTAAATCTAGAAGAAATGGATAAATTCCTGGACACTTACACCTTCCCAAGACTAAACCAGGAAGAAGTTGAATTCCTGAATTGATCAACAACAAGGTCTGAAATTCAGACAGCAATTAATAGCCTACCGACCAAAAAAGTCCAGGACTAGATGGGTTTACAGATGAATTCTATCAGACTTATAAAGAGGAGCTGGTACCATTCCTTCTGAAATGATTCCAAACAATACAAAAAGAGGGAATCCTCCCTAACTCCTTTTATGAGACCAACATCATCCTGGTTCCAAAACCTGGCTGAGACGCAACTAAAAAAGAAAATTTCAGGCCAATATCACACATCAAAAAACTTACCCATCACAATCAAGTCAGCTTCATCCCAGGGATGCAAGGCTGGTTCAACATATGCAAACTTATAAAGTAATCCATCATATAAACAGAAGCAAAGACAAAAACACATGATTATCTCAGTAGATGTAGAGAAGGCCTTTGACAAAATTCAACAGCCCTTTATGCTAAAAACTCTCAATAAACTAGATATTGATGAAATGTATCTCAGGATAATAAGAGCTATTTATGACAAATCCACAGCCAATATCATACCGAATGGGCAAAAACTGGAAACTTGAAAACTGGCACTAGACAAGGGTGCCCTCTCTCACCACTCCTATTCAACATAGTATTGGAAGTTCTAGCCAGAGCAATCAGGCAAGAAAAAGAAGTAAAGGGTATTCAATTAGGAAAAGAGGAAGTCAAATGGTCTCTATTTGCAGACGACATGATTGTATTTTTAGAAGACCCCATCATCTCAGCCCAAAATCTCCTTAAGCTGATAAGAACTTCAACAGTCTCAGGATACAAAATCAATATGCAAAAATCACAAGCATTCCTATACACCAACAACAGACAAACAGCCAAATCATGAGTGAATTCCCATTACAATTGCTACAAAGAGAATAAAATACCTAGGAATACAACTAACAAGGGATATGAGGACCTCTTCAGGGAGAACTACAAACCACTGCTCAAGGAAATAAAAGAAGACACAAACAGATGAAAAAATATTCCATACTCATGGTTAGGAAGAATCAATATCGTGAAAATGCCATACTGCCCACAATAATTTATAGATTCAATGCTATCCCCATCAAGCTACCACTGACCTTCTTCACAGAACTGAAAAAAAAACCACCTTAAACTTCATATGAGACCAAAAAGAGCCCACATAGCCAAGACAATCCTAAGCAAAACAAACAAACAAACAAATCTGGAGGCATCAGGCTACCTCACTTCAACTATACTACAAGGCAACAGTAACCAAAACAGCATGGTACTGGTACCAAAACAGAGATATAGACCAGTGGAACAGAACAGAGTCCTCAGAAGTAACGCCACACATCTACAACAGTCTGATCTTTGACACACCTGACAAAAACAGGTAATGGGGAAAGGATTCCCTGTTTAATAAATGGTGTTGGGAAAACTGGCTAGCAGTGTGCAGAAAGCAGAAACTGGAATCCTTCCTTACACCTTATACAAAAATTAACCTCAGATAGATTATTAAAGATTTAAACATAAGACCTAACACCATAAAAACCCCAGAAGAAAACCTAGGCAAAACCATTCAGGACCTAGGCATAGGCAAGGACTTCATGACTAAAACACCAAAAGCTTTGGCAACAAAAGCCAAAATAGACAAATGGGATCTAGTTAAACTTAAGAGCTTCTGCATAGCAAAAGAAATAATCATTAGAGTGAACCAGCAACCAACAGATGGGATAAAATGTTTGCAATCTACCCATCCGACACTGAGCTAATATCCAGGATCTACAAAGAACTTAAAAGAAAAAAACAACCTTATCAAAAAGTGGGCAAAAGATATGAACAGACACTTCTCAAAAGAAGACATTTATGTAGCCAAGAAACATATGAAAAAGTGCTCATCATCACTGGGCATCAGAGAAATGTAAATCAAAACCACATTGAGATACCACTTCACGCCAGTTAGAATGGTGATCATTAAAAAATCTGGTGACAGATGCTGGAGAGGATGTGGAGAAACAGGAACACTCTTACACAGTTGGTGGGAGTGTAAATTAGTTCAACCATTGTGGAAGACAGTGTGGCAATTCCTCAAGGGTCTAGAAATAGAAATATCATGTGACCCAGCAATCCCATTACTAAGTATATATCCAAAGAATTATAAATTTTTCTATTACAAAGAAAACATGCACATGTGTATTCATTGTGGCACTGTGTACAATAGCAAAGACTTGGAACCAACCCAAATGTCCATCCGTGATAGACTGGATAAAGAAAATGTGGCACATATACACCATGGAATACTATGCAGCCATAAAAAAGGATGAGTTCATGTCCTTTGCAGGGACACGGATGAAGCTGGAAACCATCATTCTCAGCAAACTGACACAAGAACAGAAAATCAAACACCGCATGTTCTCATTTATAAGTGGGTGATGAACAATGAGAACACATGGACGCAAGGAGGGGATCATCACATACCAAAGCCTGTTCAGAGGTAGGGAAGCTAGGGGAGGGATAGCAGGGGCTGGGGGGTTTAGGGGGGGATAACATTAGAAGTACCTAACGTAGGTGACAGAGGGGTGGATGCAGCAAACCACCATGGCATGTGTATGCCTATGTAACAATCCTGCACAATCTGCACATGTACCCCAGAACGTAAAGTATAATGAAAAAATAAAAATAAAATTTAAAAAAAGTTGCTCTTTCAAAAACAAAAAATAAAAATAAAATAAATAAATTTCTGGATTGTAGATTTTCCCAAGTCTCCCTCTGAGCCCCAAACTATGCACAAACAGGGAAGACTCAGAGAAGATTTCAGGTAAATCCAAACAAATGAACTGATATTTCATGGAAAGTTTTTAGTCTCAGCTTAGCCAATTTAATTTCCTTATGAAAAAAAAAAATGGCAACACTCTTTGGAGTTATATAATCCACAATCTCTACAGCTATTTATTCAAAATAATATATAATTCAAAAATATTTCACATACGAAGAACTGGAAAACTGACTCATTTTTAAGGGAAAAGATCATCAATGGAGGCCAGCACTGAGATGACTCTAATGCAATTATCAAATAAGAACTTTAAGGCAACTATCATAACTCTGCTCAATGAGGTAAAGGAAAACATGCTTATAATAAATTGAAAAGATGAACATTTTCAGCAGAAAAAAATAGAATTACAAAGCAAAGTAGAATAAAAATTATAGAACTGGAGAATACGGTCGGGTGTGGTGGCTCACGCCTGTAATCCCAGCACTTTGGAAGGCCGAGGCGGGTGGATCACTTGAGGTCAGGACTTCAAAACCAGCCTATCCAACATGGTGAAACCCCGTCTCTACTAAAAATACAAAATTAGTCAGGCATGATGGTGCATGCCTGTAATCCCAGCTACTCGGGAGGCTGAGGCGGGATAATTGCTTGAACCTGGGAGGCGGAGGTTGTAGCAAGCCAAGATCGTGCCACTGCACTCCAGCCTGGGCAACGAGAACAAAACTCCATCTCAAAAAAAAAAAAAAAAGAACTGGAGAATACAACATCTGACATTAAAAAAACCTCTGCGTGGGCATGTTAGAACAAAAATGATAGTGAAAAGGAGCAGTGAGCTGGGAGATAGATCAGTAGAAATTTTCCCATCTGAAGAAAATAAATAGGGAATTATTTTTTAAATTGAAGGCCAGGTGCAGTGGCTCACACCTGTAATCCCAGCACTTTGGGAGTTCTGCAGCAGGTAGATCATTTGAGGTCAGGAGTTCAAGACCAGCCTGGCCAACAGAGTGAAACCTCCCTCTCTACTAAAAATACAAAAATTAGCCAGGAGTGGTGGCAAGCACCTGTAATCCCAGCTACTTGGGAGGCCTAGGCAGGAGATTCTCTTGAACTTGGGAGGTGGAGGTTGCAGTGACCTGTGATCTCACCACTGCACTTCAGCCTGGGTGACAGAAAGGGTCTCTGTCTCAAAAAAATAAAATATGAATAGTGCCTCAGGGTCCTGTGGGATAATAGAAAAATATTGTTTTAATATACGCAAGTGGAGACTCACAGAGAGAGGAAAGAAAGAATGAAGCAGATCAAATTTATGAAGAAATAATAGCTGAAAACACTCTAGATCAAATGACAGACATAATTTATAAATCTTTAAAGCTCAGAAACCCCCAAATGTAGTAAAACAAACAAATTTATATATGGCAAATCTATTTGCTGAAAACCAAAGAAAATATCAAAAACAGCCAGAGGAAAGAAAACCCTATTTACCAAGGAAAAGTGATACAAATCAGTTTGTATGCAAACTGATTATCAAAAAATTGGATCTTTATTAGAAACTATGCCAAATTCAGTAGCACAGTATCTTTAAGGTGTTGAAAGAAAAACAGGAAAGTTAATCCAGAATTCCAAGATAGAAAACTAAGAAAAAATTCTGCAAGCTGGAGGGAAATTACACTAAGAAAAAATTACACTAAGAAAAATCTCTGCAGGCTGGAGGGAAATTACGCCAAAGGAAAAGTCTAATTGTCAAGAAGTAATGAAATGATAAATATCTGGGTAAATGTAAAAGGCTTTTTTCTTTAATACCCATATTAACAAGGGTATTAAACACATGTGAATGTTTAAATGAAAGAATAACATATTCCTGTGGGGCTAATCATGAATGTAGGTTTCATACAAATAACATGATAACTACCATAAAAAAAGATGGTGGGGTAATAAAGAACCTAAACAATTGTAAAACTTCTACATTTTACAAGAATTGATACAATATTAACTCTAACAGAGAGTATAAATTAAAGATGTATATTATAATCCTTAGAGCAACCATTTAAAAATATGGAAAGAAATATTAAAAAGCCAATACATTAAAATGGAATTTAAGAAATATTCAAATAATCCACATAAGAAAAGGGGGAACAAAGGAACAAAATACAGAAGGAAAAAACAGTCCTTAATACCATTGTATCAATAACTGTATTACATTTAATTGGATTAAATTCTCCAATTAAAATCAGAAATAAGCAGGATGAATTTTTAAAAAGAATTTTCAATCTGCTCTCTACAAGAAATGCATTTAATGTAAAGATGCAGGCAAGTTGTAAGTAAATGTATTTAAAAATACATATTTTACAAGCAGTAAGTATAAGAAGGTTTGAGCACATATTTTAATATGAGATAAAATAGACTTCAAGACAAAAAGAATTAACTGAGATAAAGACATTTCATTATGATTCATCACAGATGTATGTGCACCCAGTAACAAAGTTTCAGAATACATAAAGCAGAAATTGACAGATAAAAGGGGAAATAAACGATTTCAAAATTGCAGTAGGAGATCTAAATAACTCTTCCTGAGCAATCACTAAATAACCAGACAAAAAAACATTAGGCATAGATGATCTGAATCAATCAGCCAAATAGACCCAACTTATATTTGTAGAACACTACACCCAACAACTACAAATTCTTTCAAAGTGTAAGACAAACAATCTAATTTTAAAAAATGGAAAGCAAACTACATAACAGGAAAGAATATCCACTGTATATATATACACAGAAAAAAGGCTTATATATATATATATATATATATATATATACATAACAAAGAACCTGTGTAATATATAAAGACCTTATATATCAATAGAAGCCAACAACAAAAAAAAATGAGCAAACCGGTTGAGTAGATACCTCACAAAAGAATATGGTCAAATGATAAATACAGGAAAAGATGCTTGACCTCATTAGTCATGAGAGAGATGCTAATTAAAACTATGATTTGTTACCATTATACGCCTACCATGTATAGCTACAATTTTTAAAACTGGCAATACCTTGTGTTGACAAGAATATGAAACCAATGGAATTCTCACACAATGCTGGTGGGGAACGCAAAATGGCATGTGGCACCAACCACCTGTGTATCTTTGCAGGGAGGTGGTGATAGAGCAGCAGGAGCCGCCTAGCCCCAGTTGTTGGAACCCCCGTAGGATGGCGAAGGCATCCACGTTGCCTGGCATGGGATACTGAACCTTGGGAAGAGCAAAGAGAGCTTCTGTGTCAGCTGTCCAGGGAGGTGGTAGTGGTAACGGGTGATTAGTGAGCTCTTACAAACATGACCGTTCTCCTAAAACCCTAACTGCAATTCAACTCTCAAAATCAAGAAATTAATGTTGACATATTGTATCACCTTATCTGCAGACTCCATTTGAGTTTTGACAGTTACCTCATTAAAGTTCTTTTTAGGAGAATGGTCATGTTTGTAAGAGTTACACATCAAAGTATTCAGGACATTATTTTGACAACATGATTTCAAATGGTTCAGGAAATAAAAAGAGGTTCTTCATACTATTCCTGTAATTTTTCAATACGTTTGAAATACTTTCAACATTATATTTAGAAAATTTATATGAAATAACAATATAGAGAAAATGGAATTGTACATATTGAAGAACTAGAATAAAAAGTAGATGAATAATTTATTTTCAAAAAAGAATTCCTGAAATGGTATCACTCATAAAAATCAATGCCTGAATAAATTGATAATTAAAACCAATATGGGAAATGTAAGTATACTTATTATACAAATTAAATAATTCTTGAATTTATAGATAAATCTTGAAATTTGTACAAAATACAGTACTGCTACCAATTAAGATAAACACTTTAACTCAATAATAATGATGGATCAAGTGCCTTTTGGGATTTCATAATAGTAATACTTTCAACCTACCAACTTTTGAGTGAATTCCAGGTAATAGCCTTGAGAAAAGCAATTCATATAAGAGTGCCACACAGCTGTCAGATTGTTTTGATTCTTGTATACACTTGATTTTAGTCCTAAATTAGATATATGGTTGTTAGTAAGACTTCTCCAGCTTGATTTACTCGTCTAACCTGTCTCAGGCAGTAACACGCAGCTGTAAATTCAAATTATGTAGGTCACATTAGGATCAGTGCAGCAGTTTCTCCATCTACCTATTTCTCATACCTTGTCATTGTCATTTACTTTTTAATTATGCAGTTATTTTAAAGAAGGTCAAGAGAATGTAGCAAAGAGTTCACTTAAAGGTAGTTTCATATTAACATTCCAAAGCCCTTGTATGTCCTGACATTACACATAGTATTTGATGATTCACAACGTAGTAGCACTCATTCACTGCTGTATTTCCTCACCAAATCAGACAGCAAGCAAAACCTAATTCTCTCTCTTTTTCTGGCCTCCTGTTGCACTCCTAATCTTTGACGCTGCTTTTTGACTAGTGTAATATTCCTAATATGAATGTCTCAATAGATTCAGAATCTGTTAAATGGGGTTTCAACTGGGTTCTGGTTGCAATTTTCCATCCGTGCTTCTAGAGCTGTGATTTGTGAGATCCATCCAGTACCCCAAGCACAGCCTGCCCAAATCGTATGATTCAGCACTTCTTCCTCGCTTGCCCATGTATAGACATACCTTCAGAAATATTATGGGTTCAGTTCCTGACTAGCACAATAAAATGAATATAGCAGTAAAGCAAGTCACGTAGATTTTTTGGCTTCCTAATACATTCAAAAGTTATGTTTATACTATAGTATATTAAATATGCAATAGCATTATGTCTAAAACCATGATGTACACGTCTTAATTTTAAAATACTTTATCGCTTAAAAATGTTAATTATTATCTGAGACATCAGCAAACTCTAATCTTTTTGCTATCATAGTAGAAGTTCTTGCCTTCATGTTGGCGGCCGCTGACGGGTCAGGGTGGTGTTTGCAAAAGGGTAAGGTGGCTGTGGCAATTTCTTAAAAGAAGACAACAAGCTTTGCCATATTGATTGACTCTTCCTTTCACAAACGATTTCTCTGTAGTATGTGATGCTGTTTAACAGCATTTTAACCACAGTAGAATTTCTTTCAAGGTTGGAGGCAATCCTCTCAAACTGTGCCCCTGCTGTAACAACTAAGTTTATGCAACAATTGAAATCCTTTGATGTCATTTCAGCAATGTTCACAGCAGCATCTTCACCAAGAGTAGATTCCATCTGAAGTATCTACTTTCTTTGCTCATCAGGAGCAACTCCTCATCCATTCAAGTTTTATCATGAGATTGTAACCAGTTAGTCACTTCTTCAAGATCTGTGTCTAATTCTGGTTCTCTTACTATTTCCAGCACATCTGCAGCTACGTCCCTTACTGAAGTCTTGAACTCAATGTCATCCATGAGAATGGGAATCAACCTCTTCCAAATTCCTGTTAATGTTGATATTTTTATCTTCTCACAGGAATGATGATTTTTTTTTTTTTTTTGAGATGGAAGATGGAATCTCTCTGTCACCAGGCTGGAGCACAGTGGTGCCATCTTGGCTCACTGCAACCTCCGCCTCCCGGGTTCAAGTTATTCTCCTGCTTCAGCCTCCTGAGTAGCTGCTACTACAGGCACGCACCGACACCTTCAGCTAATTTTTGTATTTTTTTTTTCACTAGAAACAGGGTTTCACCATGTTGGCCAGGATGGTCTCGATCTCCTGACCTTGTGATCTGTGCCCCTCGACCTCCCAAAGTGCTGGGATTATAGGCGTGAGCTACCATGCCTGGCCTCATGAATGTTCTTAATGGCATCTGGAATCCTTTCCAGAAGGTTTTCAATGGACATTGCCCAGATCCCTCAAAAGAATCACTATCTATGGCAGCTCTAGCCTCATAAAATGTATTTCTTAAAAAATAAGACTAGAAAGTTGAAGTTACTCCTTGATCCATGGGCTGCGCAATAGGTGTTGTATTAGCAGGCCTGAAAACAACAGTCATCTCCTTGTACATCTCCATTAGAGCTCATGGGTGACGATTTTTGAAAGGAATCTTTTTTTTTTTTTTTTTTTTTTTTTTTTTTTCTGAGCAGTAGTTATCAACAATGGGCTTGAAAAACTCAGGAAACCATGGTGTAAACAAATGTGTTGTTATCCAGGCTTTGTTGTTCCATTTCTAGAGCACAAGCTGAGTAGATTTAACATAATTTTTAAAGGTCCTAATATTTTTGGAATGGTAAAGAGCATTGGCATCCACTTAAAGTCACCAGTTTGATTAGTCCCTGGGAGTCAGCCTATCCTTTGAGACTTTGAAGCTGGACATTAACTACCCCTCTTAGTAGTAAAAGTCCTGGATGGCATCTTCTTCCAATATAGGGCTGTTTCATCTGCATTGAGTGTCTGTTGCCAGTGTAGCCACCTTCATCAATGATCTTTGCTAGATTTTCTGATAACCTGCTGCAGCTTCTACATCAGCATTTGCTGCTTCCCTTTCCACTACGGTGTTATGGAGACGGCTTCTTTCTGTAAACCGCATGAACTGACCTCTGCTAGCTTACAGCTTTTCCAGCTTCCTCATCTCTCTCAGTCATCATAGAATTAAAGAAAGTTAGGGCTTTGCCCTGAATTAGGGTTTGTGTGTGTGTGTGTAAATATTTATCACACTGTTTTGTAATCTTGTAACTGCTGCTGAGTTATATGTTTCTTTCTCTGAACTTGATCTTCTCCCCCGCCCACCCCCTAGGCTCCCCATGTCACAGAGTCTCACTCTGTCCCGGAGGCTGGAGGGCAGTGGTGTGATCTCGGCTCACTGCAACCTCTGCCCCCCAGGTTCAAGCAATTCTCCTGCCTCAGCCTTCTTAGCTGGGATTGCAGGTGCCTTCCACCACACCTGACTACTTTTTGTATTTTTAATAGAAACAGGGTTTCGCCATGTTGGCCAAGGTGGTCTCAAACTCTTGACCTCAGGTGATCAGCCCGCCTCGGCCCCGCAAAGTGCTGAGATTATAGATATCAGCCACCACGCCCGGCCTGAAATTGATCTTCTTGAGGGGAGATCACAGTGGGTATTTCAATTTCCAAAGGCATGGCCTGGATGTATTGAGTAAATAAACATTATTGACTGGGTGGATGGCTGTAAAATACCCTTGTAGATAGAATATTGGGGATTTTTGTTGCTGCTTTTTTTTTTTTTTTGCAATATATATTCCTCCCACAAACTTCCCCAATCAAGTTCAAAGCAGCTAACACTAAAGGAATAAATACAGAGTCGACGATTTAGATTCTACCTAGATCTTTATTTTAGAAGTTTTTTTTTTCTTCTTTTGTTTTTTTTTTCCTGAAATGTAGAATGACTTGTAGCCTTTTCCGAAATGTAGAGTAATTAAGAGACTTTTCAGAAAATATGTACATATGTTTTTGTTATTTCTCTAACTACCTTTCTGAGCTGCTAAGCAAGTGTTCTTCCAGTAGCCTTTGCTGAATTTTATTTAGAGGTACATCTTCAGCATCATGCAATATTCCCATGTAGCAAACCTGCACATGTGCCCTCTGTATCTAAAATGAAAGTTGAAATAAAATTAATCAATTAATTTTGTAAAGGATACATCCTGTTCTAAACTAGACTGGGTTTTACTTCAATTACAGAGGTCAAATTTACCTAAAGAATATACAAAGATAGTGGGAATACTGGAATGAAAATGGCAGAACTCGGTAAGTTTATTTTCCTCAGACTGCATTGTGGCTGATACTTTTACAGAGACAGATTTTATATTGTAGTACGGTCAGCTGTTTCATTTGATGATGTATGTAATTGATCATTTGAAGTGGAGTTTCTGTTGAGCCAGATGGAGGTGGAATCATCATTCTTGTATTTGGCATTACTTAAAGTTAATACCAACTGTGAAGTTCATAAAAACGATTTGTTCATTGTCTTCTGTACTTGATAATAAAAGCAGTATGCCGTATGTCAATACATTTACCTGGATGAGAAGTAGACCAAATGACTTATATAGAAACTGAGTACTTAGAAGAGCTTATTTGGGAAACTGAAAAGAAGAAAAATAAAATAGAAGATAGACATAGAAATGAATGAAAACTTAAGAATGGTTATTAATATGAAATCAATTGAGAATTATCTTTTTATTTTGATATTTCGGTAAAAATATTTCTGTTGAATGCTTATAAAAATATCATTCCTTTTGCTTATTGTTGTTTGCTAAACAGAGTGCTTCTACAGTGTCCAATCAAACCCCATCATAACAGGGGCTTAGATAGGAATTATTGTTCTTTTCAAATCAAGTACTCAACGTCCTTTCCAGTAACTTTTTTGGTCTTTTTTTGTTTATTTGTTTGTTTGTTTGAGACAGGTTCTTGCTCTGTCACCCAGGCTAGAGTGCAGTGGCATGATCATGACTCACTGCAGCCTCAATGTCCTGGGCTCAAGCAGTCCTGCCATCTCAGCCTCCCAAAGAGCTGGGACTACAGGTGCTTGTTACCACACCTGGCTTTTTCTTCTTCTTCTTCTTCTTTTTAGTAGAGATGAGGTCTCACTATATTGCTTAGGCTGGTCTCAAACTCCCGGGCTCAAGTGATCCTCCTGCCTCTGCCTTCCAAAGTGCTAGGATTACAGGTGTGAGCCACTATGCCTGGCCTCCAGTAATTTTCAAAGTGAGAAATAATTGTGAAAATGTGACTAAGTACATTAAATACTATATCTTTTCATGTTGATATATGTTTTATTTTAAAAAGACATAAGCTAGGCTTGATGGCTTGTGCCAGTAATCCCAGCTTGTGAGGCTGAGGTGAGAAAATCACTTGAGCCCAGGAATTCCAGGCTGCAGTGCAGCAGTGAAGTATGATCACAACTCCGCACTTCAGCCTGGGCAACAGAGTGAAAGCCCATCTCTAAACCAAAAACAAAACAAAAAAACAAAACACATTCTAGTATCTGCAGTCCCATTCATAAAATTTCCAGAGGTCACAGTCAGGGGCAAAACCAGGAAGAGAACCTAACTTCTTGTCTTCTGTTTTGCCTCTTTTCTTAGGTAATTCCTTTTTTTCCTTTACCAATGAAAATCTGAGTAGAACAGGTGAGAAAGTAATTCAATTGGTAGGATAAACTGATGAAAATGTTGCTGTCTGGTGCTTTTGTTCATTATTTGCAAATCCAGTTAAGTTATACTTTATTTACAGATCTTTCAAAACTAAAGTGGTGTCATTGAGAAATGTACTTGCCCCAGTTTTAAAAAGTAAAAAATTATGTCATCTATAGTAACATTTGGTTTTATATGCTCCATATGGATTTCTTTTTTGCTACTACCTTTAGCAATATTTTAAAATGAATTTTTCTGCAAAACTGTTAGTGATATTTTCTTTCAGAATGGAGTAAGATTTCCATAAATATGTCAAGTTTATATTCAGCACTATATTCATCATTTCATCACTGCAAATTATAATCAAAGTGAATAGATTTCTATTTGATTCTATGCAAAGAAAATTCACGTATGGGAAATAAACTTAATCTCAATTTTAGATTAGGCAAAGTTCCCATGTGTAAATTGGTTCATTTTATATGACAGCATGTAGCATTTCCAGCTGCTTTCTCCCCAAACAAAACATTTGCTCACAATAGCAGCTGCCTCTATGCCTTGTATTTAAACCATTTGTAAGAAATCAAACTGGAAACAAAGTGTTCATAATAAGAAAGCTCTAGTGTCTGGAACATGTAAACTATGAATCATCAGAATAAGATAAAAAGGAAGTCAATTCACAGCAATTTTTGTTTTTGGTTTTTGTTTGTTTTGCTCCAAATCTTTGTTTCATACAGCCCCAAGAAACAAATGTACAATTAACACCAATATAATGCAGTCCAGAAATTTGTAAATACTTGTTCTTTATGGAGTAGATACTTTTAAAATTGTATATCAGAAGTGCATATTACAGTACAGAGTTTATGAAGTCAGATGAAATATTTTGGGAAAATAGAATATAGAGGATGAATTTCTCATCTAATAGTAAGTTATTATTCTAAGCCATTATCTATGTCATGCTTATGAAGCTCCATTAATAAAAATGTCTTACATATGACCTTATATTTTAGATAGCATTTGACTTAGATAAAAGACAGGTCACACTGAATTGGTGTAAACAACTATTTTAGAATACATGTTATAATCAATGTTTGTCAAAGACATGCCACTCCTATTTATACATTTTTAAGAGTACAGTTTTCAATATTAGCAAATTTTGTGCTGCTTGAAAGCTATATATTTAATTTTTAATATTAATGTTACATTTTTGTAAAGAGGTAATTTCTCTTTGAAGTATCGTCAAACGGAGAAAAGTGTAAATGTAATTTAGGTCAGACTAACACATTTTACTTAATTTAAGCATTAAAAGATGTGTGTTTGAAAGATCTCCATCTCCACATGTTCTGCAAACAAAAACTAGACAAACAATGCAATAAAACATCATGCATCTCACAGAAATAGGAATAACCAATTACTTAAAAATGTTACCATCTGTTCTCATTGAAGCAGCAAGACAGTCATCTCCCCACGTCACAAACCATGATAATTAGAAAGTAACAATGATAAATGCTAACATCATTTCCCCCCTTTTTTTATTTGTTGTGAGGGTCCTTAATGAAAATCTGAGCATACAAACAAAGGAAAAGAGAGGATATTCCCCCACCCCACCTCCTAATTGAGTGCTTATATTCAGTAACAGCTTTTTGCTGCCCTGGGCAGCAGACACTGGCTCATCTGGCCACGCACAGCTATTATTCCAGGAGGCAGCTAGTGAAGTGCCCCAATCCATCTGCTTGCTTTTTTCATGGGCTGGTGCTTTCCTTGATGTTGACAGCTGTCTTAATATTCCTGGGCCACCTGCCACACAGTAAATACTGTGCTCCAAGATATATACAGAAGTTTATCCCCCAGTGGCCTTTTCAGAACAAAAAAGCTTAGCATTACTAAACTACTCTTGCAGTTTAAATGCTTCAAGGATCAACACTTTTATTCTATTCTCATACCTTTGGGAACGGTACTTACGTTGTAGGAAAGGCAATTCAGTTACAGTATGATGAACTTCAGGATTTCTCATGTATCACACAAGTTATTGAATTATAGTTTTATACTACAAGTTATAATACAAGTATTAATTATAATATGTTGTACAAGTATTATACAAGTTCTTGAAAATTTCAATTATATTGAAAATAACTTGTATTATAATACTTGTTTTACAACTTGCATTATAATACTGTAATTATAGTATTTTAATATAATAATATATGGAAAGTATTATTATAGGTGGAAATCAGGTGATAAAAGGAGGCAGAGAAGAAGAGAGCATATTGCCAGTTATCTCCTCTAGTGAGCTTTCCAGGAACCCTTCAGACTAAGCTGAGAATCCATCCTACACTTCCCATGTTACCATATTTGCTCACCTTGCCGAATTAAACATACTCCTTGATGTCAAGCATTTGGTCTTATCTATCACTGTATCTCTAAGAATGAGCATGTATCTGACACATAGTACGCACCAGAGGATAGATCCAGATTTTGTGGGATTTGAAGTTTTTACAATTTGGAGTATCCTCTTTAAAGAAAAAGGATTTAAAAATAAGAAAATTAGATACAAAGATGAAGATGATATTGAATGAAAACATAAACCACACAAATTACCAATTTTAAAAGGTTGACTAGAAAAGCAATGTAGTTTTCTTACTAAATGCCTTGCACAACTCTATATCACTTTTTTCCTATAGTTTTGGTAGTGCAGCCTTCAATAGACTTTCACATGACAATAATTTAATAACATTATTTTCTATAATAATGAAAAGATAATGCAATACTTCCTCTAGTTCTGTTGCTCTTATTTATTGATAGAAGGGCTGCATAAACATGCAACACTACACCACACACACACACACACACACACACACACACAGCTTGTGGTACTGCCACAGGTTTGTATCCTAAAAACAAGAATTCTGATAAATGCAATTTTACGTGGCTTATAGCAAAAAGAAAAAAATTATGTGTTTACAGTTATAAAAATTATTTTGGGAGGCTGAGGCAGGTGGGTCACCTAAGGTCAGGAGTTCAAGACCAGCCTGACCAATATGGTGAAACTCCATCTCTACTAAAAATACAGAAATTAGCGGGGAGTGGAATTGGTGCCTGTAATCCCAGCTACTCAGGAGGCTAAGACAGGAGAATTGCTTGAACCCAGGAGGTGGAGGTTGCAGTGAGCCAACATGGCGCCACTGTACTCCAGCCTGGGCAACAGATCGAGACTCTATCTCCAAAAAAAAAGTTATATATACTATATTATAGAACATATTATTACTATGACAGAAATTATATCAATTGGAGGTAATTCTTCCTGTTGAAATTTTGTCTTCTGATGCCTGGAATAATTTTCCACATGCCACTTAATGCTGCTGTATCTTTCAAATCTTATCTCACCTCTATTACCCACATATTTTCAATGTCAGAGACCATAGAATGTATGTCCTCTGGCTCTGCATCTTGGGTATAATACTTAATGAGCTGCACTATGGACAAATTGGAGTTTAAGAAATAACTATACTTTGGAGAGGCTGAAAACCACATAAACATATCCCATATATCCCACTAAGTCCAAACTAAATCTATTCCCAACTGAAATTCTCCAGCAGATTCCCAGGTGCTCTCGATAACTCTTCAGTGGAAAAGAAAATCTCAGTGGAAAAATCTACATGGAAAGAGATTGTGGTCTTTACTTAACCACATTAAAATGTATACTTTTGTAGAACATACAGAAAACTAGTAAGTGCTCAGAAAGCAAGTGAAGGAAAAATCAATGACCATTGTTTTATGGCTTTAAGCTATTTTTTCATAGGTGCAGTTTGCCTTAATCTAGGCATGGTACTATTTGTATTTAACATTCATTTAAGTGCTTTGTTCTGCCACCGAGATCAGAGTATTGTTAGATATATTATTAGTTAAAACCATAATTCATTAATTAAATCCTACTGGCTTCCACCCATTTTTGCCCCAAGAGAAACTTCCTGAACGATATATCCTCTGGGTAGGCACTGGGGCCTGGTTTGATCACAGCACAAGTGAAGGACAAATACGACGGTCATTTAATAATACTATGGGAAGACAAGTTATCATTTGGGCCCTCTAGCTGGAAGAAACGGTTTTCTTTATTATTCTCTTTGGGCTTTTTGGTAAGTGAGTCTTCAATGGAGATTCTCCCCTAAAATAATAAAGCTAGAATTGGGAACTTTACTTGTCTTATTCTAGTGTATTATCTTAGTCTTTTTCTATTTTCTCAGACTACAGTCACAGAGAAGTGGGAACGATTTACCGACTAGTAAAAAAGGCTTAATCTTGAGGGATAGTGTGAGATGAACCTGATTGATGGAAACCGGGCTTAGTGAACTTTAATGGGTTAAATCCTGCCAGAACAAAGGAGAGTGAGTGCCTGGGCTCTGCTGCAGTCAGTAGGACCTGGAGGGCTTCCCGGAGGCAGCCTGGGGTGGCAGGAAGGCTCAGTAGCCTCCAGCAGGTGTGGAAAGAACTGGAGGCTTATAGATAGGCAGCCTACTCCTGCGCAACCTTGTCTTCCAGGAGCCAGAGGGGAGACTGCTCCAAGGAGGTTCCCCTCTCCTGCGGACATTTCATTTTTATCTCATGTACTTGTATACATTTATTAATGAACAAACGCCGTATCACTTCCTTGATGTGCACCCCAGGGGCGGCTCGCCTTCAAACATCAACACACCTGGGGTGATGGGGCCTCTCAGTATCTCCTGCACTAGCTGCTAGGGTATCCAAAACTAAGAAAAATCCATACTGTTGTGCTTAGACTTAAAACAAGACGTAAGGACACTTTGGTTTCCAGATTTCAGTGGCATCCGTGTAACGACTGCAAAGTACGTTTCAGCATCCACGAGCTTGAAAGCGTACTTTTCCGTCAGGACCGTTCTAGAAAGGGTCCGCGGAGAAGTCCGCAGCGTGGGTGAGGCCTGAAGCCCCGCGGCTGGGGGAAGTCACGCCGAGGACGGCCGCGGGGGGCGCGGGGCGCTGGCGACGCCCGGCGGGTCCCCCTCCCGCGCCGGCGCCGGGGCCGGGGGCGCTGCCTCCGCGGTGGCTGGTCCTCCGCTCCCGCAGGCCGGGGCGCCCGGCCCCGCCGTCTGCCACGTGTCTTCACGAACTTTAGCTCACGTCAACCTCTTCGAGTCTGAGAGCCGCTGCTGTGCTCTGACTGTCGGATGGAAAACGCAGCGCCAACGAAGTGATCGAGGGCGAAGCGCACCAGGCTGCAGCGCGAGCTCGCCGGGGCCGGAGGCCCGAGCCCAGCGCGGCGCGCGGCGCGACCCCCTCAGCGCCTTCGGGGAGCCCCTGGCGCCCGGCGGCGGCGGCTCCCGGCTCCCGGCTCAGGGCGGGGCCGCGGCCTCCGGCTCCTCCTGGGGGCGGGGCGGGCGCGCGGGGGAGGAGCGGCCGCCGCGGCGCGAGGAGCTGCAGCGCCGGGACCGCGTCGCGCCCGCGCTCCCCCTGCCCCGGAGGGACGGAGCCGACTCGCTCTGCCTCGCGCATCCCGCGGCGCCCGGCCGGGCCCCGGGCCCCGGCCCCACGCAGGCCGTTCCCAGCCGACGGCCCGGGCCGGCGCCCCCTCGGGAAATGTCCGGCGGCCGGAGGAGGGGCGGCGCCCCCTGGCACAGCTTCTCCCGGTTCTTCGCTCCCCGAAGCCCTTCCCGGGACAAGGAAGAGGAAGAGGACGAGAGGCCGGGGGCCGGCCAGCCTCCTGCTCCCGGCCGGCCGGCTGCCAGGTGGGAGTCGCGGAGGGGTTGGGGGCCAGCGCGGACGCGGGCCCGGGGCTCCCGGCCAGGCGGCTCCGCGCCACTTTCTGTTCTCCTTCCTCCATTGCTCAGGCTCCCTGCTCCCCGCCCAGTTCCCGTGCCGCGTCCTCGCCTCCGCTCTGCAGGTCAAAGCCGGGTGAAGCTCTGCCCGGCGGCCGGTCCCCGCCTCGCCCGCGCTCTTCCTTTCCCACCGTCCCCTCCCCGGACGCGAGGGGGTTCCAGTTCCACACACGCTCCCCGCTCTCCAAGTTCTGTGGCAGAAGCGACTCCCCGGCGTCCCGCCTGCGGTAATGGGAAACGCTTGGAGCGCGGAGCCGTCAGCCGGGGCAGCGGGGGCGCGAACCCAGCGCCGCTGCTTGCGAGGAGATCGGGGCAGAAGTGGAAAAGGCAAAGCTTTGGGGCGTCTCCCCCTCAGCTGGTATTTTACCATCTTATTTAAATTTTCTCAAAGTGATTTTTAAAAGGAATCGTGAGAATGAGTTCCCAAGACTGTCACCAAAGTGGACTGGGCATGTAAATGACGCCACCCTTCTTTAGCCTCTCCTGGAAACATCTGCCTCAAGTTCCCAAACAGATTCTAGAACTCAGGTTTCCAGCTGTCTTGGTTTCAGTAATCAAAGGGTGCCCTTTCTCTGTAATATGTTTATCTTTCCTTCAGTTTCCCAGGTTCAAAAATCAAACATTTTTAGACATGCCTCATTTAATGCCTATTTCTGAGTCTTTTCATCCCCCATGAAGGAAAAAGTGCGGTTAAGTGAAATGCGGCTCGCTTTCTTAAACTTATGAGAGGCTTACATTATCTCCTCCCCCAGATTGCAGTAGAATGACCATTGTCATTGGAAGGACACACTCCAAAAGCCATGTTTACTTCGGACTCAAGAGTTCCTGGTGGGCTGAAAAAAAAAATGGATAGGAAACAGAACTGAGAGTGAGCCGGTTCCATTAGTGCTCAGATTTTGTGATGTGATTTTAGTTGTTTGTGTGTTCCTCAATTTCCCCGCTTGTGAAACATTTTCATGATGACCTTCTGTTAATAACATACCACATATTTCCAAGAAAGCTCCTACGATAATTGAGTGGTTATTCTCCTGGGATGTTTCAGCTATTATTGCTCTGACGGTTGAGAGTTTAACATTCAAAGTTACACTGTAGTTAAAAATAGTTTTGAAGTCTGACAGATCTCATCCAGGGTGTCAGCTAGTTCTGCCGGTGTGGGCAGACAGCCTGTGGTGCCTGCCACCACGGTAACAACACTAACAAGTCTTGCATAATAGGAACGCAGTTTGCAAGGAAATCCCAAGAAGGCAGCAAAATTGAGAACTTGAGATATCAGTGTCAGAAAGGAGTAAGCAGGTCAATTTCAGGGTCCTGTCGTTAATGGCCTGAAATCTTGCTTGCCTCTCTGCCCTATTTTGGCTTTTTAAGGCACTTCGAATTCTTTACTGACCACTCCAGCAGCTAGTTCCGTGTCCACCTACCACTTCCCTATTCTCATCCTCTCCGGATTGGCACAAACTGTGGCTTTTCAACAATGAAGATTTTAATTGTGCTTGTATCAACACTAATTTTGTTCTCATCTTTTTTGGAACTTGCCAGATGTTAGGAGGATAGCAGATAATCCTTTGTGTGGGTGTTTTACTGTTTTCAGTGAGCTTAAATCTTTCATTTCAAGGGCATAAACAAGCACAAAGCCTTTATTGAAAGTTTAATGACACAAATGGAAGCGCTTTGTAGAACTGAATGTCCCAGTAACACACACCCTGATGTTAACAAGATTGAAAACAGAATTGCAATTTGTCACTGTGATCTTATTTCAAAATGAAAGGGTATTTTGACTCTCTTTGTGAGCATAAAAACTTTTGTCATTATGAGAGCTGGGTTTACCTCCTGTAGTGGTGATTTTAGATGAAGATGAGTGAGTGCAGCAGACAAACGGGGTTGGTGTGGCAGAGACATGAGGAGTGAGGAAAGGCATTCTTTCTCTAGGAGCTGTAGGAAGCCAAGAAGGCCACTTGAAAACATTAATATGAATCCCTGTCATATGTCTGGGACTTTACAGTTTACAAAGTACTTGGAATAATATTATTAAACATGATCTGTGATCAAACCTATATTCTCAACATCCCCATCTTACTGTTAAAAACACAGGGTTAAGGAAACGTACTGAAAGTTACATAACTACTTTTCAGTCAGTGAACATGTATCAGATGTGCCTGCAACTCTGAACAGATAATAAACATGACTTGTCTGCATCCTGGCTTTTCCATGTATCTGAAATGAAATGCATTCTCTAAAACCTGTGTTTTGAAGTCTCGTTTTTGCATCCCAGTGTTGATTTACATAAAATTTTTAATGTAACTTCTGTACAAATATAAAACAAGACATAAATTCCTTAAAAATGGAATTCCTTAAGAGTTTCTTAAGAACAAAATTTAAAAATAAGCTAAAGCATAATTACGAAACCTGTAAAAGTCAAATTTAGAACATCCTGACAGTGGTTTTTTGGCTACTCACAAATACATGTTGGGACAAACACCAGGTCTTTGGGGAGTTGCTAGGCCTTTATACAGGTCTTCCAATGTTTTGCTGTTTTAAACGATAGGAAAATCTTTGTGTTTATGGTATGCTGTGAGTTATATGGGCTTCACTTGGTGAGAACACCTCATTATGTATTCTTTGTTGCTGTTATGATCTGAATCTTTCACAATTAAAGAAGGCCTATTAGCATCAACATTATTGTATATCCCAACTTAGGTGTGGGCACTCAAATTGCTTGATAATACTTATATTAGGCGGCTGACCATTTCCAGGAAATGCTTATATTAATTTATTTTAGATGATATGAAAAGGAAAACTGCAACTGGAGTTTTCATAGAAAACTCAAGAACTCCCAGAGTTCTGTGGATCCCAGTTTGAGAAACACTGTTGCCGTGTTAAGCCCAGTGTATGAGCATACAAGGCATGGGCTCACTAGAGTGATAGGGAGACCAGGGAGGGCTTCGTGGTAGAGGTGGTTTTAACTGGGTCTTCAAAGAATCGGTGATGTTTCTATACAAAGAGAACTTAGGAAGAGAGAGAATAGGAAACAGGTATTCCAGACTCAGCAAAGGCCTGCTGGAGGTTTATGATCTGTTAGGGGCTATATACATTAAGGAGACAGAGTGGGAGGAGCAGGAGAAAGGTTGGAACTGGGTCATAAAGGTCTCTAGACAAAGGGTTTGGCTCTAGATTTAAAGTTCAGAGAATTTCTGCAAAAACCTATTATGCAGATATTGCTGAGTTATGAAACTTGGAGGAATTCCTGCCTTATTTTATCTGCTTTGAGAAAATGATTGCTCAACTTTGTTTCTTGGCTGTATCATGCATGATGGACCTGTTTAAAATGAGTTCTGTGCAGTGTTTGTAACTGAAGAGAGATGGTAAGATGAGAACAGTATTTATCAAGGGCTGAGTGTGCACTTACTCGGGGTGGGTACTTTTACTTGCAACATATCATTTAAACCTCACACCGTGTGAGAGGTTGATCCACTTATTACCGTCTGACAACTGAAGACACTAAATTTGGGAGAGTGCTCAGTGATGGGTGTTTTGAGTGGAACAGTTCTTTGAACTGAACTCTTTTGTCCTTTGCAGGATGTTTGGTATCCATGATTCTCCTCACTAATTGCCAAGTAGCATCCTCTGGTCATTGGGATAACTGAAAACTCCTCCACCCAGTTGGTGGGAGGGAGAGTGGTACCACTCCCAGTGGAGAGTGATTTACCCAGCATCATGAGAGATGAGAGGTGACATTTGAACTTAGTTCTCTCTAATGGACTCAAGCTCTGGTTCCCTTTGTGGTACCATCTTGTCCACCACCCTTCTGAACTCTGCTCCTTCAAAACATATTTGAATATGTGAGGCAATTAGGCTGTTCCTTACTCTGTTCTAGAATGGGTGACAGTGTGGCCCATTTCAGGTGTATTTCTTTTGGCTGTTACTTTGACCAAATACAGTGTCATTGATGGAAAGAAGGTGAGACAGGATTACTAGGCCCAAGGGCAGGGACTGTGTCTTCATCTTTGTGTCCCCTTTGTTTAGTTCAGGTGTGGAGTGACTCCGTTTGTTGATTGGAGCATTAAAACACTTGTTAGTGACTTTCGGCTATGGGCGATACCCTCCCCTCTCTTCAAGTGGGAATTTAGAAACCTGGGGAAGGTTGTTTTTGCTTGTCACTGTGGCTGGGAGTGTTGAATGGGTGGGGCCAGGATGCTAATGAGCTGTGGTGTAGGAGGTACTCTGTACTGTCAGAAATGTCAGTAATACTTCTGATGACCAGCTTGGGAGAGCAGTTGGCCTTCAGGTTAAACTACCAGTGTTGACCACAACATCAGTAATGTGAGGAAAGGGAGCTTTGTTTCTAAATTGTCATGATGATTGCATTTGTATTGATTTGAAGCACTATGGAAAATAATTGGTAACTACTTTAGTTGGATAGGAGATACCTGTGCCACATCAGCAGTTCGTGCCTTCTGTAGTGAAGACGATGAGAGAATTCTGGAAGTCTTCAGGGGTCTGTATTTGGTCAGAATCTTGTTCACCTCTGCTCCTCTAGGTTAATTCAAGACAAAAGCCTACTCTTGGCAGCAGAGTCAAAATATAGCCTGTTGTAGGGTATCAAAAGCCTGCCTTTTAAAAGTGATTTCCATCTCTTGAGTTCAATAGGGTGTCTACCAGATGGCTAATTTGGGAATTCTATTTTTTGCTGTGAACATTCATTGGAAATGGACTCAATTATATGCTCTGAATGTGTTACAGTTGCAGGGGTATCACAAATTGACCTGCAGTAGATTTATGCAATCAGAACTTCTAACTTTATTGACAGTTATAACATTTTTAAGTTTTTTTACTTATCACAGTGGAAAATGTGTAAAAAGGGTAATAGCAAGTTTTGTAAAGTAAGAGAAAATATTCCCTCAAGACAAAATATTTCCTATCCAAAGTTCTGATGAAATACTCCAAAGCCCAGAATTAAGAAATATTAGTTACCAATTATTAAATAAAATCATAGTAACAAACTGTAGGTGGTTGTAAAATTAAGGAAAATAATCTAGGCTATATGCTGAAAAGAGGGAATCAGCATAAAGTAAAAGTTAAAGAAGTAATACTTATTTTGAGTCTGTTCAATCCGTAAGTTAGAGTGGCTGCTGTGTGTCCCATATGGTGCAAAGCAGTGTGGATATAAAAATAAATGATGAAACCTGCTTTCATAGAATTTAAAAATTAATAGAGGAGATGAAAGTGTACATCTCTGTTCTTAATGTGAACTCAGTATAAACCAAACACGTCTTTGGAGTGTGCGACTTGGTTCGTTCACAGCATAACGTTTCACGAATGTCATACATTGTATGAGAACTTTAATTGGACTTTCAAAATATGTTCTCACATCATTAACTTTTCTCTGAGCGTGATTTGCTTAGTGTCCTTTGCCAAGCCAACGTAGTGGAGGAAATGGGATAGTAACTGCACCTTCAAGGTGAATGGAAGTGCTGTCATTTGGTTCCTTTTGTTTTCCTCCTTGACCCCACATGCTTTCCAAGTCCTAGTTAGAGGCATAAAAGTGCATCCTTTTAAGAATCAACATTCCAAATAAGTGGCAGTGCTTACATAAAATGGCTTGATGTTGTTAGAGAACAAATCGAAGTTTTACAACCAGTAATAAGTCATTCTTACTGTTTATTTGGCAGTTGTACGTGGCCAAGTAATGGCACAACTCCATCCAGCAGGATTGTCCCTGAATGTTTAACGCCTAGGAGTTTTTAATTGGAAGTATACTGAAGCACTGAAACAGCTGCTTAGCCAAGTGTGTGTGTGTGTGTGTTTTTTCTTTTTTCCTAATCAATTAACGGTGACAAAACCAAACTACTATTTAGGCTCAGTTCCAAGTCCTGAGCTTGGGACTTTAAAAATATAAATTCACTTAATCCTCAGAGCAAATGTATGAGGTATCTTCACTCTCTTTTACAGATATTCAGGCTTCAGGAGGTTCAGCAGCTAATTAGTCTTACAATATTGGTGGTAGAGTCAGGAGTCAAGTTTTCCTTCCTGAATTCAAAGCCTACAGCGTTATGTGACAGTTTCCTCTGCTTAACTTGGGAAGACCCGTAAAAGAAGCCTGCCCTTAGAAAACTGTTTGGAATGGAAATAAAAGACAATGGCATGCAGCTGGACATCTGCCCAGATGGACTGGGTGAGGGCTATGGACAATCAAGAATGATACTCCTGACAGTTGGGAGAGGAAAAGAAATGTATACACATATGCAGATTATAGATTTTTATTTAAATATTAAAAAAAGGGGCAGTCTCCTTCAAAAGAGAGTTTCAAATGGAAACTATAGCAAGATACCATATTTCACCTGTTTGGTAAGTAAAACTCCAGTTTGATGTGAGGAAGCTGGAACTCTCATACACTGCTAGTGGAAATGTAAATTGATATACCACTTTGGAGAGAAATTTGACAGGATCTATCACTATTTCAGATCCACATACTCAGCATTTCTCCTCTGGGAATTCCACTGAACATGTACAGTTTGCAAACAGCCCAAAAGTTACCTATAGAAGTTAGTCATTACAGCATTGTTTTAATAGCAAAAGATGAAAAATAGAGTAGAATGCCATCAATGTGGAGTGATAACTCATAGTACATCCATAGAGTAAAATATCATATAGCTACCAAAAAGAACTGGAAAGCTTTTTATGTACTGATAAGGAAATATCTCCAAAGTAAAAAAAAAAAAAAAAAAAAAAAAAAAATCTGGCTCATGCCTCTAATCTCAGCTCTTTGGGAGGCTGAGGCAGTGGATCACCTGAGGTCAGGAGTTTGGGACCAGCCTGACCAACATGGTGAAATTCCATCTCTGCTAATAATACAAAAAAATTAGCCGGGTGTGGTGGTGCATGCCTGTAATCCCAGCTACTCCAGAGGCTGAGGCAGGAGAATTGCTTGAACCTGCGAGGCGGAGGTTGCAGTGAGCCAAGATTGTGCAATTGCACTCCAGCCTGTGCAACAAGAGTGAAACTTCATTAAAAAAAAAAAAAAATGAAGCTACAACTAATTGTGTATAGTATGCCCCATTTGTATATGCAAAAGTTGGGGGATATGAAATAAATCTGTTACTTGTGTTGGATAACTTACTTTGGGGTTATGGGGAACTGAGTCAAGGGATGAGAAGCAGGAGGAAGATGATTGTGTGCCTTTGTACACTTAAAAACTATGTGAATTGCCTATTTCATAAAGTAAGTAAAAGATTGGATTAAAATCTGGTGAATATCTGTGGCTAAAAGAAGGAAAAGAAAGCAAGAGAATTTATGATCCTGTGTTGCCAAAAATCCTCCAAAGAGAGAATACATTACATCAACTTATTCAAGCGAGAAGTTTCAGTTAAGAATATAAATAAATAGAAGTAGTTTTTGTAATGCAGAATAATTTGATATTTTGACACTTTGTACAAGTAGGAGTGAGGCTTTTCTATATTATTAATCTCTAATGTGAAACTGGGTGGGGTTGACACAGCCACAAATATATAAACATAACTCATTTTTATGTGGTCACCTGTCATCCACCTTGACCTCTCCAGTATGACCCAGGACCGGTTATCAACCTCAGAGTCTTCAGTGATAAATCAAGGGAGTTGGTTTTTATCTCTTAGAAACCTTAGGTTTCTCTCAACTTTAGCATACCCGCCAAACCTCCATGGGCTATTAGGTGTGTACAAAATTGATATGCCTTACAAATTAGAAATATTTATGTTTTATTGAAAAAGTCACATATGAAAATGCTTTAGTGAATTCCTCCATGTGATCCTAACATTTTGGTCATTTGATTTGAAAGCTTCACCTGTGTTTCAAAAGGATTAATTTAGTGTCGCTGTGTCAAGCAGCAGGCTAGGTCCTGAAAATCCAGCAGTTAACAAGGTGTAGCACTGCCTTTGTCTCAAAGCACTCATGCAGTTTGTGGGGAAGGCAGACATTGCACAAGTCTTTCTTCTCTCTTGAAATAAGTAAGAGGGTAACACGTAGGGACTGTAGGAGCATTTAACAGATGTGAGCTCTTGCTTGAGGTACTCAGAGGAAACTTTTAATCTCATTTAAGCTGTTTCTTCTGGAACGTGTGTCTAAGTAATGCTTTTCTGTTCTTGATTTATAAAGTTTGGAGAATATATATTGACTTCTGGTTATGGTAGATGAGCACTTAGGTGTTTTATACCCTTCCACATCTCATTATTCATCCAGCCATAATACTCATTATAATTGGAAGATTAAATCAACCTGTAGATTTTTATGAATATGTCCCTGTTGTTTTCTGCTAAGCCAAGTGCTGACTATGGTTACTCTCTGTGTGATCTTTTGTTTTTCTTGGAGTAAATTACCATGTTTTTCATTTTCTTATTGCTGCTACTTCTAGGAGGCACAAACACATTTATAAAACCACTTTCAGTGCTTTTTTCTACATCATTAAATCACATCTACCAGTTTACCGCTATACCTTCCAAGACCTTTCTCTTAGTCTCTGTGTCTTCCTGTAATTTGTATCGCCTAATAGTACCCAAGGTTAATGCATTGTTCTTTACTACTCAGCCCTATGTGAGAGCACCTATTTTTGGACCTCATGTATTCCTCTTTCTTGGTTAACTACCCCTTTTGTTAGCATATATCTAACAAGAAAGGGTGCATGTTAGATAAAATTTTTTTAGTCTTTGCCCTTCTGAAAATACCTTTCTACTCTAGTAAATGATTGTTTGTGAATAAATTTATAGAGTGAAAATTACTTGCATTTAGATTTCTGAAGACATTTCTATATTAGTCTTTTCTTTAATTCTGGGTTGTTGAGAAATCTGAGGCTAGTCTGATTTCTGGACCTATTTTTGTGATTCGTTTTTTCTTTGTGAATTTTCAGAATTTTGAAATCTCTTTTCAATGTAGACTCTACAAGTGTACAGTAACGTACCTTGCACAGTGCCTTTTAAATTCATTTTGCTGGACGGTTGGCTGGATCTTTCACTTGAGAGGCTTACATCTTACTATTTAGAATGGAGGGTTTGGTGGAAGCTGCCTATATGTGCTCTGTGCTTTCTATACTATTATTCCTGATATTCCAGAGTCTGGAGGCTTCTCTTTTTAAACATTTCTAGGCTCCAGCCAAATGTTATAATTTGGGGATGTGAGTTGTAGTAGGGCTATCAGAATTTCAGCTAGTCTTCATTTCCAGCCATGTGCCTCATCTTCCTTGGGCCTTGCAGTCTTTGAGATTTTTCTGGAGTTTTGTTAGGATAAATTGAAATGATAGTTTCTTCTTCTGAATGCTGTGCATGGCAGTTTTATCTATTTTTAAAAACTTTATTGACTATAATTTACATGTTAATAGCATAATGTGATATTTTGTTACATGCATATGTAGATGCAAGGGAAAAATCCTCCCCTTTGCCTTTTGATAGTTCACTAATGAAAAGTAGATTAACAGGAGAAATGACATAGAAATTTATTAACATGCAGGGGGAAAAATCACAGAGTGATTACCAAATATTCCAGTAGGGTACAGATGCTTATATACCCTATGTCTTAGGAGAGAGGAAAGTGGATGATTTTAGGGGAATAGTAAATGATTTTTATGGGAACTCAGTGGGCTTGCAGAGCACAACAGAGGAATGGGACAAAGTCTCTTGGGCTCGGAGAGCAGACAGTGGTTTATGGCAGAAATCTGTCCAGTTGTATGATAGACTTCGGTCTTTCTTCCTGTAACATGAGTTCAATTAAAGAAAACTCAGGGAAGGGACTAGAGATAATTGTTTTCTTCTTTGATGGGTCCAGACTTTAGCAGACAAGAGAACTTCAGAAAACAGAACTTCATTCTGTGCTTTGGGAGAGACAGAAGATCAAAGACAAAAGACAGGGGTGGGGTTCAGAGAGACCTGAGGCTGCTCAGTTCAGCATGTCTAAGTGCCATATTTTGGGATATGGGTTCCTGAGTTTTTAATCTATTCTTTTTTGTAAAAAGATTATTGATACATAATTATTATACCTATTTATGAAATGTGAGTATATGTGATATTCTGTTACATTCATACAATGTGTAATGGTCAAATCAGGATTTTTAGGTTATCACTTTAGTTTAGCACTTCACTGTTAGCACAGTAGGGGGATTAGCCTTAACAACAGTATTTTGCAAAATAGCTACAAGAGAGTTGAAATGTTCCCAACACAAAGAAATGATAAAGGTTTTATTTATTCTAAATTATCTTTCTGCCTGTTTCTCTCCTTCAAAAATCTCATCTGTCCTGAATCCTGTTTTTTCTTTTTTTTTTTAACCTAGTAGCTTATTTTCTCTTATTAATTGTGTTACTGTCATTTCCATGGGACAGAGTTAAATGTGTGTTCACCTATGCTGTTTTGCTAGAAATAACTAGTAAATCTTTACAATTATCATTGTTGCAAACTTTTTAATTCTTTGAGTGTAAATGGAACTCCATAACCTAACCTCTCAATGATGGCTCTGAGGAAATAATTCCTTGCTCATGGATAGGAAGAATCAATATCGTGAAAATGGCCATACTGCCCAAAGTAATTTATAGATTCAGTGCCATCCCCATCAAGCAAACATTGACTTTCTTCACAGAATTAGAAAAAACTACTTTAAATTTTATATGGAACCAAAAAAGAGCCCTTATAGCCAAGACAGTCCTAAGCCAAAAGAACAAGACTAGAGGCATCACGCTACCTGACTTCAAACTATACTACAAGGCTACAGTAACCAAAACAGCATGGTACTGGCACCAAAACAGATATATATAGACCAATAGAACAGAACCAGAGGCTTCAGAAATACTGCCACACATCTCCAGCCATCTGATCTTTGACATACCTGACAAAAACAAGCAATGAGGAAAGGATTCCCTCTTTAATAAATGGTGTTGGGAAAACTGGCTAGCGATAGGCAGAAAACTGAGACTGGACCCCTTCCTCATATCTTATACAAAAATGAACTCAAGAAAGATTAAAGACTTAAATGTAAGACCTAAAACCATAAAAACCCTAGAAGAAAATCTAGGCAATACCATTCAAGACATAGGTATGGGAAAGGACTTCATGACTAAAACACCAAAAGCATTGGCAACGAAAGCCAAAATTGACAAATGGGATCTAATTGAAGGGCTTCCGCACAGCAAAAGAAACTATCATCAGAGTGAACAGGCAAGCTACAGAATGGGAGAAAATTTTTGCAATCTGTCCATCTGACAAAAGGCTAATATCCAGAACCTACAGAAAACTTAATCAAATTTACAAAACAAAAAAAACCAACCCCATCAAAAAGTGGGCAAAGGATATGAATAAACACGTTTCAGAAGAAGACATTTATGTGGCCAACAAATTTTTGAAAAAAAGCTCATCACTGGTCATTAGAGAAATGCAGATCAAAACCGCAGTGAGATACCATCTCACGCCAGTTAGTATGGCGATCATAAAAAAGTCAGGAAGTAACAGATGCTGGAGAGGATGTGGAGAAATAGGAATGCTTTTACATTGTTGGTGGGAGTGTAAATTAGTTCAACCATTGTGGAAGACAGTGTGGCGATTCCTCAAGAATCTAGAACCAGAAATACCATTTGACCCAGCAATCCCATTATTGGGTATATACCCAAAAGATTATAAATTGTTCTGCTATAAAGACACATGTACACATATGTTTTTTGGAGTACTAGTCACAATAGCAAAGACTTGGAACCAACTCAGATGCCCATCAGTGATAGACTGGATAAAGAAAGCCTGGCACATATACATCATGGAATACTATGCAGCCATAGAAAGGATGAGTTCATGTCCTTTGCAGGGACATGGATGAAGCTGGAAACCATCATTCTCAGCAAACACAGGAACAGAAAACCAAACACCGCATGTTCTCACTCCTAAGTGGGAGTTGAACACCGAGAACACGTGGACACAGGGAAGGGAGCATCATATTCCGGGTCCTGTCGGAGGGTGGGGGACTAGGGGAGAGATAGCATTAGGAGAAATACCTAATATAAATGACAGAGGGCTGGGTGCAGCAAACCACCATGGCACGTGTATACCCATGTAACATACCTGCACGTTCTGCACATGTACCCCAAAACTTAAAGTATAATTTTAAAAAATGCTAAAAGATTACAAAACAGTGTTTTTTGCTGTCATGGTCTGTTTTGTGTGCTATCAAGGAATACCTGAGGCTGAGTAGTTTATAAAGAAAAAGGATTTATTTGGCTCATGATTCTGATGGCTGGAATGTTAGATTGGGCATCTGCATCTGATGAGGGTGTCAGGCTGTTTCCACTCATGGTGGAAGGTACAGGATCACTTGGGAAAAAAGGAAACAAGGGGTCAGGAGGCGCCAGGTTCTTTTTAACAACCAGTTTTCCTGGAACTAATAGAGTGAAAAGGCACTCACCACCACCCAAAGGAGGGCATTAATCTATTCCTGAGGGATTCACCCTAATGACCCAAACACCTCCCATTGGGCCCTACCTCCAGCACTGGGGGCTGAATCTCAACATGAGCTTTGGAGGGGACAAACATCCAAACCGCAGCACTTGCATACTTATAAAATCAGATATGCTTTTAAGTGCTGATTTCAAGTAACGTGTTGGAACAAAAGTATAATCCATTGTAAAAGACAGAATTCTAAGGTGGACTCCAGTATATTTATAGAAAACAGCTAAGGAAAAATATTTGTTCTTTATGACAAACAGCACAAATGGCAATGTGAGAAGTGACATGAAAATGGGATTTGGGTGGTCCCACCAATATTTGTTTCATGTAATTTTTAGAAGATATGTTAGAAATTTTTACCTTTCATATTAAAATTTATACAAAAAGTGGTTTCTACCTCTGTGGCAGATCCTAAGTTCCTTGTAACTACAATGCTTCTATGACCAAGAATGAAATCTTTTGAATCTGATGTTTTAATAACTGGGACGGATTAGCTGAGATGCAAGCTCTCTTTTATTGTCTTGCTTGTCAAGGCACAAAGGAGCATACACAGGCTGGAAGGATGGCATTGTGTATTTTATCAGGAAAAGCTGAAACCGTGAACTGTAATGATGGTGTTTCGTTATTCTAAGTAGGCAAATGAAAATATTATTTGGCAATGTTGCATATATTATGTTACAAAGGAATTAACATTAGGTAATATTTGCAGTATTCTTATTTTGTTATTTGTTTGCCTTTTGTGCACTGACTTGTTTTTGCTTTCTTTTTAATCAGTTATGCTACTTTGTATTTTTTGTCTTTTTGATAGTAATATTTACTTTTACAAAACAGGTATAAAATTATAAGAGGATCAAAAAGTAAAAGCACACTCATAACCCTACCCACCCAGAGACATATACCATTTTTTCAAATGATTTCCTATGGGTGCGTCTAAATATATGTCTTAATATTTATAAATATTTTTAAATTTTTAAATTAAAATTTATAAATATTTTTATAAAAAATGAAAGTTCTTCTTTAAGAGTTTGGAACTTGAATTTTTTCCACTTAACAGTGCTCTAACATTTCTGACAATAATACATATATGTTATAAAACTAATTTAAAATGTAATTGTTAGGAAAACTTAGTTGTGTCATCACTTTTCAGAATCTTGTTTGCTTATCTAAATGTGTCACTACTTACATAGGTTGTATTCTAATGGGGAGGACAGAAAATAAATTATATAAATTAACATATAATGTGCTTTGAAGTAAAAGTAAAACATGGAGGCAATGGGACATAATGGAAGTGGTAAGTCCAGGGTAAGGTGCAGGTAGGGTGGTCACGAAAGGTGTCTCTGTTGTGTAGCATTTGAGCAAAGACCCAGATGATATCTGGGAGTGGGGCATGAACAAGCCTGAGGAAAGAACTTTCTGGGCAGAGGGAACATTCAGTTAGAAGGTCCTGGGGCATGATCACGTGGCACAGATGCCAGTTGGGAGAGAGACGCAGAATTAGAGGAGGAGTGGGTGTTAGTGACATGGGGAGGAGAGCCAGGGTCCAGGCGAGGTAGGAGTTGTTAGTCCATAGTAAGGAGTTGAAATGATAAGTTTACTTTTGGAAAGTATCACTTGGGCATATATTTATATGTGTGTTTAAATGTGTTTTTATGTTCACACTTATATTGTCTGTTTATCTGTGTCTGGAAGAATTTACAGAGGAAGAAGGATTTGAGTTGGAGGGGAGGTCAGCCAAGGTTAGATTCTGGGGAGCTCTGGGAGAGCACAGTCTAGTGTCTCCAGTGCCCTGTCCTCAGGACACTTTGTTGAATGATACATGAATGAATGCTCCATTTTAGAAAGCAGCTAAAATACTATTGTGAGTTCACATCACAGCAAAAGATTCAGCATGTTGAATCTTGCGGGATGAGTTAAACATTCAGGAATCTGAAGGTTATGAGGCAGATGGAGAACTTGGGAAGAATGGAGCAGTCACTCACAACACATGTGTGGTAGGCAGCTCAGGCACCCTCAGATGCCCTGAGATTCTCACTCTGCAGCCTGTGATTTAACTGTAATTATGGGTCTTATTTTGGGGGCATGAGTTGGGGGACAGGAAATAAAGCAGCCTCAAGGTAGATACACAAATTGTAGGAGAGGGCTGCCATTATGGAGAAAAGGAGTTGTGAAGCAACAGAGCCTTGCAGTCATTCCTACCTTTCCTCTTTCCTCCTGACTTTTCTCTAGAGATTGGAAATCATTCAACTGCCAGATGTGTGGGCTAAAATACATGCTGTTTGAGTGCCTTAAAATTGCAGCTTTTAGTTACCTTTTAATTTGAAGCCCAGAAATAGTACCATAACCACCTGTTTTGTATTCTGTTAATAGCCATTAAAAAAGTACAAGTACCACTCTACCGCTGGCAGACACCATTTGTGAACGGACAGTTTTCCAGATGGTGGTTTGCAGATGGTTAGTGTGGAACTCTATCTTTTCCCCCATAGCATTGGACCTGCTGCATGGGGCTCCAGGCCAGTGCACAAAAGTCAGTTTAATCTATGATGTACCTGCAGTGGAGTGTTGATTGAAGAAAATTATACAACTTGTCATGTGAGGCTATGTTTCTAAGAAAAATATCCCAAGAGTAATGTAGATCCCATGGCTAGAGCAGATCCTTTGGGAAGGTGTGGGGATGAAGTCCTTGCCATATTTGAGGACCTATATGAGGGCTGAGAGGTGGAGTCTAAGGGAACAGAGGACAGGCCCAGAAGGAGCCTTAGTAATTTTGAAATAAGGGACAGTAGACATTTTTGCCTCTTGGTTATGGTGCCCACATACTAGTTTTAATCTAAGTTGATTTCTTGGTTATAGTCTTTCTCATCTTTTATCAGAAAAGCCTCAAGGTTAGTCTGCCTGTTTCTTTTCCCACCTTTCCGTCTGTCGTAGATCACAGCAATGTGGGATTTTAGATCTGGCAGAGATCTAATAAGAGCTGGTCTGAAGCTTTTTAATTTACGTAGTTGTAAAATCAGATCCAAAAACGTTCATTTTGACTGAAGTGCATTTCATCCTCAAGATGCTGTGTCTGAAACAGAAGTCCATTCTGAGTCGTCGCAAAGCATTTTACTACCTATGACAGTGGGAGAGTGAGCGGGTAGGTAAAAGTCTCACCTGAAAGACTGGGGTATTACTTGTTCACATTTCAAGGGGAGGCTAGATTCTGGCTACTTTTAGGACTTCATCACAGGAGTTGGGTCGGGTGGGCTCTGTGTGAGGAACATGCCAGGAAGGAAAGGCCTAATGAAGCTGAGGTAGAAGAGGAGGTGCTGCTGAGTGGACCAGGCTTCTGGAACTAGCACAGTTTTACAATAGTGGGGGAAGACAAAATGATGGGGAGATTTTCCCTGATTCTTTTTCCCTGTTCTCGACAGTATTGCTGATTCTTCTACTGTAGACCACACCTCATGTAATAGAAGTGAAAATCTCAAGTGGAAGGATAACTTCAGGCGGCATTAGTTTTGAGCGGGGTTGGAAACAGGAGAGAAGGTAAAGTGGCCCTGGAAGTGGAGAAGTGTCCCTGTGGACAGAGGGCTGGGGTGTGCTATTTAGATGTAACGGTGTTTCCAAACTGGGGACAACATTATGTTAAGTGATCTTGTATTTGGGGGTGCTCTTAATTACTGCTACTGATGGCATGAGCACCAAAGATTGCTTCCTCTCTGGAAATGGCAAGAATCCATAGATTTTGGCATTCATAGAGAAGTAGGCAAGCCTCCAGAAGACAGTTGTGGAAGCTGTATTCAGGTCTTTACCATTTCCAGATTTTCCTGATGCAGTCACAGTTATGTATGAGAGAAAGGCATAGGAGGAGGAGGTGCCCACTAGGTACATTACAGGAGGAGAGGAGAGCTTTACTCTGGGAGAGGCCTGGAAGCTTCCCTTGTGCTGTAGTCTGCAGTATGGACTGAGAGAGGGGGATTTTTTTCCTTCCAGGTCCCACTCTATACTTTCAGTGCTGTATGTGCTCATTAGGGCAACATCTCTTTTCTGGATTGAAGAGCTTTGATGAACAGCAGTGTTGGAAAATGGTTAGTGTTTTCTAAATAATTGCTACCTAATCTTTTAAGTAGCAACACTTAACATATTTAATAAGTGGAGATCCTCCTGGCCAGATTTTTCTCTTCGCTCTACAGCTATCAGTTGTTGATGTCAGCTAAAGATAGAGAGGTTCAGCCAGGCATGGTGGCTCACGCCTGTAATCCCAGCACTTTGGGAGGCCGAGGTGGGCGGATCACGAGGTAAAGAGATCGAGACCATGCTGGCCATGATAAAACCCCATCTCTACTAAAAATACAAAAATTAGCCGGGTGTGGTAGCACGCACCTGTAGTCCCAGGTATTCGGGAGGCTGAGACGGAAGAATCGCTTGAACACAGGAAGTGGAGGTTGCAGTGAGTCGAGATTGCGCCACTGCACTCCAGCCTGGTGACAGAGCAAGACTCAAAAAAAAAAAAAAAAAAAGATAGGCTCTCAGACCATTGTTTATCAAGAACGGGGTTAGAGGGCTACCTGCATTAGAACAACTTGGGGTAAAGGGTAATTTGTAGCTCAAAATGTAGATTCCTGGGCCCCATTCTGGTTGGATTCCTTGACAGGCCCAGAAATCGTTTTCAGAAACATAGTTGCCACAGGTGATTCTGATGCATATAGACATGAGTTCTGAAAGAGTGAGGGCAAGGATCCTGTCTGGTTTGTACATCATGTGACCCCCGGCCTCAAGAACAGTGCCTGACACATACATATGTGCACTACTCATTTGTTGAGTGGGTGAGTGAGTTCTTGGGCCCAGTTTTCCGCTGCTTATCTGCAGCGGAAATCTCGTCAAAATTTAATTTTAAGAAAAGAATATATCCTAAGTAACAGGTTAGGAGCTCTCCTTTATGTAAATTATTTGAACTTTAGAAGGTTAAAGTCACCCTTTTTTTCATTGCCAATGAAAAATATTTTATGTCTGGCAGAAAATTACATAAAAAGTAAATGGCTATGTGTTGGATTCATTTTCAGCAATGGTCCAAATAAAGTTGCTTGAAAAATGAGGAACTTTTGTGTTCCATTGACCTTCATATATGAGCTATTTTGAAAAATTAATTAATTAACATTAATTCTTAATGTTCTGTTAGCTAAGATGAGGCTATTTAGAAATGCAGAGTTTTATTTGTGCCTACCTGTGATTTTGAATTCTGCTCTTTACCCCCTGCCATGAGTAAAATGTGTGCTTTCTAAAAATATTCCTAATTGAAATACCCTGGGTCCCAAAGGGGGTTAAATTGTGAGCAAACAATAGGAACGGATTGTGGTTTCTTATGAAATTAGAGTTGAACAGGTTTCTCTTTCCTTTGTATTTATTTTTTAAGAGACTGAAAATATCACGCCAAGTTTTTTGATCTTTTTATTTTATATTTGTACTAAGCAGACATGTAAGTATTCACTGTTTTTTGAGTATATTTAGCTACTATGTTCTCATTTTGTGGTGTTTTATTTTATTTTTAAATCAACTGAAAATGATCTTGTTCTTGTTGAGTAATTTTCTCCCACCAGCCACCCTCCCCATTTAATGGTTTTAGGGAAGTATGTTGGAGGGTAGGAATGGCTGGCATATTCCTTCAATAGACTCATGTACTACCCCCTTAAGAAAAGAAGTCTAATGTGTATTATGACATTGTTCCCAATGTAATAGTGTTTTCTGTTGAAGGTAAGCAGGCACAAATGGATATATGGTTATAGATTTTTATTTATTTATTTATTTAGAAACAGGGTCTCACTCTTCCACCCAGGTAGAGTACAGGGGCCTCCTGAATAGCTGGGGCTACAGATGCGTACCAGCTAATTTTTTTTTTTTTTTTTTTTTTTTAATGGAGACAAGGTTGCCATGTTGCCCAGGCTGGTCTTGAACTCCTAATCTTAAGCCATCTGCCTGCCTTGGCCTCCCAAAGTATTGGGATTACAGGCCACACTGCTTCTGGCCTGGTTATAGATTATCTGCTGTTGGTGGATATAGATTATAGATTATTAGCTATAGATATAGATTATTGGTTGGTATAGATTATCTGCTAAGGATTTAGAGTTGATTAGGGTGGGGAAGAATGCTGCGGGTGGCAGAATAAAGTGATTTGCAGGACTATAAACTTTGGTATATTCTAGTAATGTCAAGTGGTTCTAGGTACCAGCTGTATCTGCAGCTAGGGCATGAATAATGTTATCTATGCTAAGAATACGTAATGTAGAAGTATTAAAATGTGTTGACATTTTAATAAGAGCACTGATATATCAGTCAACCAAAATTTTAAAATATGTTGTTTGCTTTAAAACTCAACACATTTTAAAATTTCAGTTTAGCAATAGGAATCATGTAACTTAAAGGAAATAAGTTAGAGTTTTAAGAAATGTTAAGTAATATTTCTTTTGGTGATTTTAACTTAAATTCTTCCATTGTTTTCTCAATACTTAATGCTGATTTATTGCTGTGTTTTTCTGGAATTTGTGTGTGTGTGTTTGTAGTTTGCGTTTGGAAGTAATTACAGCAACTTGAAAAAACTTGAGTTCTGCCATAATCTCATGAAGTCACAACTGCATTTTCTGGAGAGCTTTTGTATTAGGAAAGAAACTTTTGCCATTTTTATTTACAGTCTTAGTATGTTGATAGAAAACCCTGTAAACATACTAAATGAAGCAGAATTTCAGGAATCTTGAAGCATGAACTAGGAGACTGAAATTAGATGTATGTATAGATAGTTTTTAGGTAGATCATTCAAAATAAATTGTAGTTAGAAAATTCACTTGTCAAAGTCAGTATTATGATTATTATTATTATTTTTTTCTGAGATGGAGCTTTGCTCTTGTTACCTAGGCTGTAGTACAATGGTGTGATCTCAGCTCACTGCAACCTCAAACTCTGGGGTTCAAGCGATTCTCCTGCCTCAGCCTCCCAAGTAGCTGGGATTACAGGCATGCACCACCACACCCAGCTACTTTTGTATTTTCGGTAGAGATGGGGTTTCTCTGTGTTGGTCAGGCTAGTCTCGAACTCCCGACCTAAGGTGATCCACCCACCTCGGTCCATCAAAGTGCTGGGATTACAGGCGTGAGCCCCCACACCCTGACAAGGTCGGCATTATTGTTAATTATACCCCAAATCTTTGTAACATGATCTCTTTACACGTATATGCCAGGGTTTTTTTGTTAATTGGAGCTTAAATAGACCAACATTAATTCACATTTACTTAAAAAAAAAAAACTGAATTGTAAGCAACCTTTGGCAAAAGATAAAGACTCGTAAAATAGAAAAAAGAGGTGAGAACTTACTTTTAAAGTAGCAACTATAAGACATTCTTATTTTATATACATGTACAGGTTACAATTCTGTATTGTACAGTGTTTTCTATTGTTTTGTTCCTGATTTTGTTCCTGACTTTTTCTATAGAATTTTTAATGTGTTTAGCACACAGCTGTATTTATTTATTTATTTATTTATTTATTTTACATATATTTTGCTATTGACATTTAGAAGCTTTAAGGGTCTGTCTGGCTGTATCTCTTTGGTCCATGTGTTTCTGCATGAAGTCTTAGATTTATGACATTTTAATCCATTGAATTTTCCAGGTGTTCATCATTTATTTTTTGTTTCTGTCTTTTGACCGTGACCATTTGTGCTTGGATACTGTGTATAATAACAGACTTTTATGGATAGAAAAATCTAAACGGCATAAATCGTGACTTCCCTTTCCATCCGATGTGCTTTGGGAGGCCTTGATTTGATCTGAGCTGTTGATATTTCCTCTTTCCCGGGCCCTCACCACCAGTGACCACGGTTCCACATCTAGCCCACTCGCCGTCCGCCTCCTGCTTATGCTTGTCCCCTTGCTGAAGCTTCTCACTGCATATAGGACAAAGGTCAAATTTTGTAACGGGTCAGGCCAAGTCTTCATGGTCTGTTATCCACAAACTCTTGGTCTCAGTCTCTTCTCTTGGAGGATTACCTCTATCTTTTGCAAGCTCTGATCTCCAGATTTATATTAAAAGCAAACAAATACAACTTGGTGTCCGGAAAATGCCTGATTCTCTATGACCACAAGCTTTTGCACCTCCTCTGAGGGTACTTTACTGGACAGGCAGAATTGGTTGTTCCTTATTTCTTTTATGCTCTATAACATTTTGTTCATTTAACATTTATAACTCTAATGAAACTGTTTTGTTAAGGTTTATGTATTAGTCTCTCCAACTAGACTGAGTTTTGCAAAAACCCTGACCCACTCATTTTTATATCCTTAAGGCTAAACACAGTCCTTGGCAATAATCCTTAGAGTGAAGCTACTTAATTTGTCTAGGATTATGAAAGTATAAAAACAGGATAATGTATAAACAGAGATGTAAATATTTAGATCTGGAAGCTGGGTACCAGTGACTCATGCCTGTAATCCCAGCACTTTGGAAGGCCAAGGTGGGAGGATCACGTAAGGCCAAGAGTTCAGCCCGGGCAACATAGTCGAGACCCCCATCTTTACAAAAAATAAAATTACTGGGCATGGTAGCATGCACCTGTGGTCCTAGTTACTTAGGAGGATGAGCCAGGAGGATTGCTTGAGCCCTGGAGTTAGAGGCTACAGTGAGCTATGATTGCACCACTGCACTCCGGCGTGAGCAACAGAACAAGACTGTCTCTAAAAAAAAAAAAACATCTTAAATGTGTCTTGGGGAAGTATTTTATAATGACATCCCAGAAGGCATCTGAGGGGGTATTCCAGACAAACCAGTTAGAAGTAACTATCTGGGAAATCAGATTGTAAGGTGCCATCTGGAACACATTTGGAGCTACATAAACCTACATCAATTTTTGAATACTCCCAGAATTCACTAGATGGACCTATATGTTTATAGTGATTTGCTGAATCGAAATGCATTCTGTTCCAAATAACACCCAGCATAGGCATTAAAAAAAGATCTGACTATGGGGAACCTTCACATAAATAATATCTTAGAGTACTGGCACTTGCTAGTGTTATGAAAGTAATACACAGGTGCTCTTTTGTTCAGATATATCATTACTGTGATGTTGATTATCTGTAGAAGCAAATAAGAGGCACAGTGAGTTCCCACAAATATCTGAAGCCTAGGTGAAAATTTTTAAATGCATTTTTTTGAGTTTAGAGATTCAAATCAGTTTATTCTTGGTATAACATGGTGTATCAGTCTTTGGGCATTGAAGATAAAGGACCTTTCAGTTTGGGTTTAAATACAGAAAAATTTTAGTTTAGTAATTTTATTTCAATTTCAAAAGAAACTGTGGTTTTTATTTTTCAGTGTTGAAAATGAACCCATGAGCACAAGTCAGAAAAAGGAAAATGTACTTTCATCAGACGCAGTAAAGGTATAGTTTTAAATTAATATTATTTTATATCAAGCAAATACCTTAAATTACTGTGAATTCTTTTAGATTCTGTCGTCTTATTTTACATTTCAAAAGAAACACTGTATAAAAACTTTTTGTGGAAATACAGAGCAGTTCTGTCAAACACTTGCATCAGGAGGTGTGGGATGCAAGTCTGGACCGGTGGGGAAGCTCTGGGAAGGGAGTGTGCAGAAAGGTATTCTTGGCTTTGTCACTAGCCCAACTGTGTGATCTGCAGCTGAGGCATTTCATTTCTTTGTGTCTCTGTTTTCTAATCTGTAAGTCTGATCACATGACCTCCATGGTCTGTTCTTCCTAGGAAGTTCTGGTATTTCTGAGTTTTCTGAAATGCTGTAAAGTAATAGTGCTTTTGGAGGGTAGAAGTTAATAATCTGTTTCTACATGTCATTGCTCTGTGTTAGATGCGTTTGGTTAGCTTGCATGTCATTCTTGACTTCTCTAAGAGGACAAGCGCAAAAAGTAGCTAAGCTACACACCAGATAGGCAATTCACCACGACTAGTAGAAAATCCTCGAAAATCACTAAACCTGTGATCCCTCTTTTTATTCATAAGTGATTTTCTAGAAATTGGATGTTTCCAGTTTCTAGGTATGTGATCATGTTTTGGTATCTGTCCCACAGTCATGGCTTTTGGTCCCAGTTGCTTTCTTTTCACATGATTTGGGACAGTCAAGGAGAAAATTTGATCTTTCTGGGGATTTCAGAATAAATTAGCGTAGTCATTGGAAAGACCAAAAAGTCATATCAATTCTTCATTACTGATATGGGGCACTTTTTAATATTCTAAAAAACTATATAATGCCTAAGTGCATTACACATTATAAAGACAAAGTTGTTTTAATTTTTTATTTCTGCCTTCTCCATTATAATAAAATATAAATATTTATTGAAATGAAAAAATGAAGATCACCTTGCTTACCTTTCTTCCCTCCTTTGTGAGTCTGGCTACTAGATCCTCCTCTTGGTGGTTTTATAAAATGTCTTTCCTACTTCTCTTCTGCAGTTGTTAGCCTGCTGGTTTACCATTGTGTGGGCTTTACAGTTGCTGCTGCTTTTTCAGTTTTTCCATGCCTTGAGTTGCCCTGCTCAAGACTCTTACTTCTTTTTTTTTTTTTTTTTTTTTTTTTTTTNTTTCGCTCTTGTTACCCAGGCTGGAGTGCAGTGGCGCGATCTCGACTCACCGCAACCTCCGCCTCCCGGGTTCAGGCAATTCTCCTGCCTCAGCCTCCTGAGTTGCTGGGATTACAGGCACGTGCCACCATGCCCAGCTATTTTTTTGTATTTTTAGTAGAGACGGGGTTTCACGATGTTGACCAGGATGGTCTCTATCTCTTGACCTCGTGATCCACCCGCCTCGGCCTCCCAAAATGCTGGGATTACAGGCGTGAGCCACCGCGCCCGGCCAAGACTCTTACTTCTAAGGCAATAAATGAAACTTGCCCTTGTGTTGTTTCACAGGAAGTCTGTTACTTCTGAGATCTCCAACTGCCAAGGTCCTTTGGTTACTGGTTTTGTCATTCCATCTCTTAATCCCGCATCGCCTCTGTACTCACTCTTGATCTTTACCAGACCTTCCTGGGTTCCTTGCTCCCTTTTCTTCTCTTGGTCTCTGCTTCTTTCCCCATTCAGCCTACACTTGCTGGTTTATTGTAGCATACCTTCACCAGAATAAATCTTCAGTTTTCAAACTTGGATAAATTCAGCCTCTTATTTCCAGTAGTGCTGTTTTCCACCTACAGAGGCTCTGAAAGTTGCATCTTTGTGAAATCAGTAATATATTTGGCAAATGTAATAGCTGGGACGCTATGCTAACAAGGTTTTCTGTCCGTTCTTACCTTATTTTGTATGCTGAGGAGAATTTCATTTTGGCATCTCAGCCCCTAAGATAGCATGCAGTCATGAGACCGTTTCTCTTGTGAATTGAGGCCTATAAAGTTACTTACATATGGAAACTCAGTTATCCCGTAATAGAAAGGATACCATGGCATTTTGTTTCTGGAATATCCTGTGTATTTTAGCTCATGTAACTTTTTTTTTTTGAGATGGAATCTCGCTCTGTCACCCAGGCTGGAGTGCAGTGGTGTGATCTTGGCTCACTGCAACCTCCGCCTCCTGGGTTCAAGCAATTCTCATGCCTCAGCCTCCCCAGTATCTGGGATTGCAGGCATGTGCCACCATGTCTGGCTAATTTTTTGTTTTTACTAGTGACGGGGTTTCACCATGCTGGTAAGAATGGTCTCAATCTCCTGACCTCGTGGTCTGCCCGTCTCAGCCTCTGAAAGTGCTGGGATTACAGGTGTGAGCCACCGTGCTTGGCTCATGTAACTTTTTTTAAAAAAACCTTCTGGAAGCTACTGGTAGGATTTCTTTAGCCTAGCCACACAGACCCAGTTGTTTAGGGACTGCTGCTACCAGACATCATAACAAATACATATTTTGGTAATGTCAACAATTTTTTAAATGCCATGCCTTTAAAAAAAGTTAACAACAGCATTTATTATCTTGCTATTTGAACAGTCTCAACTGAAAATTTTTTATTTAGCAAGGGGCAGAAGTCATACCATTTGTTTTCTTTCTAACGAACTTTTCTGAAACATAGCACTTCAATACAATTTGGCATTTTTTTGCCATGCTTTTATCTTGTTAACCTGAATTGTATAATGCGTTCTGTGATAAGAGAAAAAATGTTTAGCATTTCCCACTTGAGTCTGAACTGTAACAGATTTATGTAGACATAACCTTATATAGTCTTCTTTTTGTCTTTGACCTTGAGATACCAAGTGATGATGTCAGACTGTTGGTTGCAAGACAAGTTTGAGTTACAAAAATTAATTGTATTTTTAAACAGATCATTTTATATTAACTTTGGACATCATAAAATTTTTGATACGTAAAATACCACTTAACATGCTACACAAATTTTGCTGTTTTGTTAACATTGGTGGGTACTTCTAACATTTACATCTATTCTTCTACTGGAATATGTATTTTATGTTAATAAAGTTTTTATATCTAATTTCTGGAGATGCTTCCAGAAATTGAGTCCACATTCTACCATTGTCTTGTAAACTTACTGTTGCTTCATTCATGTCTACTTTGTGTTATGCCCTGTTCTCTTCTACCTGTGTCAGATGAACATTTATCCCTTTCTCTCTTGCAGGGCTAAGTTCCCAAGCCCCCACCTCGACCACACCATGTGCGGTGGTATTGGTATCTTACTGCCTTTCCTCGGGCCTTGCCTTGACTGCTGCTATCCCTCCATCTGCACTGGCTCCTTCTGGTTTGCATCAGGTCCCTGTGTTTCTCTTTAAATATATGAAACTTAAAACAATGTTTTTGTTTTCTTTTTGTGTCTGGTTTCCTTTCCTTTTAGTCTGTTATTCTGCTTTACGCCTACCTTTTACCTCTAAATTCCTTGTGCAGCCTGTCTTAAGCATTGTTCAGTTCTTAATGATTTCTGCTCTGACTCCTGTGTCTCTTCCAGTCCCTCTGACATTGGAAGCCTCTGGCACATGTGTCATGGATGCTCAGTACGTAGTCACTGATTGAATGAAAGCTATTCCATGAAACCAGTTACATTCGTGTTCACCGGTGACCTTTTGCTGACCACATGCGGCAACCTTTCCGTAGTTCTCATTCTGTTTAACCGCTTGAAACAGTTTTTTCTTTTTTTCAAGCCTGTCTCTCGTTTTCAGAAATTTTCTTTAGTTTATCTTTGCTTCTTTGATATTGTCCTTTCTTGGTCCCACCCCTGCCTCTGGCTGCTTCCTTCAGTTTCCTTCATTGATTTCTTTTGGCTAAATAGTTTTCCGTGAAGATGTTTCTCAAAGTTTGCAGTTCTCCTCAGCGTCAGTCCTCTGAAGTAATAGCTTCCAATCTATTGATGTCATCTTTTGGCTCCTATGTCTTTACCATCTAGAGCTCCAGACCGATTATCAATGTTCCAGACATTTCTCTGTGGATATTCCTTTGATCTCAAATTCAGTTTCTCCAAAAGCCTTAATATCTTCAGAGAATGCTTTTTAGCTTTTTGTTTTTATTCTTTCTTGTTGGTGGTGGAAAGTAGGGAGGATTGTCTTACTGTCTGGGTGAAGGAAGAGCCCATGGGCTCAACTACTCAATTTGAAGATTTTCAAGCAAACGCTTAGTTTTAACCCCACGTCTGACACTGCCTTAAGTGGTACGTGGCATCTTCAAATCCAGAGTCATTTCGGACTACCTGTGGGATGAGTTGTTTTGTTGCCCTTAGGTTCAGAGTCCCTTTTTGCAGTCACTTAGGTAGAAGCTTTCTCTGCTCAGTTACTATGCCTTCATCTGCTTTTGCCTTCTAAACCTTTTCTGAAATATCTTGCCAGCTGTATTTGGCCATTTTTGCGTTGCTGTAAAGAATTACTGCGGCTGAGTAATTTATAAAGAAAAGAGGTTTTATTGGCTCACAGTTCTGTAGGCTTTACAGAAAGCGTGGGACCAACATCTGCTCAGCTTCTGGTGAAAATCACAGCAGAAGGCAAAGAAGGAGAAGACATGTCACATAGCAAGAGCAGGAGCGAGAGAGAGGGGAGAGCTGCCACACACTTTTAAACAGATCTCACGAGAACTCACTCACTATTGCAAAGACAGCACAAAGCCATCCATGAGAGTTCTGCCTCTCATCCATGAGAGTTCTGGAGGCCTCACCTCCAGCACTGGGGACTATGTTTCAATGTGATGGGACAAACATTCAAACTGTATCGGCTGTTACATCTATTCTCTTCCTGTCTTTGTACTTATAACTAAAACAAAACAAAATAAAAACACACCCTTTTGCTGTCATTTTAGAGTATTTTGTTCAAGAGAAAAAAAAATCAATGTGTATATTCTATCCAGTGTTAAGCAGAATTTGTATCCTTTTTTATATAGTTGACAAAAGTGAATCTCAGGTTAAGTCACTTGACACAACTCCCAATGGTAATGAACAGAGGCAAGAGAATTCAGAGGGAATTATGTACCATGATTCTTCCCATTTGTGTACTGAATTTATAAGCTATATTTATAAGCTTCATTTATCAAAAAGAAATGCTATTAAAACATAAAAAGAACTATGTCACCAAGTCCTTTTCTAGATATGAGCCATGAGCTAAATAAAATGATTATACCTGGACCGCAGGTTATAGAGCCTCCAACCCGGGCCTCATACATCAATGATTATTATGCATCTTCTCCATAGCATGGCATCTGCCTTATATAAAATTATACCTCATGATCCACCCGCCTTGGCCTCCCAAAGTAGTAGGATTACAGGCATCAGCCACCGTGCCTTGCCTGTTTCTTTTTTAACAGACAGTTCTTGCTATGTCCAGCTGGCCTCAAAGTCCTGGGCCCAAGCAATTTGCTCACCCCGTCTCCTGAGTAGCTGGGACTGCGACAGGCATACACCATTGCTCCTGCTGCTTGCTATCTTCTTTTCTCAGCAATGCAAATAGTTGCAGCAATATCATGTTAGTTTAACACACAGATTTTTATACGTCTCTTTTTCAGACAAAGAGCTCCCCTACCCCAACAGCCATTGTACTTGCAACCCCACATATAAATAGATTACAACATGTTTTCCTGTTGATGGCGGGAATGATTTGCCTGGAGCTTCACAGTCAGCCCCTATTCTCTGCCTCTGCCATTCCTGGCACCTCCTTGGCATAATTTTGAAATTACATTTGTAATGATGGAAAGAACACAGTCTTTGTAACCAGATATGCCTGGACTTAAATCCCAGATCTTCCAGGTGGTGGCTTGGTAACTTTGGGAAATGTATTTAATGTCTCTGAACCCTGGTTTATTGATCTGTAGTAGGGCGGGTCCTTATTTCATAGAGGTGTTTTGGAGTGAACTGCGATAACCTGTTGAGTACTGTACAATGCCTGACATAAAGTAGGTACTTAGTAAAATGATTGCCTTCTTGCCATACAAAGTCTGGCTAAAACTTAGAAATACTGTAAATCTTTGCTTGAAAATGGTAATTTATTCTGGATGAATAGTATAGAAAGCAGATATTTGAAATACTGATACTGTATGATGTTTGAGAATAAGGTGGCCTGGCGTGGTGGCTCACGCCTGTAATCCCAGCACTTTGGGAGGCCAAGGCGGGTGGATCACGAGGTCGAGAGATTGAGGCCATCCTGATCAACATGGTGAAACCCCATCTCTGCTGAAAATACAAAAATTAGTGGGGCATGGTGGCACACGCCTGTAGTTCCAGCTACTCGGGAGGCTGAGGCAGGAGAATTGCTTGAACCCAGGAGGCGGAGGTTGTGGTGAGCCAAGATCGCGCCATTGCACTCCAGCCTGGGTAACAAGAGCGAAACTCTATCTCA
>NW_016107503.1:3703087-3819082 GCF_001604975.1 Cebus imitator
AAAAAAAAAAAAAAGAAAAAAGAGAATAAGGTATATACAAGAAGGCATACCATATTCAACTTTAGCTGGAAGTCAAAATCTTGCCTCTTGATTACTTCTTAAAAAAAAAAAAAATGAGTGCTGTTGGAGTACCCGAAATGGAAAATGTACTGTGTGTTACCGTGCTGTCCACATGACCAAATGGACTGCCAGGCTTAAGCCTATCATTGTGGCTGATGGTAGTTTGAAGACTTGACATCTTATAGTTATTAAATTGACTGTGTTGTAAGGTACCATCCATAACTGGAATGGTCCTACATTGTGGTATCATGGAATATCTTATCAATATGGAAACTGAGTATGAAGGATCGTGTATGTACTCTAGATTTTTGTGAGAAAGTTTGCTTTTATAGGTGTCAAATATGGATTCGGGAACATGAGAGTGGGCCCCAGAAAGCTCTTAGAGAATCAAAAGCATTTATTGTTCTGGCCCCGTGCTTTTGCTGAAATACTTCTATCGTAACAGGAGGGAATGGCTTTCTTCTCATTCCTTTTCTTGTTCCTTTCTCTTTTCACTTTATATACCTGCCCTGGTTGATTTGATTTCTGCCTGCATCCTAGCCAATGAGTAGCTCATGTATGTGCCTTTACCCCAGCATATCTTCTGAGCTCCAGGGTGATAAAACCAGCTCTTTGATGGACCTCTCCTCTCAGATGTCCCTGAGTATAGTTTGATACACTCAAAGTTGAACAATTTTATTTTAACTTCCTGCTATTTCTTGAGGTACCACCACACTACCCAATCTTGGCACCTGGGAATGAATCTAGTATTTTACCTCCCTTCTCATTGCACTAAGGCCCGTCAACAGCCCTTCTTTCATATTCATACCCATTTATATGGTATAACTCATTCTTTTCTTATTTAGATCAGCAATTTTCACCCATATGTTTTCTCTGAGATACATGAGAGGTAACTGTTTTGGGTCACCCACCGTGGTTAAGGGCACTTAGTGTGCTATATATAACTATATCTCTTTATTAAAAATTATATGGATTTGAAAACAGAGAAGGTAACACCCCAGTTATAACTCTGATTCTATACCAGAACAATTTTAGAAGGTAAAATTTTAGCTTTAAAAATAATCTTAGTAATAACTTATTAATTACATCTTAGAACTGATCCTAACACTGATGCATGATGATATAAAAGTTGCAAATAGCTTGTTATTTTAAACCATAACCAGCTACATTTAGGCAAAGTGGTTGCCCACATACCTTGCCTGTTGTCATTATCTAGTGAAAAGAATAATTCTGTGATAACGATCTGATGTTATCTTTGAAGCAACATTACTTTAACAATAGGAGTATAAACAGTTCTTCTTTATACCTTAACATAACTTGTAAAATCTATTTATTGAAAAATATTGATATGAATATATATCAGTAGTCACTAAGGAGTTAATCAGACAGTCCACCACAAATGAAATCCATTATTAAAGGCACTGATTTTAAGATTTTAGCATCATCCTGTAATCCCAGCATTTTGGGAGGCTGGGGCTGATGGATCACTTGAGATCAGGAGATGGAGAGCAGCCTGGCAAACATGATGAAATCCCATCTCTATTAAAAATACAAAAATTAGCCAGGCATGGTGGGCATGTGCTTGTAATATCAGCTACCTGGCAGGCCGAGGCAGGAGAATCACTTGAATCCGGGAGGCAGAGGTGGGGAGCCAAGATTGCACCAGTGCATCGCAGCCTGGGTGACAGAGAGAGACTTCATCTCAAAAAACATAATTTAAGCTATAATTCAAGATAGTAACAATAATAAATTGATAAAGCATTTTTCTCAAAATTGGGTATATCAAGTATCGGTGGTGGAATTTCAACTTTTGGCAACTTTTCCAAGTAATATGTGGCGGCTAGATGTCTTAGTAGAACATTAACTAGAATTATTTAATAAGGAGTGGGTTTTAGTTTATGAATGCCAAATTTTAGTAACTGTTAATAATTTAGGTAATAGTCCTACTCACGGTGAACGTATGTAAGATTATTGTTTCCCTATATCCTGTGGTGTCAAAGAAGACATAGGATGTTAGAGCTACACACTGGAAGAACGTAAATGTAATTTCCATCCTGAAAAACTTGAATTGGAGAAGGAATTTTCCAGGCAAAGAGAACAAGGGATACGTCCCAGCAGTGGTAATAGCACTGTGCCAAGATAATGTGAGAAAGAGAAAGGTAGGAAGGGAGAGAGGAAGGAGAAGAGAATGAATAGTCCTGTTTATGAAGACAGTAGGTATTGCAAGCATTGTGAGTGGTGAGAGATATAATTAGAGTAAGGCACGGGGGCTAGATCCACCAAGACCTTGAGGACAATGCCAGGGAGCTTGGATTTTATTCTGATGGCAAAACTCAGCCACTGGAGGGCGTTGTGTGTGCGCGCGCGCGCGTGTGTGTGTGTGTGTGTGTGCGTGTGTGTGTGTGTTTTAGTTGTAGTCTTGCTCTTGTTGCCCAAGCTGGAGTGCAGTATAACCTCTGCCTCCCTGCAACCTCTGTCTCCTGGGTTCAAGCGATTCTTCTGCCTCAGCCTCCTGAGTAACTGGAATTACAGGTGTCTGCCACCATGCCCGGCTAATTTTTGTATTTTTAGTAGAGATGGAGTTTGGCCTTGTTGGCCAGGCTAGTCTTGAACTCCTGACCTCAGGTGATCCGCCCACCTCGGCCTCCCAAAGTGCTGAGATTACAGGCATGAGCCACCATGCCTGGCTTGGAGGGCTTTAAGAATGATCATATTTGGCTTCTAGAAGATTGCTGTGGCTTTTGTCTGGAGAATAGCGTGAGGGATAACAGATGTGGAACTGATAACAGATGTTATCAGTTAGACCACTGATAACACTATTCTAGGGGCAAGGTCTTGGTGATGATGTCCTGATGTTTTGTCTGACTTTAACAAGTGGGAATTTTATACCTTGTAGAAGAAGGAAAAAATGAGACAGCATGGCCAAGTTCAGCTTGGGATATTTTGAGTTTGAGGTCCAGTAAAGCACCCAGGTATGGAGACAGATGTCTGGTTGACAGTTTAGGAGTCTGAGCTGGGGATACAAATATGAGGATCATTTGAATATTCGAGTCTGTGGGAAATAGATTTCATAAGGGCATGCAGGAAAAGCTGGTCTAGGCTGGAAATTAGAGGAGTGTGTTACATAAGGGGTGCCTATAATAAGTGAATGGGAAAGAGATGGAAAGAATATTCAGAAGGGAAACCTCAGAGTGATCCCATGGAATCTAAAGGAATAATGGTTTTCAGGAAGAGATTCAGTCTCACATTCTGCAGACACATCATATAAGATCAGGACAGGAGAACAGTTCACTGGATTGATTAGTCATTAGAATGGTATCTCTGAAAAGTCATGGTTAGCATTATTGGGGAGACAACCTGATTGTTGGGACTTAGGAAGTGATGGGAGTAAAGGGAAAGAAGACGGGGAGGGTTGGTAACTCCTTTCTAAGGAGCTTAGTGATGAGGACAAAGGAGAAGGCTGTCCCTAGATATACTTTTGAATGGTAGAAGCTCGCAGAAGGGCCAGATCAGCAACTGAGGTTCCTGAGGGACACCAAGGATTATGAGCTGGTGCCCTAGTGGAGGAATTCGCTTTGGGAGGTGGAATCATTCCTCCTTTCATTGCAAAGGCCAGTGAAGGAAGTGGGCTAGATGCCGCTGCTGCTGCTGCTGTGATGTAGGTAGAGGGGAGGTGGAGTCAGGACTGTGAGGGAGGGTCTCTGAAAAAAACAAGACTTTCTGAGCTCTTCTGACATACGCTTTCTGATAGTTTTCTGAGCAAATGAATGGGATAGTTGAGGGGATGGCTAAAAGAATATGAGAAAGGGTTGAAATCGCTGCTGTGAAAAATGGGGGTTTGCAGACGGATTTTGTGCTGGAGCTGTAAATCATGAATGATTGGCATCCTGAATCTGTATAGCTCTGCATATCCCTGCACATGTTTAAAGTGAGACTCATTCACCTATTTGGAAAAGAGAAATCTGGAGTTTTCCTGATAGGCACGACCAAGGAGCAAAAGAAAGAGGCTTTGAGGTAATTGGCCGTATTTGAGATATGGATAGAAAAGATAGGAACATTTTTGGGAACTGAAATGGACAGAGTAAGAATCAGGACAGAAGTTGTGATGAGGCAGGAGAACTGGTGTGATGGGTACACCCAGGACAATTGGGTAAAGGAGCTGGAAAGATGAGCAGGTGTGAAAACTGGGGAATGCCTGAATTGCAGAGTCCGAGGCGGCACAGTTATGTGTCAAGACGAAGGCGAGGGTTAGTGAAACGGACAGGAAAGTGGGGAGTGGATGTGGGGGGCGTTTGAGCTGAGGGTGCCAAGGAACCCAGGTGGGGTGGGAAGTCAGGGTGTCTTTGTTGTGCACAATGAAGCCAAAGTCTGGAGTAGAAAGGAGGACCAAGTCAGGGGCTAGAGACAGTAAAGGAAGAATTACCCGGCCATTCTGTGTTTTCTACTCAGGTGCTTTGAAAAAATGGACACATAAAAATTGAGAAATAATTGCATATATCCATGCTGTACTGAGTGATATTTTGATACATGCATATAATGTTTAATTATCAAATCAGGGTAATTAGCATATCCATAACCTCAAACATGTATCATTTCACAGGAACACTCCATTTTTTTTCTTTTAGCTATTTAAAAATACACAATAAATAATTGTTAACTATAGTTACCCTAAAGTGCTGTAGAACTCTAGAATTTATTCTTATCTAGCTTAAATTTTGTATCCATTAACCAACCTCTTTTTATCCCCCCTCCTCTACCCTTCCCAGCCTCTAGTAACCACCATTCTACCTCTACGAGATCAACTTTTTTAGCTTCCATATGTGAGTGAGATCATGCAGTATTTCTTCTTCTTCCTGACTTATTTCACTTGGCATAATGTCCTCCAGGCTCATCTGCATTGTTGCGAATGATGGAGATTCTTTCTTTTTTATGGCTGAATAGTATTTCATTGTGTGCACATAAACCACATTTTCTTCTTCCATTTATCTGTTGCTGGACACTTAAGTTAATTCCACACTTGGCTGTTGTAAATAGCACTGCAGTAAACATGGATATCTAGATATCTGTTTGACATACTGATTTCCTTTTCTTTAGATGTATATTTAGAAGTGGGATTGCTGGATCCCATAGTAGTTTATTTTTGGTTTTTGGAGCAACCGCCATACTGTTTTCCATGATTGTACCAATTTGTATTCCCACCAACAGTATATAACAGTTCCTTTTTCTCTGCATCCTCACCAGCATTTGCTCTTTTTTGTCTTTGTGTTAATAGCCATTCTAACTGGGGTGTGGTATATCATTGTGGTTTTCAAGTGCATTTCCTGGATAATTAGCAATGTTGAGCATTTTTCATATACTTGTTGATTATTTGTCATTTTTGATAAATGTCTATTCAGATTAATTGCCCATTTTTATTTATTTAAATTATTTCAATAGTTTTGAGAGCACAGGTGGTGTTTGGTTGTAGGGATAAGTTCTTTAGTGGTGATTTCTGAGATTTTGGTATACGTATCACCCAAGCAGTGTACGCTGCACCCATTGTGTAGTCTTTTATCCCTTACTGTCTTCCTACTCTTCCTCCTAAGTCCCCAGAGTCCGTTATTATCATTCTTATGTCTTTGCATCCTCCTAGCTTAGCTTTCAGTTGTAAGTGAGAACATATGATGTTTGGTTTTCCATTCCTGAGTTACTTCACCTAGGATAATGGCCTCTAACTCCACCCAAGTTGCTACAAATGCCATTATTTCATTCCTGTTTATGGCTGAGTAGTATGCCATGGTGTGTGTACACACACACACACACACACACACACACACACACACACACGTTTTCTTTATCCATTCATTGGCTGATGGACATTTAGGCGAATTCCATGATTTTGCAATTGTGAGTTGTGCTGTTGCAAACATGCAAGTGCAAGTGTCTTTTTCATATGATGACTTCTTTTCCTCCGGGTAGATACCCAGTTCTGGGATTGCTGGATCAAATGGTAGATCTACTTTTAGTTCTTTAAGGAACCTCCATACTGTTTTCCATAATGGTTGTACAAGTTTACAATCCCACCAGCAGTGTAAAAGTGTTCTCCTTTTATCACATCCATGTCAACATCCATGATGTTTTAATTTTTTTAGTTATGGTCATTCTTACCATAATTAAATATTGTGGTATCACAATTGTGTTTTGATTAGCATTTCCATGATAATTAGTGATGCTGAGGATTTTTTCATATGTTTGTTAGCCATTTGTATATCTTCTTTTGAAAATTTTCTATTCATGTCCTTAGCTTACGTTTTGATGGGATTATTTGTTTTTTCTTGCTGATTTGTTTGCATTCCTTCTAGATTCCAGATATTAATCCTTTGTCAGATGCATGGTTTGTGAAGATTTTCTCCCACTCTGTGGGTTATCTGTTTACTGATTATTTCTTTTGCTATACAGAAGCTTTTTAGTTTAATTAGGTCCCATGTATTTATCTTTGTTTTTTGTTGGATTTACTTTTGGGGGTTTTGGTCATGAATTCTTTGCCTAAGCCAATGTCAGGAAGAGTTTTATGGATGTTATCTTCTAGAATTATTATGGTTTCAGGTCTTAGATTTAAGTGTTGGATCCATCTTGAGTTGATTTTTGTATAAGGTGAGAGATGAGGATTCAGTTTCATTCTTTGACATGTGGCTTGCCAATTATCCCAGCACAATTTGTTGAATAGGATGTCCTTTCCCCACTTTCTTTTTGTATGCTTTGTTGAAGATCATTTGGCTGTAGGTATTCAGCTTTGTTTCTGGGTTCTCTATTCTGTTCCTTTGGTCAGCATGCCTATCTTATACTAGTACCATGCTGTTTTGGTAACTATAGCCTTATAGTGTAGTTTGAAGTCAAGTAACATGATGCCTTCAGATTTGTTTTTTTGCATAGCCTTGCTTTGGCTATGCAGGCTCTTTTTTATTCCATGTGAATATTAAGATTGTTTTTTCTAGTTCTATGAAGAATGATAATGGTATTTTGATGGGAATTGCATTGAATCTGTAGATTGCTTTTGGCAGTATGGACATTTTCACAATATTAATTCTACCCATCCATGAGCATGGGATGTGTTTCCATTTGTTTGTGTCATCGATGATTTCTTTCAGCAGTGTTTTGTAGTTTTCTTTGTAGAGATCTTTCATGTCATTTGTTAGGTATATTCCTAAGGCTTTTTTGTTTGTTTTTGGCAGCTGTTGTAAAATGGACTGAGTTCTTGATTTGTTTCTCAGCTTGGTCATTGTTGGGGTGTAGCAGTGCTACTGATTTGTATATATTGATTTTATATCCTGAAATTTTTCTGAATTCACATATCAGATGTAGGAGCTTTTTGGATGAGTCTTTGGGGTTCTCTAGAAATACGACCATATCAGCCAACAGTGATAGTTTGACTTCCTCTTTACCAATTTGGATGTCTTTTATTTCTTTCTCTTGTTTGATTTCTCTGGCTAGGACTTCCAGTACTATGTTGAATAAAAGTAGTAAGAGTGGCATCCTTATCTTATTCCAGATCTTAGAGGAAAAGTGTTAACTTTTCAACATTTAGTGTGATGCTACCAGTGGATTTGTCATATATGGCTTTTATTTCATTGAGATACATTTTTATATACTTATTTCTTGAGAGTTTTTATTATGAAGGGATAATTTATCAAATGTTTTTCTGTGTCAGATGACTAAAAGATTTTTATCTTTTATTCTGTTGATATGATGTTTATTGAGTTGTGTATGTTGAACTCTCTTTGCATCATTTCCACTTAATCATGGTACACAATCTTTTTTATGTGCTGTTGAATTTGCTTTGCTAGTATTTTATTGAATATTTTTGCATCTTGTTATTCTAGGATAATGACCTGTAGTGTGTGTGTGTGTGTGTGTGTGTGTGTGTGTGTGTGTGTGTGTGTGTCCGTGTCCCCATGTCTGGTTATGGTATCAGGATAATGATGGTCTTGCATGATGAATTTTTGGAGAATTCTGTCTCCTTCATTTTTCTGAAATAGTTTGAGAATAATTGGTGCTCTTTAACAGTTTATTAGAATTCAGCAGTGAGGCTGTGCAGTCTTGGGCTTTTCTTTGTTGGGAGACTTTATTACTTATTCAACTGTGGTACTAATTATTGGTCTGTTCAGGTTTTCAATTTCTTCTTGCTTCAATTTTGGTAGATTGTATATGTCCAGGAATGTATTCATTTCCTCTAGGTTTTTTTGATTTGTTTGCGTATCATTATTCATAAAAATTCCTGATGATCCTTTGTATTATGGTGGTATCAGTCATGTCTCCTTTTTCAATTCTGCTTTTACTTGGGTCTTTTTTTTCTTCTTAGTCTAATGGTTTATCAATTTTATTTTTATAAAAAAACAACTTTATGTTTCATTGCTCTTTTGTATTAAACTTTAGTCTGAATGCCATTTATTTCTGCTCTGATTATTTCTTCTAATTTGGGGGTTGGCTTATTCTTGCTTTGCTAGTTTCTTGAGGTGTATTGTTAGGTTGTTTATTTGAAATAAAATTTTTTTTTTGATGTAGATGTTTGTTGCTATCAACTTTCCTCTTCTATTGCTTTTGCTGTATCCTATAGGTTTTTGTATATTGTGTTTCTGCTTTCATTTGTTGAAACAAATTTTTTAATTATCTTCTTTTTTATCGATTCATTAGTCATTCAGGAGCATATTGTTTAATTTCCATGTATTTGTACAGCTTCCAAAGTTTCTTTTGTTACTGATTTCTAGTTTTATTCCATTGTGGTCAGAAAAAGTACTTGGTATGATTTTCATTTTAAAAAAAAATGTTGAAACTTAATTTGTGGCCTTAAAGTGTGTTCAGAAGAATATTCCATTTGCTGATAAGAAAACTGTGTATTCTGCAGCTATTTGTATAAATGTTTGTTAGGCCTATTTGGTCTATAGTGAAATTTAATCTGCTATTTCCTAAAGTTTTTTTTTTTTTTTTTTTTTAGTCTAGATACGTCCAAAGTTGAGAGTAGGATTTTGAAGTTCCGAACGATTATTATATTGGGGTCTATCCCATTGGGTCTAATATTATTTGCTTTTTATATCTGGGCGTTCCTGTCTTGAGTGCATATATATTTACAAGTTTTACATCCTTTTGCTGAATGGATCCCTTTATCATTATATAATGACCTCCTTTGTCTCTTTTTGCAGTTTTTGACTTGTAGTTTGTTTTTGGCTTCCATTTGTATGGAATATCTTTTTCCATCCGTTTACTTTCATTCTGTGTGTGTCTCGATATGTGAAGTGAGTTTCTTGTAGGTAGTATATAGTTGAGTCCTGGGCTTTTTATTCATTCAGATAAGCTATATCTTTTCATTGGGGAATTTAACCATTTACATTTAAGGTTATTATTGATAGATAAGGACTTACTCTTATCATTTTGTTAATTATTTTCTGATCATTTTGTATATATACATTGTTCCTTATTGCTTATCTTTGTGGTTTTCCATCATGATAAGGTTTGATTACTTTATTTCATTTATGTATCTTCTTTATCAGTGAGCTTTATGCTTTTATGCTTTTATAGTTTTATGATGGTAGTTATTGTTTTGCTTCCAAATGTAGGACACCCTTAAGCATTTCTTTAAAGTCTACCTAGTGGTGGTGAATTTTCTCAGTTTTTGTTTGTCTGGAAAGGACTTTATTTTTCCTTCATTTCTGAGGGATGGTATTGCCGGGTATGATGTTGTTAGTTGAGTTTTTTTTTTTCTTTCAGCAACTTGAATATATCATTCCATTCTTTTCTTGAAAATAAGGTTTTTGCTGAGATATATGCTGTTACGCTGTTATTCTGATAGAGATTTGTTTTTATGTGACTTGACACTTTTCTCTATTTTTAGAATTCTCTGTTGACTTTTGACTTATGACTATAATGTGCCTCGGGATGGACCTTTTGAGGTTGAATCTATTTGAAGACTTTTGAGCTTCCTGGATCTAGATGTCTATATTCTTCCAAGACTTAGAAACTTTTTAGCTATTATTTCATTAAACAGGGTTTCTATGCCTTTTCCCATCTCTTTTCTTCCTGGGCTTTCCTTATTCCTTTTTATTGTTTGATTGGATCATTTTAAAAAGCGTTTCTTCTTTATTGTCTGAAGTATTTAAAAAAGCCTTTCTTCAAGTTCAGAAGTTTTTTCTGCTTGTTCTAATCTATTATTGATAATCTCCATTGTATATTTTATTCACTGAATTTTTCAGCTTGAAGATTTGTTTTTTTATGATACTTATCTTGTTGACTTTATCATTCATATCATAAATTGTTTTTCTGATTTTATTGAATTGTCTATCTGCATTTTTTTTATCTTGCTGAATTTCCTTAAGATCATTATTTTGAATTCTTTTTTAGGCATTTCATAGATTCTTCCGTTCTTGGTTGTCTGTCACTGGAGAATTATTGTATTCCTTTGTGTCACATTTGTTGCTTTTTCATGTTTCATGTGTCCCTGCATTGTTACATCTGGTGGAATGAGTATCTCCTTCAATTTTATGGAGTAGCTTTTGTAGGGAAAGATTTTTTCTGGTAGATGTCATACAGGATGTCTGGCTTTGGCTTTGGTTCTAGTTAGGCACAGTAGAGTAGTCACAATATAATTTTTTTTTTTGGCTGTCAACATCTGTGAGTGCCTCGGTGGCCTCGACTATGTGGGTCTCCGGAGGCAGTGACATGGCTTGGTTTTGCTAGGAGCAGTATCATCAGTGACAGTAGTCACCTGGCAGGCCTGTTACCAGTTTCTGGGTGGTGCGTGTATGCCATTCAGTTCTACTGATGAAGAGGCCACAGTCACTGGTAGTGTCGGGCTCCTGGCAGCCTGTTTTTGGGCCCTGTTGGGGTAGTGCACATGTGATGCTTAGCAGTCTCACTGCTCAAGGGGCAGGGCAGCCTTGTCTACACGTTGATCTTGTTTGCTATACCAGTTGCCACAACACCCATCACATGCCAAAGGCTGCTTAAGGAGGTGACAAAATAATGCTAATTAGACCTGCAAAAAAGTTCAGACATCACTAGAATGTGGGTTCCATAAAAGAAAGGATTTTGGTGCATTTCTCACTGTTGCATCTAAACGCCTAGAGTAGTGTCTTGTGATTATTCATTGAATGAATAAATACTTTAAAGTTACATTGAACCTACCTGCTTTTTTGTTTACATAGCTTTAACCTGTTCATTGGGGGTTGGATTCCCCAGAAACATTGTTTCAAATGCTCTAAATGTTGAGAACCCAAATCTTAGCTCTACCTTTATGTTTTTCCTTCAGCTTTCCTCCCCTTTCACTTTACTGAGGTCAGAGCCACTTGTTGGACCTTACTGTCTTTTCACTTACAGAATTTATAAGGCTTTAGCCACTCTCGTTGCCACTTTACTTGGTAGAGAAAATGTCCTTCTCTCCAATGTTAATGGTTTGTCTTTATTAGAAGCACTAGGAATTATATTATTCTCTTCATATCCTCACCTCCTGCTTTCCTCCTGGAAACTGTCATCCATCCCTTTATACCATACTCACTCCCTTTCCAACAAGCGTAGCTGATGCAGTAAGTTCTGTCTTGGAACTTAAAACGCCTTTGACAAAATCTAGTATAAAATCTCTGAAAAGGTTTCCTGTCTACTTCTGACTATTCCTATTTCCTTGCTAGCTACTCACTATTTAGCACCTCAGGTTTTGGACTGAACTTATGAATTCTTGAACTGTTATGACGATTTCTCCTGCATTCTTAGGGCTTTTCAATTTCTTCATTTATTACACTAAGAAACATTTGAGCTCCTCTTATTATCAGGCATGTTTCAAGGTGGTAGAGATTCTGCAGTGAGTAAAATAGACAAAAATCTTTGCCTTTGTGGATGTTGCATCCTAAAGGAAGAAACACATATTAAATGTTGTAGGTATGTGATGTGTGTGTATTTACTATAATAGTAAGTACAAGGAGAAAAAATAAAGCGAGGAGGATTGGCAGTTTTACAGTGCAGGGTCTGCTGTTTTAGATCATGCTGAGAGAATTTTCATTGACGAGGTGGTTTTCAAGTAAAGGTCTGAAGGAGGCAAGAGTAAGTCATATCGGTATCTGGGGGATGAACATTCTGAGAAAAGAGAAAACCAAAGGCAAAATTCCCAAGATGGCTGTGTGGCTGATGTTTTTGAAGACCAATGAGGAAGATACTCCTCATCTTCCTTGAGCTCACAGTGCCATTTGGCATTCTTTACTCCCATCTGCCTTTTGAAGTGTTCTTTATTTCTTTGGAGATCTGTGGTATCCTAGAGAGACTAACCTGGCCTGGTTTTGACCTCCATCTCTTTCACTGGTTTCTTCTTTTCAATGTTTTTGCCTGTTTATCTTTTCTATAGGGCTCTTTTGGTAATTACTCTTTTTTTCCTGCATACATTGTGTATTGCTAAACTGCATTCTTCAGTTGTATTTCTGTTTATATCAGACTGTCAACTTGTATATCAAGGGACCAAAAATTTCATGTTTGACAACTAAATAGTTTGCTGCCCTACCTTCCTTTCACCCAGAGCCCCAATTCTCACCTCCCTTTTTTTTTCCATGTCCTTTCTTTTCTATTTTTTTTTTTTTTGCTTACCTACTCAAATTGTTGTCCAATTTAGATAACTCAGTTATCTGTGACCATATTACAGCACTTCTAACTGGTATCTTATCAAACTCTTTATCCTCTGTGCTCCAATCTTCTTCAGCCACATCTATGCCATGGTAAACATATTTCAAACTTATGTGTCTTTGTGTGCACCATGGCTTGTGTCTAGAATGCTCTTAACACTCTTCAGAATTAAGCTCAAATGTTATCTTCTGTGCAAAGAAGATCATTTCTCTACATCCCCACTAGTTAATTATGACTTCCATTGTGTACATATCTCTTATGAGCCCCCCACAGTGATACTAATACCATGATGAATATTTTCCTAGATTATAAGCTTCTTGAAGACTGCAGCTAAATCTTATTAATCAGTATACATAATGCTTTTCTGTATTTTGTTGTTTTGGGACCTAACGTAACAAAGAGAGTAGACAGATAAATGCATTTGGACTAGGGGTACTGCGTTACCACGTATTGAACATGAAGGAAAAACACTGAAAATTCCAAAGATTCATATGCCTTCATCAGTAGCATTCATATGTTATATATTATACCAAAATCTTGGAGAGCAACTAGAATGCATATTTTCTTAGTGTTTGCTTGAGTCCTGAGTGCTTTCATTCTGCTCACTCCTCATTATAATGGTAGACAATCCTGTTGGCAGACAGATATAGGGCCCACATAATGAGGGCCGGTAGGCAGGCTGAACTTGTCCAGGTTGAGGATGAAGAATAGCTTCTTTGGATCAAGCTTAAAGTTTTAATTCTATAAATACATAATTTATTGCTGGTGTTTACTTTGAATAGCAGTGTATTTTTTCATCTGGTTTTGTTTGTAAATGCAGAAATTTTTTTGTTGTTGAAGGTGTTTTAGTTACTAATATACATTTCTCATAAGATTATGAGGGAAAAATTAATCAACTAAAACATTTAAGGGAACTAAAAATACTCTTTAGTAAACTTATAGGGATTCTGGAATAGCAACGAAGCAGATAGTTGAGGGGAAGGAGAAACATGATTTTTTAAAAAATCGTATACAACTTTAAAAGGTTAAATGTAAAATCTTTTATTAATTTCACAAAATATATCTTTCTCATTTGGAAAGCAACCTTTTACACTTTGAAAGGAATGAGCAAGTAAAAATATTAGTGAGATAAATACATTTTTTGACAAAAATTACTGTTTTGACATTTTAATGAAGTTGAAAGTGGTGATCTTGTTCATTTTTCTTCTTTTAAACCGTTGCCTAGATTACATGAGACTCTTTTGCAAATTTCTAAAGCATTTTAAGAGTATTTATGATATTTTAATGAGCAGCCTGTAGTTTACTTTCTTCAAGTGGCTACATAAGATGAGCAGCCACTTCATACTACTTATAGAAAAGATCTAAACACTGTTCTTATCATGTTCCGGTGTTGTTTTTGACCCAAGGAGAAATACTGAGGCTAAAAATTGCAAATCAAATTATTAACAAAAATATGTATCTTTCATATAAATGACCATTTTCAAAATGTCAACTAGCGTATCTTCTGCTGCCGAACTGAGAGGTTGTTTATGCTGCTTATATGAGTAGAGCGCACAGGTGACTTATAGTGCCAGCTCTCAGAATGAGCAGAAGGTTGGACAGGTGAAGTGGAGATAAGTGGAATTAAATTGTAGTTGAAACTGGTGAGAGGTGAGATCTGTAGTGTCTCCAGAAGGCTGGTGATATTCTAAATGTAGAGGCTCACAAGATATATTAAATCCTAACACATCAAAAAATGCCATGTGCTTACTCAGAAATCCCCTGTGACACGAAGGTAGGAACAAACTTAAAAATATTGTTTGCTTGTGAGCTGGGCAAGGCGGCTCACGCCTGTAATCCCAGCACTTTGGGAGGCTGAGGTAGGCGGATCATGAGGTCGGAAGTTCGAGACCAGCCTGACTAACATGGTGAAACCCCATCTCTACTAAAAATACAAAAATTAGCCAAGTGTGGTGGCACATGCCTATAATCCCAGCTACTCAGGAGGCTAAGGCAGAAGTATCACTTGAACCCAGGAAGCGGAGGTTGCAGTGAACCGAGATGGCACCACTGCATTGCAACCTGGGTGACAGAGAGAGACTCTGTGTCAAAAAAAAAATAAATAAATAAATAAAATAAAATACATGTATATAGATCTAGATAGTTTGCTTGCAATCAGTTTGCTGAGTTAATAGCTTCTAAACATATTCTCAACCTTTCATATGCTGAATCTTTTTTAGTGGTTAGTTAAATACTTTTTTTTTTTTTTTTTGAGACGGAGTTTGCTCTTGTTACCCACACTGGAGTGCAATGGCGCGATCTCGGCTCACCGCAACCTCCGCTTTCTGGGTTCAGGCAATTCTCCTGCCTCAGCCTCCCCAGCAGCTGGGATTACAGGCATGCGCCACCATGCCCAGCTAATTTTTTTTTGTATTTTTAGTAGAGATGGGGTTTCACGATGTTGACCAGGATGGTCTCGATCTCTTGACCTCGTGATCCACCCGCCTCGGCCTCCCAAAGTGCTGGGATTACAGGCTTGAGCCACCGCGCCCGGCGTAGTTAAATACTTCTTTATACTAATTTGAACTTGGACCAAAACATGGATTGAGGTGAAAAAATGACATTATAACTGTGATGTTCTTGCCTTCTTGAAGACAAAATATTGTCACGTGAACCTGCAGTGCCCTAAGGTGGTTTTGCCTTGGTCTTCTGATTGTTTCTGGCTCACACTTGAGCTTTCCTTTTATAAGGGCTAGTGAGCATAACCGGTGGCAGATACTGTAAGGTGGGCATTCTTCTTAAAAGGATGTGAGTGAGCATGTTTGGAAGGCAGGGTGAGTTGGCTCATGGGCCTAAAGCTTTTTAGAATCTGGAAATAGTGCAAAGTGGAATGCCAACATGCTCTTTGATATAGCAGCTCTGTTTTTCCTTACACAAAGTATGCATTAATGTGAGTTTGTTTTACCAGTAACTGAATTATGAGCAGGCAAAATGGACTTCTGGAAGTGTTTGTCTTCAAGAATGCCGGACACTATCTGTGGTTTGTATTAACATTATGTATCAGGACTTGATACAAAATGTTAATATTTTACCTTGAAGGCCCACAAGTGGGCTCTTTCTCTGAATTGAAGTACCGTGTTACTGTCTTTTCCTCATCTTCTTGAATAATTTTACATATTGTGCCAGCTTCATGGGTTAACATAATGCGGAAGTGATGAGGCCTGTTGAGGTGTTCTTATCTACAGTACCAAGTATTTGAAATATTCTCCCTTAGCTCTGTAATAATAAAGGCTGAATTTAAGTACACATAAGGTTTACTGTGGTCTCTTCTCTCCACATATTTACCTCTCACTGTTGTCATTTTCATACCCTAACCTCCAGTCGTATTAAACTCCCTTAGGAACTCAAACCTCACTAAACACACACACAGATGCATAAGCATCACATAGTCACTTTTTCTGTCCCCTTCAAAGAGTGCGCTTTCCCTAGGAAACATTCCCCAAGTTACCTTGGTTTGGACTAGTTACTCCTGTTCTGGGTTCCCATGTGTGCAGTACTTCTCCCCTCATGACATTTACCTTATAGCTTTTTAAAGGTCATGCTTACAATGTTCTTCAGTAGATTGTGAACTGCCCAAAGGATGGAAGCCATTAGTCTTATTCACAGATGTATCCCTGGTGTCTACACAGTGTGTTTTGTAATAGCTCTCAGTCTGCTTTATTTAAATGATGATGCTTGTTATTGTCTGTTTTGTTTTCAAAGATTCTCCAAAGTGAGGAAAAAAGGAACCACACTGAGAAGCCAGTCACTTTTCCAATTCAGGAAGATCCCAAAAAGGCATGTGATCTTTCCAGTTCCACGTCAGATACCAAAATAGGAGAAAGTGACAGACAGCCAAAGGAAAGCTTTTTTCAGTTTCTTGGTAACTTATTCAATATCTCAGGAAAATCGTCTCTAGGAGAAGCTAAGCAGTCTTCTTTCAAAGATGACCATGATAAAACTGAGAAAAATTTACAGAATCCCAGTGACCATCATGAAGAAGGGATCAAAAGGGAGAGAGAAATTTTCAGTGGCTCCCTGGGAACCCAGACACATCCAACAGAAGAACAGGACTCATCCGAACTCTCAGATGCTTTTTCTTTGGATACAACTCCAGACAGTGAACAAGAAACCACTAATTTGCTAAAGTAAGTTTAAAATTTAATTGAACCAAAAATTCGAGTTTTTTGGACCTAGCTTTGAGCTTTAATCCAATTGATGAGATTGGAAAAGATATTCTGTAATGTCCCTACTACTGGGTAAAAAATTGTATGATTCTCTGTACCATACAGGTAATCAATCATGGTACAGAGAATCATAAAGGTAATCTAGGGCCTGCTAAATTTGTCTTAGTAAAATATTTATTTTTTCCCTGAATGGTAATGTTTTCTGTTGCTTGAATTCCTCCTGTGTCAGGACAGGCAATATATTTAATATGTGCATTTTGTGGGGGGGGGAATGGTCCCCTGGTTTGTATTCTTATTCTGTCAATATCTTTGTTCTGTAAAATTTAATTAAAGCAGTTAAGAAATGCAATTAAATGGACTCTATTCATGAAACTAGCTTTATGAACCTTCACACAGCTCTAAGAAACTAAAATCTTGCTTGAAGAAGCACTTTACCACTCTTTTCTTTTTTGTTTAGCAAACACACACCAACTTGTTTTTCCTTTTCCTCTCAAATGAGCTAGAAGTAATATTTTGTACCTATGGAATGTTTATACCATTGTTGAGTCCATTTGTTATTTGTGTGACATAAAAGTATTCTTTTGTAACTAGTAAGCTTCCATTTTATTGATTTTACTTTTACCTCTGCTTGAGAATTTATTATTTGAAGAAGCCATCAATAATACTGTGGTCAAATAGAAGTAGTACCTTATACTTAGTTATGCAGTTCTTTATAGTTTCCAGGTGTCTTCATTTAGGTGCTTTCTGTTAAAACCTCATAGCAAGCTTATGATATAGGCATAGACCCATCTTACAGCTCTGTAACTAGGTTAGAGTTTGTCCATCAAGAATAATGTTGTGGGGCTTGTTCCACCAGAAGTTAAAAATGTATTGATAAAGCTGTGGTATTTGAAACAATGTCATACTGATGTAATATTTGGTAGACATTTAAATGGAACAGAGTAGACAGTCTAGAAATGGAGTCTCATGTGTGTAACTTGATATCTAGAATGTGATGCCATTATGTGTTCCTCATCTTTGTATGAAAGTAGATTAAGATAGAGTAACAAATGTTAAAAATCATAAAAATTAAAAGCAGCATTTGTACATTTTTATTTTGGTGAGAAATGACTTTCTAAGTATAATAGCAATGGAAGGTATCAAGAAAGAGATCAGTAGATTAAAACTTATTCTCGGTTTCAAACTCTTTTATGTCAAATAAGCAATAATAAATTTAAATGAAAAATGAGAAAATTATATGCAGGAAAAAAATGAAAGAGAATGCTTTAACCGATAAGCAGTTTAGACACCAACTCACTAGCAAGGTATATGGCACTGTATACACTGTTAGGAGTTCAGTATAAATTGGTAGCATGTTTTGGAAATTCAATTGGCAATATATGTCAAGAACCTTACGTTTGTGGGTCATTTCTGATAATATACAGTGTTCATTCAAACATTATAGGAACATATGTTTGGAAATCAGTGTCCAGCAGCAGAAAAGTGGCTCAGTAGTGCTGCAGCCATAGCATGTGAATAGGATTCCAAGTGTGGTCCTTGGAGCCGTGGCAGCAGCTTCACCTGGGACCTCATTAGAAATGCACATTATCAGATCCACTGAAGCACAATCTCTGCAGGAGTGGGGCCCAGCAGTATTCTAACAACCTCCCTAGATAACTGTTTTGCATGCTCACATTTGACATCTAGCATTTTAAAGTAATTTAAAATGGTGATAATTTCGAGGCTATTATGGGAATTGGGTAGAATGGGAATTTTGTACTTTTTCCTTTCCTTTGATTTTGATTAGTTTGGTCAGATTTTTTTATTTGGTACTAGATGATTTTTTAAAAAGGGGGTGGGGAGAATACTTTGGCTCTTACTTCTTGTTATTAAAGCCCTCCTTGTTAATAGAATAATTGCTTAAGGCAATTCTTCAAAATCTCCTCAACAAAGAATGGTGTTCCTTTACCATTCTTTCGTCTTCACCAATGTTTTTTCCTTTCCTTCGTTTAGGAGGAAAGGAAAAAAACCACCTGACTGCCAGTTTGACTGTGATGCCACCTTCCTTCAGGCCTAGCTTTGAAAATCCCACAGTTTACCAGGCTTAGAATTACAGTTTCAGTAACTTCCTCCTGAGAGCTGTCACATGCTTAAGAATTATAATTTAAGAGGCAAATACCATTTTGGCAATAGTTCATTTTGACAGTAGGATTACAACTTACAACTGATTTTAGATGTTATTTAGATAATCTATGTAGAGAATTATTTATTAATGATAATTTTGAGAATCTGGATTATATTTTAAAGTTATTTTGGCTCTGTGATATTATTAAAAGCAATGATATATTTAAGTTTTTTTATTCATGATCATGAGACTATGTCAAATATAAAATGTTATTTAAAATAAAGAGCTTATAGGGAGAGGATGGGTAATGGATATAAAATTATAGCTACATCTACATAGAAGGATTAAGTTCTAATGTTCTGTAGTACTATAGGATGACTATAGTTAATAATTGATCATATATTATCAAACAGCTAGTAGAGAGGACTCTGAATGTTCACAACACAAATGATAAATGTTTGTGATGGATATGCTGATTTCTCTGAATTAATCATTACACATTGTATACCTGTATCAAAATATCACTCTGTATGCCATAAGTATGTACAATTATTACATATAAATTAAAAAATAAAAGAGCCTAGACTTTTGCAGTTACTAGGAGATTTCAGTGTCACATATAAACATTTCAGTTTTTTAATATAAGGAGGAATGAATTAACTTAAATTTTTTCATTGCCTTTCTCATGGATGAATGTTCCTACTTTAAAAAAAAGTGAATCAAGGTGTATTATAAAAGGTTAATAGCTTAAACAAGGTAATAAAATATCCTGTACTGTATAGCAGGCACAATTTTTCTTATTACCATTACTACAGTTTTCAGAATTTAGACAAGTTATTACAAGTTGAGTATCCATTATCTAAAATGCTTGGGACCAGAAGTGTGTCAGATTTTTTATTTTTTTCAGATTTTAGACTTTTTGGGGGGATATTTGCATAGACATAATGAGATATCTTGAGGATGAGACCTAAGTCTAAACACAAAATTCATTTATGTTCATTTACATCTTATACACATAGCCTGAATTATTATAGGAAACTACAATGATTTAAATGATTTGGGGCATGAAACAAAGTTGTGTACGTTGAACCATCAGAAAGCAAAGATGCTTGTTGATTTGTTTGAGTTATAGATTCTGGATATGAGACCTCTGTCAGATGCATATTTTGCAAATATTTTCTCACATTCTATAGGTTCTGTTTACTCTGTTGATAGTTTCTTTTGCTGTGCAGAAGCTCTTTAGTTTAATTAGGTACCACTTGTCAATTTTTTTGTTGTTGTTGCATTGCTTTTGAAGTCTGTCATGAAGTCTTTGTCGAGGCTAGTGTCCAGAATGGTAGTTCTAAGGTTTTATTCCAGAGTTTTTGTAATTTTAGGTTTTATATTTGTCTTTAGTCCATCTCGAGTTGATTTTTGTATATGGTGAAAGAAAGGTAGGGGTCCACTTTCAATCTTCTGCATATGGCTAGCAGTTATCAAAAGGATGTAAACAAACACTTCTCAAAAGAAGACATACACTTGGCCAAACAGCATAAGAAAAAATGCTCAATATCACTAATAATTAGAGAAATGCAAATCAAAACCACAGTAAGATATTATCTCACACCAGTTGGAATGGCTATTATCAAAACATCAAAAAACAGCATGCTGGTAAGGTTGTGGAAAGAAGGGAACCCTTATACACTGCTGGTTGGAGTGTAAATTCATTCAGCCGTTGTGGTAAGCAGTGTGGCCATTCCTCAAAAAACTTAGATTACCATTTGCCCCAGCAATCCCATTATTAGGTATATAACCAAAGGAATATAAGTCATTCTACCATAAAGACACATGCATTTGTCTGTTCATTGCAGCAATATTCACAATAGCAAAGAAATCAACTTAAATGCCCATCAGTGGTGGACTGGATAAAGAAAATGTGGTACATAAACACCATGGAATAGTACACAGCCATTAAAAAGAATTAAATCATGTCCTTGGTAGCAACCTAGACAGAGTGAGAGTCCATTGTCTAATTGAATTAGCTCCTTTATGCCAAGTGTTTCATTATTGGAACGCTAAGCATGTGAGAGTTCTTTATATCCTACCGCTCAAGGTCATTGCCAAGGTCTGATTTTTTCACACTGGAAAAATTGCAGACTCCGGCATAAATGGGTTAATGCAAGAACAGGAAAACCAAATACTGCATGTTCTTACTTCTGTGTGGGAGCTAAACATTGAGTACATGTGGACACAAAGAAGGGAGCAGTAGACACCAAGGCCTGTTTGAGGATGGGAAGAGGATTAGGGTTAGAAAACTACCCCTTGGGTAATATGCTGAGTTTCTGGGTGACAAACTTATCTGCACATGAAACCCTTATCATGCAGTTTATCCGTTTGTCAAACCCACCCATGTACTCCTTGAACCTAAAATAAAAGTTGGAAAGAAGAAAAAAAAAAGATAAATTTTCCATTTGTGATATCATGTTGGTGCTCAAAAAGTTTTGGATTTTGGAGCATTTTGGATTTCAGATTTTCAGATTAGGAATGTTCAGCCTGTACCTATTATGTAAAGTGAATTTTTAAAAAAATCCTCACGAAAAGGCAATGTAAGTGACTTGATCTTCATTTAATAGTTTTGCCATTGTTTCTGTATATAACTGTACAAATTTTATTTTTAATATCCATAAAACCTTTATGACACTTGTTTGGCAATATTTTTAGATTATTTTCTGTCTATTCATGTTTCTGATGTAGTTTACATAGGAAGCTACTTTATTGTTGGGTTGATTTTTTTTTAAATTCTATTTCCGTTTTTCACAGGGATGTATGCATAATGATAAACTCTTCTCTGAAAGCTCTCATCTGATTTTTTTTTCAATTTGCTGGATTTGCAGCTTTTCTTTCCATAGAAAAGCTAAAAAGCTTTTTCTATTATACAAAAAGATATTCCTTGTAATTTGAAAGGAAATAAATCTTACTGTTAAAAAAAGTAGCTTAGTCGGCCAGGTATGGTGGTTCACGCGTATAATCATAGCACTTTGGGAGGCCAAGGCGGGCAGATCACTTGAGGTCAGGTGTTCGAAACCAGACTGGCTAACATGGTGAAACCCCGTCTCTACCAAAAACATAAAAAATTAGCCAGGTGTGGGGGTATGTACCTGTAATAACAGATACTGAGGAGGCTCAGGCAGGAGAATCACTTGAACCTGAGAGGTGAAAGTTGCAATGAGCTGAGATTGTGCCACTGCACTCCAGCCTGGGTGACAGAACAAGACTCCATCTCAAAAAAGTAAAGAAGTAGCTTAGTCATATTTTCCTAAAAGTGAATTAGGTACTTTTACTGTAAGTCTAGCTATTACTTTCAGACTGCTATGAAATTTTCTTTGAAAAATGGTACATGCCTTTGATTGACCTTTGTAGTGTCAAGTGTATCAAATTTATCTAGTATAGAGCATAGCTGTATGTATTACTGAAAGGCTTAATAAGCCCTCACATAATGAGTAATTATGTGTTGGACTAAAATCTTAAATCCTTTTCAGATTTTCCACATGTATTCCTTAAATATTTGAAATGTTTAGATATTTTACTTTTTTTCTTACTATTCTTTGGATTATGTAACTTTGGTATGTAGCATAAGCTGTGGAGCATATGTATAATTACAGCATACATGAAGCGATACTCCCTTTTCCCTGTCTAAACTACAAGTGATATAAATACATAATAAAAATGCAATGGTAACTTCCATGTGAAAGAAAACTAAGTGCAAAATTCTATTCTTACATGTGAACCCTCCCACTGTTAAATACAATGTGGAAAAAAGTTCTGTAATTTGTAGTTTTCCATCTTCAGCTTATTTTTAGCTATAGGCTTTTTGGCATTTCTGTTTACTCAGGAAAAATTAAAAATTAAAGGACAACTTCATGTTCTTATTATTTAATTGTGTGGACTCAACTACACTCCATGAAAGAATGATCTAAAAAATAATTGTGGCATGACTTAACCTTTTAAAAATGGGGAATGAAAAAAAAGGCAGAGGAGTGTAGCTCATTAGTACCTGAAGGGACTGACTGTAATATATGAAGCTGAACTTGTAACTTTGATTTACCGTTCTTTAAATATAATATAGTTGTTTAGTCTAAAGAATATATATTTTAATGACAAGTATATAATATTTCCACTTCCAGTGCTGCGTGTTAGTTAGAAATTTAAACAGTAAAGTAATATAAATTAACTTAATCAACTTTATTGAAAGTACTCAGAAAGCCCTAAAAAATATTAAACAGTGATTCCCACCACCTACCCTGCAAAAGACCCCAATACCAAAAGCTATTACTATAGTGAGTTGAAGTTTACTGGACTTTTCTGTGGTCTATTAGAAGTCCTTTCAGATCAAAAGTTGCATTGAAGCAGCATACAATGCTTTAACATTTGGCTAAGACAGAGTTGGTAATAAGAGGACCTAAGTCTACTACATTAGAATAAATTTCTGATCCTTATCTCTTATTTCCATTGACCATGAACATTTCTTGGTATTGATTTCTTCAGAATTATTTTTGTGATCTTTTGCAAAAAGAAACATTGCAATCTGTTAACAGTAGGTTTTAGGTATGAAATGTTAAAACTTTGAGAGGAAAAACCTGTCATTTATTCAGGCTTCTGTATCTTCATATGTTCTGAAAGACACTTGTATTTTCTGAATAACTTACGTATTTTGATATGGTATTTTACTAATAGCATTAATTTACCTATTTTTTTTCTTCTTACATGTTTTCAGTGACTGGTTGCCTTATCCAACATTTTTATTTCATTGTTTTATTTATATATTCACCATTCATTCATTTAACTTTTGGGATTTTGTTGGTAGTTACAAATTAAGTATTTAATGATCCTATTATCATAGAGCTTACTTTGAGTAAAACATGATACATCATTTAAATTGGTATGTTGTTTCACTACATTATGAAACAGAAAATGGTACAAAACTTTTATATTGCATATAACAATAGGAAGATTCACATGTAAGAACATAATTTTGTACTTAGTTTTCTTACACATAGAAGTTGCCATCACATTTTTATGATTTGTGTCATAGTTGGTTTTGTGTAAGAGGCTTACATGGAGAGATTAATAAAAACAATACATTGGGCTGTGTCTTCATAAGGATTAGATTTTTAAAAAATAACAATCAGGAAAGACCCAAATGTCAAATAATGCTGTCTCATTCAAGTTTTGATTTTGTTTCGTAACGGTACTTGACGTAGCCTGAAATTCATGCAGCAACTAAGACTCATTTTTTGCAAGATAAAACTTTTCTTTATGCATCTGCTTTAGTGCTCTATAATGGACAGTGAAAATAAATGAATATAACTAACATAGTTTTTTTTTTTGTTTGTTTGTTTGTTTTTGTTTTTGTTTTTGTTTTTGTTTTTGTTTTTGAGACGGAGTTTCACTCTTGTTACCCAGGCTAGAGTGCAATGGCACGATCTCGGCTCACCGCAACCTCCGCCTCCTGGGTTCAGGCAATTCTCCTGCCTCAGCCTCCTGAGTAGCTGGGATTACAGGCACGCACCACCATGCCCAGCTAATTTTTTGTATTTTTAGTAGAGACGGGGTTTCACCATGTTGACCAGGATGGTCTCGATCTCTTGACCTCGTGATCCACCCGCCTCGGCCTCCCAAAGTGCTGGGATTACAGGCTTGAGCCACCGCGCCCGGCACTAACATAGTTTTTTACAATAGTGGTGTGTCAGTATTTTAAGGGTCCAGGAGATAGATAGGATGAAATATTTCAGCTAAAAGTCAAGAAGTATTTAAGAGACACAGTTGGTGAAGTTTTCACATGTCAAAAGAGATATACTTTCTATTTTATCAATTAGACAAGTCTAGAATTCTTAATGTAACTGCTTTAAAGTTGTCAATAACATGTATTTTTTAGGTATTGGAATACTGATAACTGAATTTTTAAATTATTCATGTGTATTTCATAGTAATATTTTGGTTAAGCATATGTCTAATCAGAACAAAATCAAGTAGAACACATATTAGATTTTTCTACCATATGTAAAAAAAAATAATTTCAACTGTTAGAGTCGGGTACATCTGCAGGTTTGTTGCATGGATAACTTGCATGTTGTGAGGCTTTGGTGTGCAGATTATTTCATCACCCAGGTAACGGACATAGCGCCTGAGGTAGTATTTCAGTCCTCGCCCTCTTCCTACCCCCACCACTCAAGCAGGCCACAGTGTTTATTGTTCCCTCTTTGGGTCCATTTGTACTCAATGTCTACCTTCCAGCTATATGTGAGAACATGTGGGATTTGGTGTCCCTGCATTAATTCACTTAGGATCACGGCTTCCACCTGCATTCATGTTGCTGCAGAGGACATGATTTTCTTCTTTTTTGTGGCTCTGTAGTACTTGATGGCGTCTGTGTACCACTTTTCCTTTATGCAGTCTATCATTGGTGCAGCTAGGTTGGTTTCATAGTTTTGCCGTTGTGGATAGTGCTGCAATGAACATACAAGTGCATGCCATAATTTTATAGTCAGGAAACTGAAAGGTAATTAGAGTTCAAAATTTAAAACATTTTGATTATCACATATAAGAATTAAGACATTAGTTCGAAATAGATTTCTTAGCACTAAGCATCATTGCTTTACTTGTTCATTAATTCAGAAGAGGTATTAAGCATATACAATTTGCCAAATCTTGTGTGGGGCACTTAGAAAGATGATTAAGACACAGTACCTTCCCTCAAATAGCCACCAGGCTAGTGGAGAAGATAAATAAGTGCACATATCTTTATGCTTAATGTGGCAAATGTACTCTGTGCACCCACAGATCAAAGACTAACTGTCCATCTTAGTAGTAGAGGGATAGGTTTGCAGTGGACATGATTTGCGTGCTGAGTCTTAGAGGACATTAGAGTTTTCTGCTGATTCTGGCATTAAGGGCAGAGAACAGTGTGTGTAATTGGCTACAAGATGGCATGGCACAGTGTGAGAACTCCCAGAGGTAGATTCTCCAAAGGAAACTGGGTGCTGAGAGGAACAGGATCTTTATACTGGGGTTGGTTGGTTCTCTATGCTTAATCTAGACATCTATTTTGATTTTTGCATTTGTCCAAACAGTTTAATACTCACTACACTAATTGAATATTTGAAGAACTGAACACAGAGAATTTTAATGCAGTTTTGTCATTTATTAATAAATACATAATGTGTGCTTACTGTGGCCTAGATATCTTCCCATCTGTTTTTCTTTAAAACGTTTCCAACTTACATGCTAAACGTTGCTGTTCAAATTCACCTCTCAGAGTAAAGGAATAGAAGGTCATTATGATGCTTTAATGTGGTGGAGAAATCAATGATGTATCCCTAAATTTGTAGTAATATGAGGCCCAAAGTCAATCTGGTTACTTAGAGTCAGATACTGCTTTGAGATCAGAACTAGAACCCAAGGCTTGGACTCATCAGCCCATATTCTTTTAACCACAGTCAGAGGTATGTATGTAATCAGATAAGAAGGAGGAATTCTAAGGAGCTGAAACATTCTTCATGCTGCATTGACATTCAGGTGCTGCTTGTTAAATTTTTATTATTTTTAATAAAGATAAGTTTAAAGCATTCTAGGATTCACTCCCCAAATTGTTATATATTAAGGGAAGTAGTGTTTAAAAGATGTACTTTTACCACAGTTGCTGAGATTAGTATGACGTATTATTAGTTCTATTTCTTGATACTCTTCATGCTCTCTTTTTACAGACAAATCGATGGTAAACCAGAGAAACCTTCAGTAACATATGCAACATATCGAGGCCCAAGACACATTAGGAAATATTTAACGCAACAGATGGGCTTGGCAACTGTGAATACCTTGGACAGAGAAAATGAAAGTTCTGACTCTAGTACAAACACACACATTGACCCTGGACGTGAGATTGAGGCTGGGATACTGCCAGTGTTGTCATCAGCTAGTACAGACTCATCTATGAATGGAAATCTACTTGAAGGCCCATTAGAAGACTCTGATTGTAGCAAAACGAGTCTCAGTACGGACAGTTCTTTGACAAATAACCCAGAACTGCAGACGGTTGCCTCTTCCAGTAATCTTTTGAATAAAAATGCGTGGAGGGATACTGAGAGAAATAGGTCATCCCCTTCTCTGACGAGCTCCAGCTATGATGGAGAATCTGACTCGCAGCACCATTTAAGTTGTGAACCAGTTTCTCAGACTAACAGAAATTTGGTATGTTCAGCATTATTTACAGGAAGTAACAGTAGCAAAGTCTCTTGCAGCCCAGATTTTCAGAGAGTAACTACAACAGAATATACAACAAAAGAAAACAGCTCTGTGATGAGTAATAGGACCTTGGTGCAAAGAGAAGAGCTTGTTGAGCCTCAGGGCCCTGCTATTTCTGATTTCTCTTGTAGTAAATCTGATGGGAGTGACACTACTGAACAGGAAAGTACAAATTTGCCAAGTCCAAATAAATCAATTAGGCATGAAGATCTGCAGTTGCCAGAGAGTGAGTGTTCTGACAAGCAAACCATAGGTAACTCATCAAAGCAAGCTGCCACTCACACCAATGTCATTGCTCTTCAGAGACATGCTATGACAGACACAGAATTTGTAAGTGAAGGAAAGCGATTATCTGCCCAAGACTCACAGAAAGATGTGGCTGTTAGAGAAATCAGGCGAGAAACAGAAAGTGCCTCAGCTGGTGAACCCATAGCTTCAAGTCATGTAAAAGCCCCAGTAGATAAAATTGAGCTGTTACCCAAAGATACTGACCAGTTCTTTGAAACTGAAGCCAAAAAGCTTGATTTTAGGTCATGTGATAAAATTCCTTATACTAGAATGAATAAAAAAGACCTCACCTCTGTAAATTATGTCAGTGAATCAGCAGTTGCAGCATGCTTAGGAAATAAAAATGCACCTGAGTTGAAATTTGAACTTAATAGAAGTCACATTTCAGAAACTCTTCTTGACTCTAAGAGTCCTCAGCAAGCCAAAGTATCACCTGATGCTAAAACGTCTCTTAGCCTTGACTGTAAAAATTTAAATTTCAATATTTCACATCCTGCCTTTGTTTCTGGAGATGAGATGTTAAGCAAGTTGGCTATTCCTGATGTAATGAGTGAGGCTTCTCCTGTGCCCATTGAAACTGGGAATGTCAACATCGTTGGTATTTCCTATCAGCCTAATAAATGTAAAGAAGAAAATGTGAAAAATCCTGTTGAGGCTGAAGGCAGGAAGAGTCCTCCTCCTTCCTTTTGCCTTGAATATACATCTGCAATTTTTGAATCCAAGGAAGTTCTTTCTAATGGTGAAAAATGCCAGGTTCTTCCACGTTCTGAATCCAGTGGCCCTGACTTAACTGGGATGCAGCTATTGAGCTTTGATTCTGGAAGCGTCTCTAAGGACCGCAGTTCCATTTTATCTCAAGTATCTCAAGACCCTAACAGAGTAGAGTTAATGTCCTCAAACACAAAAGCAAATATGACCATAACAGAGAAGTCTGATTCTCTTCCCTTGGAAGCCAAAACTGATAACATTGCCAAAATTGCATCCAAAGCTGAAATTGATGATCAGAACAATGTTCCCGTTGAGTCACATTCTGGAAGAGGAAAAACTATATCCTTGTCCAAAATATCTCTTTCACAAGCAGAGTCAAGAGACATTTCTCAGGATAAAATGTCTTCTTTTCTATTGAGAATTACCCATGTGCCGGAAAAGCCTATTTTGTCAGAATTAACATCTCTAGGAGTTAAACAGGACAAAAATTTTCAATCAATTAGCCATAATGAGATTGAAGAGAAGTGTTTGGATGCTGGCCTTAAAGAGAAATGCCAAGCTGAGCTTTCTCCTGCTGCCTCCAAATATGAAGATATACCAGAAACAGAGGTCGAAACAGAAACAGGCTCTCCTCCTGCTCTTCTCAAAAGTAATATATCTGGGATTTTACCACCTGTTCATGATGAGAAAGTCAGTAGGCAGATGGTAAAGAGTGGTGAAGCTAGCACTTGTGTGATTCATCAATCTTTGGATATTTGTGGGACTAAAAAGATTTCTGGTCACTCAGAAATGGCAGAACTCAACTTAACTAATATTTCCCCTAAATTCCAAGAAACTGGCAGCACAAAAGTTAATTCACCTTTTCTCGATTATGATACCAGCTTGGAAAAAAATGTTTCTGCATCTGAGGACTCAAGCTTTCTTAATGTACCTTCTGAGCTGAGATCAGAAAAGAAATCCTCATCTTACAGAAATAAAGAGAACATTCATTTTTTAAATGGTGGTATTGATAGTCTGTCATCTTCCTCTAGTAACCCTGAAGAAGTTAGCATAATAAATTCACATAAGCCACAAAGTAATTTTGATTCTATACAAGTTACCAAAGATCTCACACATGAAGGTACCTCCTTAACTAACCTGTTGTACCCTAACTCTGCTCATTTGGAATTTGAAGCACCTATCTCAATTTGGGCAGAAGTGACCCCTATTCAGGAACATTCGGGGATTTATACTGGGAAGATATCTCCTGATTTCCTAACCACTGCCCAATATGACAATCCCACGGAAGCAGAGATTGGAGCAGTTGCTGGGCCTGCAGCGTCAGTTAACAGCTCAGACCAACAGTGTTCCGAAGCCTCCACTGAGCACACAGAAGCCAGGAGAAGAGCACGTGACCAACTTTCAGATATCGAAAGTGGTTTACTCAAAAAGGCCAATACATTGATTGATGAGATTTTTAATTCTGTCAGGGAAGAACTAATATTTAAACACACAGTGAGTACCTGCCAGGAGCATATAGCCATAGAAGGTATAATGAATCTGGATACCCTGAAAGAAGACATCTCTGAGAAAAACCCATCAGAAGTGACACAAACAGAGATCCAACAGACAGAGGGTTTGGAAGAGCAGGGTTTGGAAAACAAGTCAGAAGTTGAAGAGAAGCCCTGTGTTTCACCGACAGTTGGTGAGAAGAGTCTTCTTGTTGATCCTGATAGTATGAATGTATCTTGTTTGTTAGAAGATAAAGCTAGGGAATTAGTTAATGAGATTATTTATGTAGCTCAAGAAAAATTGAGAAATGATGCTTTTGAAGATACTGAGGATACTTGGGATTCTGAACTTCAGGCTAATACTCCACAAATTCTGAACAGTGGTAGTGTTAAGCCACATGATGTAGTTAGAGAGTTCTTGGTATCAGAACAGCCAGTAAATCAAAGCACACACATTAGTGAAAATAAAGTATTAAGTAAATTCTTCTCCATAAGTAACTTAGCTAGTGACACAGAGCCAATTAAGGGAAGAGAAATTGTTCTCTACCAAAAATCCCCATTTTCTGGAAATGTAGCTGGACTGTCTGATAGTATAAATTTGCAGGAATCAGATACGGTTTTACTAGCTGAAGACATGTCACATGAACGGTTAGATGATGGGGTAAAAACACATTTATTTTGCAGCAAGGACTATGATGAGACAATGGAAGGAGAGTATGTGGATAATAACGAAGCTGCGGCAGAGGATGGAAGATCTCTTGTATTAAATTTCAAATGGCCTCCGCTTGTGAATGACGACATCCATGCACCTGGTACATCTAAAAGCAGTTTGTCTGATAGCCTTGTATGTATATCTGAAAAAAACTTGCCAGGACACAGTAAAAACACACCCCTTGCAACGTCAGAAGTAGGGAAAATACACAAGAAGGATAATGAAATAAATATGGGGAAAATTGAGCTTATACCATCCATGTTAGAAACAGGGAAAACAAGCAAAAAGGATGCTGAATTGAATATTGCGAAACATGAGGCCGTCCCTCCTATGTTAGAAATGGGAAGAACGCATAAAATGGATGCTGAATTGAACGTCACGAAAACTGAGCCCAAAGCTAATGTTTTTAAAATGGGAGAAGTATACCAAATGGATGCGGAGAGGCATATTGAAAAAACGGAGGGATCACCTGTCATTTTAGGAAAGGAGAAAGCTTATAAGATGAAGGATACTGAAGGGGATGTTGGCAAAATGGTGGTGATACCTATTACGCCAGAAGTGAAACATATCCACCAAAAGGATGCTGAAGGTGATATTGTAAAGACTGAGATGACACCTGTTACAATAGACGTGGAAAATATTTACCAAACGCATGCTGAAGGGGATGTTGGCAAGACTGGGGTGGTGTCCATGTCTGAAGTGGAAAATGTCTACCAAAAAGATGGTGAAGGGATTAGTGAAAAGGCTGAAGTGATAACCGTTACGTTAGCAATAGAAAATCCTTGCCAAAGGGATGCTGAAGGGGATATTGCAAAGGCTGAAGTGATGCCTGCAGGGTTAGAAATGCCCATTGCATTAGAAGTAGCAAATACTTACCAAAAAAACGCCAAAGGGATTACCAGTAACACTGAGAGACCTATACTGGAAACAGAAGCTACATATCCAAAGACTGCTGAAGAGGTGGTTAAGAATACTGAAATAGTACCGTGTGTGTTAAAAGTGAAGGAAGCACACAACTTAACACCTGTCCCCTTAGAAATGGAAAAAACATGCAAGAGAGATGTCAAAGAGACTACTGGAGCAACTGTGTCCATACCCTCTGGGATAGAAATGGAAAAAACATCCCCAGAAGATGGTGGTGAGAATATTGAGAAACACAAAGTGTTACCCACAGTGGTAGACATTGAGAAAATACATGGAACAGGACTAGGATTGAGCATTACACAAGTGGAGGCCATGCCTCCTGCATTTGAAAGTAAAACACCAGAAGAGTATGCAGAAGGGAGTGTTGGAGAAACAAAGGAAGAGCCTACTGAAATAAAAGAAGGCTTGATAGCACATGAAAATAGACTTGCTTCACATTTCAGGGGATATGAATCACCTACATTAAGTAAGGATTATGAGGGCTACCCAGCCCCACCAATGCCAGATTTTCAACCTGGGGATACCATAGGAAGTCTAGACAAAAGAATATCTCTTACTGGAATATATGACAAGAGGAGAGAGCCAGATTATAGTGGTGAAAAATATAATTTAGCTTTTGTTTCTCAAGATGAGCAAGAAAATTCTTCCTTTACTATATTATACGAAGAGCCCCTTCAAGAGGAGGACATGTATGCTTCCACAGAAGTGAGACGAACACAGCCTGTCTTGTTTCCTGATGCATCCCCCGACAGCATCCCTGTTCTGGCATGCGAAAGGTCTGAGAGTAGAACTGACCTTGTGCATCACTTTGAAAAAGGTACTAAATTAGGTGAGACATTTGATAGCGATAGTTCAGAAATGTTCTTATCAGTGGAGGCCAAAAGGTACAAAATTTATCCTTTAGCTTTGTCTCCCATCTATGAGGATGACAGTTCACAGGAGGACATTCTCTCCAGTGACGTTTCACCTGGTCACCATGGCCCCAGGAAATCAAGAGAGAGTGAAAACCAATCCTCGTCTGTGTTATCCCTTCTCCAGTCAGTGTCGGAGCGTTTAAAGATGAATTTTGACGAAGGTGACAGAGAGGCAGCTGAGGAGGAGGAAGAGGAGGAAGCAGCAGCATTGGATAAAGGAGATTTGAGGGCGGGAAGGAGAGAGCATGTTACCTTCCAGTTGCCAGATCCTTCCATCACATTTTACCCTGATGACCAGGAAAGCATTCGAATTTCTAAAAATTCATATGTGATGCCAAATGAACCTACTACCTCCAATCTGCAAGTTGGTCTGTGGCCAGAAAAGACCTCATTTCTTCAGAAATCTGACCTTACTTCTAAATTGCATTCTTCTTTAAAGAGTGCTTATCATCAGTATCTGCAGACTTCCTCAGAAAAAGGAGCCAGATTTGGTGGGATTTTTCAGGAACCAGTGTCAAAGAATTTCCGTGTTCAAGACAATCCAGGCAGATTGAGCCCATTCATAGAGGTAAGTTATTTTGTGTATTAATAATGATTAAAGCTTTGAATCATGACGTTATCTAAAGGCTTATTAAGAAAGTCAGTGTTTTGAGGTTATAGAGGTTGTATAAAGTTTGTTTCATAAATGTATCAGATTTATTCTTTGGTTGAAATACATCATAACTCATGTATTTTAACTGGACTATTTAGAAAACAAAATTGCTTGGTCAGAATTTAAAAAGCATAATAATGGAGAAAGGTTATTTTGAAGTCTTTCACTAATATTTTTCAAACTAAATTAGGTGACAGCATCATAAATTTCTCAAGGTACTATATGTGGGAAAATTGTCACTTTGCATTTAGCTTATTAGTCTCATGAAAAATCTTTCTGTTGAGTGAAATTTTTAAGTATTTGACAGCAGCCTCTCACTACAACAACTCTCATTGTTGTTCATGCAAGGCAGGTCAGCGAGCAGCCTAAATCAAACAAAAAGAACTGAAAACGTTATAGCTGAAATTCAAAATGTTTTGAAATTCAATTACATTTTTCTTTTATTTAGAAATATTTAAATGTTCAATGTAGAATATTTATTAAATATATGGGACCTTCCTTTCTGGCATTCCCAAGATCATGGTACTTTCAAGATAAAGATACAGGATGTCCATTCCTGTGTTTTTACCTTAAACAGACTTCATGGCAAACAGTAATACTTGAAGGCCAACCAAACCTTGCAAAGCAAAGTCATTTTAAAAGGAATGATGGGATTTGAAGACAGGTTTCTTTCATGGTTCTCCACTGCCTACCAAATCAAGTGGAAAGTGATTTAACTCTGCATTATAAGGCCCCCAAATACTGTTTTGGCCAACCTTGTCTCCCCACACTGGGTACACACTCTGTGTTTCCTACCAATATACTTTTCCCCAGTATGGTTCTGTTCCTACAATTTCTTTCTTCACTATCCCATCGCAACCTGCCACATTTTCCCTCACTGAAATGTTGTTTTTCAAGATCTCTTAATACCACTTCCTCAGAAAAGCCTCTTCGAACCTCTCTGTGCCCTCACTTCCATGCTGGTACCATTTCCATAACCTCGTGTTTTCCTTGTATTTTACCTGTGGATTTAACTTAGTCCCCCTGCTTAGAAGAGTTTTATATATATATATATATATATATATATATATATATATATATATGTGATTATCTGTTTACCTGTTCTAAGCTGTGCACTTCTTGAGGGCAGAGACAACATGTTAATTTCCTGTATATCTGTATTTATATCCCTTGTGTCTAGAGAAGCACTTCACTCATAATGGTCACTAAGTAAATATGTGATAAATTACATACGTGACTGTTAAGAAAATGAATTATTCATCTTTTCACCAATGTTTCTAAAAGCTTACTTTTCCACTTGTATTATTTCAGAATGTTGACAAGCAAACTCTGAGATGTAACCCAAGACCTGGGAAGGTAAGCATAATTTTCTCAAACTAAGATAAAGATTAGGTAACTTTTAGACTTGAGGAATTTAATATAAATACTTTTTTTTTTTTTTTTGGAGATGGAGTCTTGCTCTGTCGCCCAAGCTTCAGTGCAGTGGTGCAGTCCCAGCTCACTGCAGCCTCTGCCTCCCAGGTTCAAAGTAATTCTCCTGCCTCAGCCCCCCAAGTAGCCGGGACTACAGGCGCGCCCCGCCACACCTGGCTAATTTTTTTTATATTTTTAGTAGGACGGGGTTTCATGGTGTTAGCCAGAATGGTCTCTGTCTCCTGACCTTGTGATCTGCCCACCTTGGCCTCCCAAAGTGCTGGGATTATAGGCATGAGCCACCACGCCTGGCCTAATATACTTGTAAGTGACTTAGAAAATGATTTTATTTGAGGATTTAACATCTAAAGTAACCCTTGCTTTTATATATTTAAGATACTTGTTTCTGTGTTCTAGGACATTTTAGAATTTAAAATACTTTCTAAAAATTAATTATTGTAGCTGCTTACTGCTATTTACTGTGTTGCAGATGGTTATCTATGATCTCCATGAAAGTAAATATAAACAAGAAGTCTACTGTAATATTCCCGATGCTACATCATGGTCTTTTCCAAATGGAGTTCTAATAAAAGTTGTAAGGGGCTGGTAAGAAGTCTTAAAATTTTATAGCACGTTTTCTGAAATTAAATGTGTCTTCTTCCTGTTCATGCTTTTCTTTTGTATTTTTTATTAAAGTCATATTCTCCTTCCTCTACTTTTTGACTGAATGTTTTAAAACATTATTATTATTCTGTTATAACGTAATTGTTCTCTTTATTTACTGTGGCATAAAATACAGCCTTTTTTTTAGTGCTTAAGCCAGCAGTAAGTTACAAGACCTAATCTATACAATCAATGCCATTCTGTAACTGCATTATTAGCAGGATAGATTTGGCAAGTTTGGTTGAACGCTTCAGTTGAATGAAGCATAGCTTTGAAAATGAGTTGAGAATTTGTGGGATGCTGAGGAATGTGAAGGCCACATAGTTAAAGTTGTTTGTATAGCTGCCTTGGTCAAGAAGTGAAGGAATCTTTGTATGGTCTGTGAATGAGGGGTAACCTCATTTATTTATTAAGGACCATGTCCCATGGACATGCTGGAGCTAGAATTTATCTATCTAGCGTTTATGCTACCCAGGTCAGTATTCATGTACTAAATCATATGGTGTAATCTCGTCTTAATATAACAAAATGGGACATGTGTCCTGTGTTATTCAGCAACAAGAGAATTAGAAGTGTAATTTGGAATTGTTGCCCTATTGTTTTTAATACAGCTGTATAGCTTTATATAGACCACATCTATAAAGAACATGCTTACATAAATAGAGACATAGAAATATATTGTGGTACTATGTTCAGAAAATATTTTTATTTCCAAGGTATATGCACTCTTATTGTTTCTTTACTATTCACCCATACTTAAATTAGCATATATTGTTTCAAAAAATAGGGTTATATGCTAATAATGGAAGATATCCCAGCTTTAAAAATTTAAGTAGGTAAAATGGTCTGTGACTTACCCCAAGTATCATTTATTTTATGCCTTATTTCTTAGAAAATTAAATATAACTTATCATGGCATTGCTCTTTGTTTAGCTGGATTTTATATGAGAAACCACATTTCCGAGGTCAGAAGTGTGTGCTAGAAGAAGGGGAAAAAGTGTTAAATCGTGACTGGATTCTTCAGAACAGAAGGCATCCGCAAAGAAACTTTGTATTGGGTTCTATCAAACGAGTCTTAAAGGTAACAACTGTAGATTTTTCTCCTATTTTTTATTTGATTTTATTTGTCATATAATAAAGCTATGCTGTGGCCTGGCAATGTTTACAAATGATTGCTAATTTTTGTGCCGTTATTAATCTTCATTATCATATTGATAATCTTTTGAATTTATGCACGTAGAGTGAATGGTAATTAAAAATATTAACCAGAGGTAATCTAGTTTATAAAATGTTACGTGGGCCAGGTGTGGTTGCTCATGCCTGTAATCCCAGCACCTAAGGTCCGGAGCCCAGGACCATTCTGGCCAACATTGTGAAACCCTGTCTCTAGTAAAAATACAAAAATTAGCTGGGTGTGGTGGTGCATGTCTGTAATCCCAGCTACTCAGGAGGCTGAGGCACAAGAATTGCTTGGACCCAGAAGGTGGAGGTTGCAGTGAGCTGAGATCGTGCCACTGCACTCCAGCCTCCAGCCTAGGCAACAGAATGAGACTTGGTCTCAAAAAAAAANATATATATATATATATATATATATAAAATGTTGCATAATGCACGATATGTATATTTTAATAGGAGTATACTATTGCTATTAAACTATGCTAATAGGAATAGTATATTCCTACTATTATAATACCTTACTATAATAGTATAACGCTACTCCTGCTGTAATACTCTTGCTACAGTAGCATGTAATAGTATAGTATTGGCCAGGCACTATGGCTCACACCTGTAATCCCAGCACTTTGGGAGGTTGAGGTGGGTGGAACACTTGAGGTCAGGAGTTTGAGACCAGCCCGGCCAACATGGTGAAACCCTGTTTCTACTAAAAATACAAAAATTAGCTGGGTATGTAATCCCAGCTACCCCAGAGGCTGAGGCAGAAGAATCGCTTGAACCAGGGATGCAGAGGTTGCAGTAAGCCAAGATTATGCCACTGGACTCCAGCCTGGGTGACAGAGCAAGACTGTTTCAATAATAATAATAATAGCATGGTATTCTAGAATACTCCTAATTAGTATACACTGTTCCTAAGTAGGGGTATGCTATTCGGGAATCTTAGAGCCATTATTTCCAGATATATCTTTTTCGAGTATAGATTGCTACTGCTTAGTATAGGCATGTGTGTGCATGCATGTGTGTGTGTTAGAGGAAATAAGACAAGGGAGGATTAGAATAGGAAGGGAAGGTATTGTTTCTTATTTTTCTGTTTAGAAAATATTAATACTAAGATGAGAAAGGTCTTCCAATATAATAAAATGTTTTGTAAGAAGTTCTGTGGTAGTATAGAGGAGAGGTTAATTAGTGAGAAGAACATCTCAGATAAGGACAGAATTCTCTTCACGTGTATTTTTAAGATTTCCTTCAACAGTAACACAATAGGTGATACAGTACAGTTACTCATGTGACAGTCATGGTTATATGTAGTTTTCAAGTTATGGAGATTTAATTTATATATATGAAAGAATAAACAGAGATGAACACCATCATGATGATTTGGATTATTATTAAACTCTTGATAGTGGCTTATAGCATTCAAAGAAATTAAATATAGCCTATAGAAAAACTCAAGTTTTCATAAAAGGTGTCTGCTTGTATTTTATGTTCATCAATACTGTCTGCAAAACTGTAAACAAACCTATATTTAACAAATATTTGTGTCTGCTTTTGAGCCAATATTGTGGTGTGCACAGGGAATAGAAATACAAGTGAGATATGGTTCCTTACTTCAGGTTGCTTGAAGACTGGGGGAGAGCAGCTGAGTCACATGATTATATGATGTGAGAAATGTTCTCCAGGGCCCTCTGAGCCCACAGAAGAAGGAATTCACCTTTTGGGAAGAGATGTTACCTGGAGGAGGTGACACCTGATTAGAATCTTGTAAGGACAGACAGGGGTTAAGCAGTCTGGGAGATATGAGGGAGCTCCTGGCACAGCCAGTTTTGTCAGATGCAGAGGTGAGCTTTGGTGGCCTAGGGTACTGCAAGGAGATGAAGATGGCTGAAATGGAGAGAGCACTGTCCGTTTTATTAAAAGATTTAACTGCAGTCAGTTCAGTTCTGCAGATAACAATTTGAGTGCTCACTTGATTAACTCACTAGAAAATTGAAAAAAACAAATGACTAGTTAGTTCGTAATTGGACTCTTCTAAGATTTATATAACTTGTGGTTTTGTACCTTCTTTATGGAATCAGGCATCATGCCAAGGCCTAGTGGGAAAAAAAAACGAGTAATATATGGCAAACAGCCCCCTTTCTCAACCCCTGCTAAAATCAAACAATAAAATCAAACAGATTCAATCTGGTGAGCATAGATATTTGAATGGATATTTGCACGTCCACCATTTGCTTAGAATATATTATAAGAAAGAGCAAGTCAGGCTTGTACTTTTCCCTCTTCCAGTGTTTGTTCTCAGAATCATTATTTTTAGTTGTAGTGTTAGTGCCCATGCGTCAACAGGTCAACAGGTTAACAGCCGTTAGTGAGGAAGGGAAATAAAACTATTGAGCATTGAATGGAAGAGGCATAAGCATTGTTTTAAATATTTTACAAAGTAATAATTAGCCATCAAACTGCTTCCTTTTTCCAGTGTTGTCAAAATGCTGCCTGTCGCTGCTTCGTAAAAGATGGCTGTTTCCGTGCTGGATTCACTTCTGCCTATCCTATGCCAACTATACCTTGTTGAAATCATCTTTAGATTAGTCGCTTTCATCGGTGTGGACAGGACTTTAATGTCCTTTAAAGATAATTCTTTGGCGATATCTTCACTTTGCTGCAAACAGATATAGCAGATTCCTTTAGTTATCAGTAATTGTAGATTCCAGTTAAGGGTTGTCTTTGTCCCCAGGGAAAATAATTTGGGAGTGAAGGCAGTAGTGTGGGTAATCTTGATTCAAATGCTTTCTTTTATAAAATTAGAATAAATGAATACTGCAAATTACTATGTTTACTGTGTATTTAAAAAATTTTTTTAAGGATGTGACATTTTTCTTATGGCAAGATCTGTTGTTAGATCCAGGACTGAGGTATCTTATGTAAGGTAGAAACAAATAGATTTTCTTACTGTGTTTGTGAAGTGTAATTTTGTTAACTATAACTATAAAACTGTATTTATTCTTACTAATTGCCATAATAGTATAAGTTTGTAAATTTCATTAATATATTTGGAAAGTGTAGCAGGACTACCAAAGTAAGCAAGGAAGCCATATAAACTTAAATTGTTTATTGTTGCCACATTACTATAAAGTGCCCTTCAGTTGCTGGTATTTGACTTTCTTTGTCCATCAAGAATTATACTTATGTTTTGCAAAGCATGCTATTTCTGTGAATAGCCACTGTCAACATAGAACTTAATAGTGAAATCTTTTTCAGTCAGCTAGAGCAAAAATTAGGTTTCTAGTAAAGATAACTGAGAACATATGCCCTCTCATTTTTGTTTATTTTCATGTTTAGTGATCACTAAACTGTTGCTATTATGCTGTTTCCATCTGTGTGGTTGTAGACTTGAATGCTTCTTAGCTTTTCCCTTTTTAGAGTACACCACCCAAACATTGTTTGTACAACACAATGCAGAGGAAACTTGTTTGTGTGAGACAGTTAGTTATGTATTTTGTTACTGTAACTCAGATCCCTGGGGGAACATTAATATGGCAGTATTTGAAATAATGTTACTAGAACTCTTATTAATAGCATACAAAAGAGCCTTAAGGATTGACAGGTGACTGTTCTAGACATTTCTGCTTATTTTTGAAATGAAACTTTAGCACAAAGCATACTTTTATACCTTAAAGGATATTTTAGATTATGCTTCTTTAGTATTTTGCATTTTAGAACCAATTTCCTATAAACAAGATGTATGAACTCATTTGTTTTTGTATATTAATAAGAATGATTAAGAATTCAGTTTGGGGAAAGGTTGAAAAATCAGAATATTACACTTTTAGAATTGCAAAACTTAAATAGAATTGTTCAGTCTTTTATAAATGCCACCTCCATTATTACATTTACCTATTTTATTAAAGCATATGCATTCGAATCTCACGCATCATAGGGGATAATTACTAAAACCTGAGTTGTAGCGAGTTGTATCCTTAAACAGTCATGAGTATTGAGGTAGTGTGTTCAGATAGAAGTGTATCTGTAATTTCAGAGAAGGGAAAAAATAATTGTAATTTTGATTCCCTAAGAAAGGATGAGGTCTTTTTTTGAGTTAAAACTTGACTATTAGGAGAGATTTTTGAAAGTAAGAATACAAAGAATTCTTTCTTTAGTTGAGCTGGGGAAACATCTGCAAAGTTTACAGAGGCTGGAGTGGAAGTGGGGATAGCATGGAGACCAACATGACTGCAGTGCTGTAGGAAGTCAGTGTGGATCACTAGTTTGGTGCCCTGTTATAGAAGGACAAACAGAAACATGAATTCGATGTGCTTGGGTCTGAAGCCAATGAGTTTCATGAGAAAAGTGATATTCTAACAAGCTAAGCTGTCTAAAGAGTAGTCGCTAGTGTTTGACTGGTGGTTGTAAGTAGGCCTGTAATCAAAGTTTGGGTCTAACCAAGAGCTGCGACAGTGGACATATGTAAGGAGAGATCTGCACAAGGGAAATTTTAAAGGAAGATCTCACAGGACAATGGGTGCGTCGTTTTTTAAGACTGTGATGGAGTAAAGGGTCAATTTCATAATGCTTTTCTTCTTCAAACCTACTAACAATAGGAAATGGCGTCCTACAGGGAGGAAAACAGATTTCCTTTACCCTCACCTCTAATTACTATTTCTTTTGTCAATGTAAATTAGATAAACACTGAAGAGGGTAGTGCCTCTCCACTGATTTTTTTTTATATCCCCCATGAGATCACCTTTTATTTAACTCTCTCCCTCCCTTATGTCTTTGTTATACTTCTAAGAAGGAAGGCTTACAGATATTTGGCACTCAAATAGTTTGGTAACTCTGAACTCAGATAGTTTGGTAACTCTAAGCATTGCTCAATAGAACAAATATGTAAAAACCAAAGCAGAAAAATTGGGACAATAATTTTTCCATAAAATTTATAATTTTCATGTTATCAACATAACTAGAAGAACTTATTTTTTTTAAAAAAAGTGTGAGAAAAACAATATTTCCTTTGTTTTCTTTATGAAGAAATTCAACTCAATAATGAGAATAATGTAACTATATGTCCAGGGCATTCAGAAGACTAGACTGTGTGTCCGTTTATGATTTCAAAGCCAAATTATTTTTTTTCAGGACTGCAGCATTCCAGAGATAGAGATTTGCCCACAGTCGGACCCAGCCTGTTGTCCTATCTACGTACAGAGAGCAGTCCCCAATTTGGAAGAACTGAATATGTCCAGATCTGTGACCTTCACTGTGAAGTCAGGAGTGTGTGTATCAGTTCCTTTTTATTATAGTGACTGGTGGCTACCAAAGTTAACTTTTTGTTTCATATTTCAGTAGATGACGTATATATTTCTAAAGTTTCTGGTTAATGTTGCTTATACTCTCAGCTACCCAAGAAAGACTATTGCAGGGGTTAAAAGATTATTTCTTTGAATCTAATTAGAGCTTTGATATGTGACTCACAGTAGCAGGTATAGAATTCTGAGATATACTTCTTGATATACGGATCCGTTGTCTTTTCATCCAACAAATCCTGTGATTGAGAAATAAAAGCATGTCCCTGGCCTGACGTTCTGGAGCCTGAACTATTTCTAGAGTATCTGCATTCTAATAGTCACTGAATGCCTCTGTGGTATCAAGCACATATGGCTTTTTTTTTGTTTATGACTCCTCTATTCCTGCAAGGCAGATGGTGTTACTCTCACAGATGAGTGATTTGTCCCAGGCTAGTAGCTGGTAAGCATGGACTTGATACTAGGCCTCTCTAGTTCCAGAGGTATCTGTAGGACCATGGGCCTAAGTTCAGCCTTAGTTCGTTCCCAGATTGACTCGACTCCAAAGCCTGTGGACGTCTGGCTCAACATGGAGCCCTCCGTTCTCTCACTCTTTTTGTTTACTCTGATGTTGGTTGATATACAATTTTGGGGTCACTGTAGGACAGCTTTTTTGTCTCCCCTACATGTGAATTAGAACTCTTGGGTGGTTCATGCCTGTAATTCCAGAACTTTGGGAGGCCGAGACAGGTGGATCACCTGAGGTTGGGAGTTCGAGACCAGCCTGACCAACATGGAGAAACCCCATCTCTACTAAAAAAAATACAACAATAACAAGTTGGGCATGGTGGTGCATGCCTGTAATCCCAGCTACTTGGGAGAGTGAGGCAAGAAAATCTCTTGAACTGAGGAGGTGGAGGTTGTAGTGAGCCAATATCACACCATTTGCACCCCAGCCTAGGCAACAAAAGTGAAACTCCATCTCAACAATAATAAAAAAAGAACCCTTGGGTAGGCTGGTAATTGGTCCTATCCATGAGAAATGTCTGCAGTTATCAAGCTTGGCTAGAATATCGGTCTTTAGGGAATCTTATTGCAAATAATCTTCCTTAGGCAGCCAGTAGAACTGATATTGATTCTAAAAAATTGGGTCACAATGTAAAATATCTTGTGGAATCTCTACCTGTGATTGTTCCAGTTTAAAAAAAATGAAATATAGTGCAATTGGTTTAGGTTTTCTAATTATTTTCCACTTGAATTAAAGGTGCCACATGTTTTAGGTATTGGAAAATTATAAGAAAAGCAATGCCTAATGATTGGAAAACATATTAGACTTATAGGATAGATAATATGTGAATATAAATACTTAATAACATGGTAACTGTTATCATTATATAATGTCTGGCCCTCACCCTGAGTGTGTTTTACTAGTGTAATTCTGTGATGGAGAGGTTTTTTTTTTGTTTTTTTTGGTAGCCCTTTTAACTTACAGAACCAAACTAAAGCAGTACTATTATACTTTAACTATCTATTTTTTATATAGTTGGCTTGCCTACCCAGATATTAATTTTAAGGGGCAAGCTACAGTTCTGGAGGAAGACCATGGGCTCTTTGAGATTTCTACAGCAGAAATGAAATCATTACATCCGCTTCAGATGGTAAGCAAATTTAAAAAAAAGTATTCCTTTTCCCAAGTACCCATGAATCAAAAATAACCATGATGTTTGCTCATGCATCTCAGTTTCAAGAAGTAAATATGTGTACTACTGAATTGGCAAACTATTATTATACTGTGGTGCCTTCAGTATTTACAGTATTTCTTTTTTGTTGCAAACATTTATTTGAGTGACAAACTGTTCGGTTAAACATTGGCTATGTGATAAACCATTTTTGATTAGTCCATGCCTTTTATAAACATAGCCACTAGGACAAACTAAAACATTTTAAGAAATATCACAATGTAGAGTAGGACTAGAAACAAACAAACAAAAAACTATAGAATTAGGGTTTTTGTAAGGAAATAGTTACTTTTTATGCCTTACAACCTTGAGATCACAAAGACAGTGCATATGATAAAAAGAGTTGGTAGAACTTAGAAGGGTTAGTGTGGTTAGCTCAGTGTTCTAATTTAGGAAGCCCAAATAACTGTAGGGAAAACCTTTGGATTAGCTGGCTAAGAAATCTACTCCGCTGAATGAGATTTCTGAGTTTACTAGCAACACCAGTCTTCTTTGTGGAACACTCTGAAGTGGGATTAAATCTTAATTGGTCAAGTGTACTCAAGGACTAAAGCAAACAGCAGTAGTTGTAATCTGGAAAGTGTCTCCTTAAGATTTCTTGCCCCATCTACATTGACAAGGAGCAGTATAACTTGGTTTTGCCTACTATAGAGTTCTGTATTTAAAATTTACCACAACTTAAATTTCACGGGTGTGTAATCTTCCTTGATTACGTTTTTATATAGCCTACATGTATCACTTTCAGATATTACATTCAAATATCTTAAATATTTACCTGTCTAATATTAAACTATCTTGTCATTAGGGTGGACTGAAAGTGGAAATGCCCATGAACTTAAAGGTAAGTCTTGAACTGATTTTTGTAGCATGCTAAAGAGTCTCAGTGTTAATATTTAAGTATTTTGAATTATTGGAATAAAAAGTACCTCCACATGTGATAATACTTAGCTAATGGATTTTGGGGTGGTGGGAAGTGAATGCACAAAATGTTTGCTGAGGACCCACCCTATGGCTGTGAATGGAGAGTGGGATCAGTCTGCAAAGTTGGAGGTCTGTACCAACAAATCAGTCAGACTCACTGGATGTCTGCTACAGGGTGGAAAGGTGATAGGTTTGACTTTTGTTTAAGGGGAGGGGACTTGAGATAGCAGCTAGTTATTCAAGTGGACATATCTAGCAGGCATTTGGGAGTGATGCTCAGGAAGGTGATCAGTGCTGATCAAAAGGAGGTGTAGGTAGCTCTCATCAGATAGATGGCAGTTTGTAAGTATAAGTATTCAAAGGGAAGAGTACAGGCGAGGCAGTGAAAATGCTGGCAGTGGCGCCAGGATCAAGCACATCTGGGGAAGGAAAGTAGGAAGCAGAATTACAAAATATGTGTAGAGGGAGAGAAAAGGAAAACCGGTGCCGTGATAAAAGATGCAAACAGGCGTCGTAGTGAGGTTACAGAACCTCCAGAGGCAAGTATGGAAGCGGGGATTCGTCTTCCTCTTCTCTAACGTAAGACACAACGCCTTCAACTCTCCCATCTCTGGGCTTTCTAATTTATGGAGCTGACTTCCGTTCTCTCAGCCACATGGATGGAGTCTTTTAAAACTTCTGTATCTGAGCGTATCTAATATACTTTGTATGGTGGAATTATATATATTGGAATTTTTAAAAAGCCTTAAGCCTGAGCTGCACTCCCAGAGATACTATATTAGTTTGGGCTGTGGTCAACAATTTCCAAAGAGTCCTAGGTGGTTTTATTTGCAGTCAAGGTTGCAAGCCATAAAAGATACAGAATTAGCTGTGATGCTGTCTGAATGCCTTCTGTGTCAGTTTCCTAGTCTGGTGAATCAGAACTTCAGTGCTGACAGGCCAGATCTTCCTTGGACATGTGCAGTTTGACTGGTTCTAGGTGTATATGAATGGATGGTTAATCAGAATTTACAAGTTGTTTGATACTAATTTGTGGCTTACTCACCAAAGAATTTTTATTTCTTACTGAGTTCGAATGTGGTCAGCATATGTAACATGTATTAAACCCAGATAAAACTTTGTCATTTCAAATACAGTACCCTGTTGCAAACCTACCATACGGACAAGTGCAGGGTCTGTACTATATACTGTTTCCCTGATATCATCAGTTTTTCATCGTAAGGAAGCTATAATCTTTTTGGTTTAGTGTTTTTAAGCATGGGGTCTTATTTGCCAAGATATTGAGTTGGCATTTGTGCACAAATTATTCTATTACCCACAAATAGGACCAAGTGAGAGAATGTGGATAGATAAATGCTGTTATCGCTTCCACATACTTAATGCAGCTGGTATTTGAGGAGTTAAAAAAAAGCAGCGAAATAGTAAGAGAAATAATATTCCAATCCAAATTTGAAGTATTAATTAAATGCCAGAAATTAGTTTCTGACAATACGTATTGCATCCCCTCGGTTTAAATGAAATACCCAATCTCTAGAAATAATATATCTCAATAATTTCTTATTTTTTAGGAAGGTTTATATTTTAATTCCAGAATTTGCATTTCTGTTTCTTCTAAATGAATAGTAGACTATAGAAGCAGTTAATGTTGTAAGAAACAGTATGTATTCTGAAAAGTCAATAGATAATTTATTGTTATGCCCTGGAATCTCAAGAGAGTTCTTTAGAGGAACTTCAGTATGTAGAAGGAAGGTCTGTATTAAATTCCAAACACAGGGATATACTTACAAAGATAATTCAAGAATCAGTTATAAGGCAGTTTACCTGTGAGATGGTCCTAGTATTTGGGTGACCAAAATAATGTAATCACACTCAAGTATATTATTATAATATGAGAGAAACTTATTAAATAAGATATTTTACCTTTATGATGATGAAGTCCCACATATTCCTTGTGAATATTCAACATTCAGCTATACTGTAAATATATATGAGGGGAAGTTCATGGAAAAAAATGGAATTAAAATATAAAAATAAATATAGACCTTATTTTTCATCATAAGCTTCATCATCAAGACACTTTCATAAGCAATAATACCAGCTGTTTAGTCCATCCCTAAAGCACTGAGGGTCTTGAGAATTAACTATGTCAACGCAGTCTTTTTTACGTTATTAACTAAAGGAAAATGGGTTCCCTTTAGAGTTTTTGTTAAGATTAGGGGATAAAAGCCCACAGGAGGTAGTTCAGGAGTGTAGGGGGGATGCCTAATGATTTTGAATGGGAACTGTTGCAAAATTGCCCTTGTTTGAGGAGAGAAATGAACAGGAGCATCGCTGTAGTAGAGAATGACTCTCTGGTGAAGCGTCCCTGGGTTTTTTTCTGCTAAAGCTTTGGCTTTTTTAAAACACTTTCATAATAAACAGATGTTGTTCTTTGGCCATCCAGAAAACCAACAAGCAAAATGCCTTGAGCATCCCAAAAGACTGTTGCCACAACTTCTGCCGTTGGTCTGCTTTCGCTTTGACTGGATCACTTCCACCTTTTGGCAGCCATTGCTTTCATTGTGCTATGTTTTCAGGGGCCTACTGGTAAAGCCATGTTTCATCTCTTGCTGTAATTCTTTGAAGAAGTGCTTCAGGATCTTTATCGCACTTGTTTAAATTTTCATTTGAAAGCCCTGCTTTTGTTTGCAGCTGATTGGAGCATAATAGTCTTGGCACCTATAGAGTGGAAAGTTTGCCCAACTTTAATTTTTCAGTTGAAATTGTGCAGGCTGAACCAGTTGAGATACCTGTGGTGTTGGCTATTGTTGCTGCTGTTAATCATCAGTCCTTTTCAATTAGGGTGCAAACAAGATTAATTTTTTCCTCTCAAATTGACATGGATGGTCTGCTGATTCATGCTTCATCTTCGACATCATCTCGTCCCTTCTTAAATTAGTTATCTATGTGTAAACTTCTGATTTCCTTGGGGTATTGTCTCCATAAACTTTTTATAAATCATCAATGATTTCATCATTCTTCTACCCAAGCTTCACCAGAAATTTGTTTATTCTTGCTTCAATTTTAGCAGAATTTTTATTGCTCTTATAGGTGCTTTTTTCAAACCAATGTTTTATTCTTCTTAGTAACTTAAACTAGGTCCTGTTCAGATGTGTTATAACAAGTTAGTAGGAGTTGATTTTGGTGCATGAAAGTTTGCAATCCATGCATAGTTTTTTATAATACACCTTTTCCATAAACTTTTTGAAATATCCTTGTATCAGTTAAAGAAATAGATAGTAGTCACTGTACATTTTGTTGTCTTTGCTGTCAACTTAAGTGGATATATATATGTACTAAAATATAAACATGTTAAATAATTTTTCAGGTTATTATTTATGAAAAACCTCACTTCCATGGACAGGCTAAAGAGTTTAGTGAACATATAGATTCTGTTCCTAATTTTTTGAAAAATGATGGAGATTTTCACAGAATTGGATCAATTCGTGTCATTGGTGGAGTGTGAGTATCATATTTTTAATATTTTCACTAGTAGTCTATTTTTGAAGGTCAGCACAAAAGTGTGCTAAGCAAAGACAATCTTTTTAATCTAAAAACATGCATTCCTTCTGTAATATGGAAATGAAAAAAAATTAGTTACTTATGGTTTTCTGTGGACTCTTGTTTGTATTAAAGATTTTTAGATATATTAAATGTAGAAAATAGTTTCTAAAACTTCAGCACTTTGTATTTCGGAACACAGTATGGACAATAAGAATTGCAAAATAAAATTAGGTTTTCAGAGGTTATGAACACGAATGAGAGCCCCAGTTTTTATCCACTATCCTGCTGATCATAGTTGACTTATGTACCAAGAACCTTGGCAGTGAGCCTTCCCTTGTTAAAAAAGGATCTGGGTTGTGTGTTTCCAAAGTTGAGTGTTTTTGACATTGGTTGCCCCCGGGCCCTGAACTGCTTTTGAGGAAGCTCTCTAGGAACCCCTGGATACCAACCCAAGTGTAAGCACCTTTGCTGCCATCCCAGTCTTAGCAGTTACTGGGCCAGAAACTCCCCAAATCTATGATGGGCCTAGGATGTACCTTCATATTCGTATCCTGGCAGGTGAAACCATGAAGAAGAGACTGTCCTCATTATTTACCATTGTCAACCCAATGCTATAATCCCTCTAGAAACTTTCTGTTGATCCATGTTGATACAGTGGTTATTTTGGAACGTTAGTTTAAGCATCAGTATCTCTTGATATTTGCAGTAACGTCATATAATTTTGTTAATAGCTACTCTAGTAAAAGATGCTACTAACATATTTTATTCACAGAAGTTAAGTGACTTGTCTAAGACCACTCAAGTGTCTATTATTAGAGATCTATACTTTGCAATTTCAGGCAATAAATTACGTGATAGCCATACCAGTCAAAATAAAAATGCAAGAGATTATATATGCTGGATATGTAGATTATATCAATTATTAATCTGACATATTATTATTTTTGAAATGGAGTCTTGCTCTCATGCCAGGCTGGAGTGCAGTGATGTGATCTCAGCTCACGGCAACCTCCACCTCCTGGGTTCAAGCGGTTCCCCTGCCTCAACCTCCTGAGTAGCTGGGACTACAGGCAACACCACCATGCCCAGCTAATTTTTTTGTAATTTTTAGTAGAGAAAGGGTTTCACCATGTTGGCCAGGGTGGACTCGATCTCCTGACCTTGTGATCCTCCCACCTTGGCCTCCCAAAGTGCCGGGACTACAGGCCGAGCCACCGCGCCTGGCCTGGTCTGACATATTATTAATCACTTACTTCCTTGTCTTTCAATTTAAAAAAATTTGGGTCTTAAAGAACAAACATGGTTTGGATAAACACATTTTTATTGTTTGTTTATAGTACTGTTTGGTTTGTGAACACACATGTTTCTTGTTAACCCTGCTATAACATATTTTTGCTTGAGATCTAAATGTTTTTCCTATTAACTAGACTGACTCAGGGTAAAACTAATTTTCTGCTGCATAGAAAATTATCTGCTAAAGTTGTGTGTGATGTGCATTGCTATTCTCTAAGGGTTTTTTTATAGCTATTTTGTAGAACTCCTAAGTAAACATGACTTGTAATGCAGGATACGCACTTTCATTTTTATCTGAAAACTGCAGGAGAAAGATGTGATGTCCCCATTTAAAGAGGAATAGCTGATTATTTTTTCACAACTTCCACCATTTTTTGGTTTTCTTGTTCAGTTTTATCTGTAGGTAGCATGGACCCCATCCTTGTACCATCTTGAGGAATGTGGGGAAGGTAAAGCTGATGCTTCTTAAGGTTTCTTAGATGATACCTACCTTTAAATATATCAGAGGGATATATAAATTTAATCTTAATCAAAACTTAGTCTGTTAAGAAAAACTGAATACATAATTATTGGACTGTCATATAATAAATTCATAAATCCTAATCTATCCTTTAAGGTCTTTTATACGTTTTATTTCTTTTCCTATTCAGATATAAGTAAAAGCATGTTTTGAGTAGCCACACTTACATAAAAGAAAGCTTAGAATTTACAAGTTGTTTTGTGGAATTTATTTATTTATTTTTTTTATTTTTATTTATTTATTTTTTTGAGACGGAGTTTCACTCATGTTACCCAGGCTGGAGTGCAATGGCGCGATCTCGGCTCACCGCAACCTCTGCCTCCTGGGTTCAGGCAATTCTCCTGCCTCAGCCTCCTGAGTAGCTGGGATTACAGGCATGCACCACCATGCCCAGCTAATTTTTTTTTGTATTAGTAGAGACGGGGTTTCACCATATTGACCAGGATGGTCTCGATCTCTTGACCTTGTGATCCACCCGCCTCGGCCTCCCAAAGTGCTGGGATTACAGGCTTGAGCCACCGCGCCCGGCCTGGAATTTATTTTTATATAATAGTTTAAGAATAAAATAATGTTGGTTGATTTACATATTACAGATATACTGAGATGTATAAATAGGTTTATAGGTTTATTCCAATTCACGTAGACCCTTTGCCCCACTATCATACCTATACTTACAGAAAGGGTAGAGGGAGTAACAATTAATGGCTATTTGTGCCCTATGAAAACAACTATTTGGAATATTTTCTATATCTTCACAACCACAGTAGGAGTGAAGAAAGAAAAAGCAATAGTAGGCAGCACTCCTAGGCTTTATTTTGTCAAGCTCCTGAATTCCAAAGTTCCCAACCCTGGAGCTCAGAAATAGTCATCCTTGGAGTCAGCACTATGGGAGGGCATCTCAGCCTAACTACACTGTGTGGCTAAAGGCAGATTTGAAAAGGCCAGATTGTTTTATGAGCCTTCTATGCCCACACTGCATTAGATACCGTGGATTACTTTATAAGTTTTTTGTAAGTAAGTTTCATGGAGGAGCTTAATAACTAATGGTATTTATCAGTATCTTGTACTGATAGTTTTAGATTAGAAGTCAAGAAAGTATGGGACCAACATTTCCCACCTGGAAGTATTTACAGAAGTCCTTGTGTACAAGCAGGGCCTGGGGCTAATAGCAGCCCAGTCGAATTTCCTGGTTCCTCTTTGCTAAACCATCTTGTATTTTGTTTTTGAACTGAAGCCTGGTGACAGATTCTCTTGATTTAAACCCTGAATAAATGTTTCATGTAAAAGTCATTCTGTCATTCCAGAATGGCTTAATTAGTAAAATAAAAATGATTACCTTTGGATCTCTATGTAAATTAGTATCCTTTCTTATTGGCTGCATACACTTCGTGTTATATTAACTTGGCACACTGTTCTCTGACCACCGTGCGCTGTAGTATAAGTCACACCACAAACGTTTAAAAACCATGGCTCTGTTGCAGTTCTATAATTAACCTTTTGTTGGGAAAAGTCTCCAAATTATAAAAATTGATCTATGAAGCACACACCATTTGTCTCTCTTTGTAAATGAAAACAAAACAAATGTGTTGCTTTTAGAATATGGAGATGAACCATTATGAGCTTTATCTTGATTGTCTCTGTTTCGCTTTCTTGACTAGAGTTTTATCAATGGGTCGTTTTGGTATCCCCTCTATTTCTAGGTGGGTTGCCTATGAAAAAGAACATTTTAAAGGCCAGCAGTTTCTGCTTGAAGAAGGAGACTTTGAAGACAGTAATGCTTGTGGTGCATTAAATGGCCCTATCTTGTCTTTCCGGTACTTGCAAGCTGTGAGTTAACTTCCTTATCCTTAATTTTCTACCTTTTAAAAAATCTTTTCACAAAAATTGAACATGACTCCTGATAAAACATGAGATTATAAAATATTTCCAACACCAAGAGCATTAACCTGAACTGCCTCTCCAACTTGCCTGTTTTTCTTAACTGCTATGATTATTATGGATTTTTTTTTAACATTTCATCCATTGTTCCGATAATCATTTTCTGAGTACCTTCTTTGTTAGATGCTAGGAGTGGCCAGACTCAGCCCCCACATTCACAGAGCAGGCAGTCTGGTAAGGAAGATAGCACTTATATAAATGTTTGGTATTGTTTGGCTATGATTGTATTAAGTACGAAGTACTCAGAGTCCCCAGCAGAAGGTCAGTTGGAAAAGATGTCACCTGGCTGAAATTTCAAGTTCAAAAGAGTTAACCAAGTGAAGAAGTTCTAGTACAGGGTGAAGGAAAAAGGTAGGTGCCTGTGTAGCAAGAGATTAACACGTTAATGTGTAAAGTCAAGGTTGTAAGCTGTTGATTCTCAAGTGGGGGTGATTTTACCCCTCAGGGGGCCTTTGGCAGTATCTGGAGACATTTTGGATTGTCCTCTCTGGAGCAGGGGTGCCACTGACATCTAGAGGGTGGAGGCAGTGGTTGCTGCCAAACTCCTGCAATGTGAAGGACAACCCCCAACAACAAACAATTACAGGGTCCCAAATATTAACAGTGCTGAGGTTGAGAAACCCTCATGTAAGCAAAATTTTGGTATGTTTAGGGAAATGTGGTTAAGTTGGGATGTTAGGGAGAACTTTGGAAAGACGGTCTAAAGCCAGATAATGAAGGGCCATATTGAGGAGTTTAGATTTTTTTTTTCTTGAGTTGACCATGAACTGTTGATGGATTTTAGTCCTAGTAAGCATGATTACATTAATGGCTTAGAAAGATCTTTCTGGTGACTGTACCAAATGAGTTGGAAATCAATTCTACCTGAAAAAAAATAGAACAGTCTACTGAATATTGGGCACTGGGATTTCTTGAGCTATAGACAAATAATTTGTGAAGTATTTAGTCCACCGTTCTAACACACAGGGACCATGGATTTTCTTTACTTAGCCATGTCTTACTTGATATCTAAAAGGTAAGCAAGACAGAGCCTTCTTTACACTTTAGATCGTTGTGACCACATACACTGAGGAAATCATGGGTCATGATTCAAAGCACCATCCACCCAGTATTGAATAATTTAAAATTTTCTCCCAACTTATTTAAGAAAAAGTTGGGTGGGAGTATTGCTAATGCTAGAAATGTTCAGCACTGAATTTGATGGTGTCTTCTAAAGATGACTTTAACTAAAACAAGTATAACAAAAGACCGAAACCCCAGGTCACTGGTTGAAATCCCTCAGTAGTAGAAAATGTGAAAAGTTATAAATACAAGTTATGCAACCACATAGCTAAATAATTAGGAGATATTTGATATAGACAGAGGCTATAATACATAATAGAAAAAATAGCAGAAATGAGCAAGTTAATTAATACTGCAAACAAAAGTTTTGGGCCTGTACAAAAATGACAGGTTCTTTTTTTAATATATAAGTAAAAATACCCTTCAAGGACTATCTTCTCTTCTACTCTCCTTAAATTAGATTTAAAAAAAATTAAACTATGAGTTCTTACCTCATAAAGATGTTATTATAATCCTCATAATGGCTTTATATGCATATTTGTACTAACCTTCACAAAGACTATGAATTGGAAACTCTTATGATTCCTATCTTAGAGATACAGAAACTGATGATGTAAGAGGTTAGGCACTGTGCGCAAGTGTAGACTGTGATTTGAGGGCAAGTCTGTCTTACTCTAGAGCCCATGTCATATTATCCATTTTTTATTGTTCCAAAATGCTTAGACTTAAAAATTATCTTAACAATAAAAAATCGAATTTCATTCAGTCAAAGACTTATTAGCACTTTATTTGTAGCTATAAATACAGGGTCACATTACAGACCAATATACATATATAATAAATACATGACTTTCAGACACTTTCTCATTTATGTTTAAGTTCACTAAAATATTTTCAGATGAAATATACTAAAAAAATCTACATGTATTTAGACAACATAAAATATGTACATATTGTGAAAATCCTTCAAAAACTTGCTTATCAAATTATACTTAAAAATTGAATATTCCCCAGACATAGCATTTTAATTGGAAAGGAGTTCTTAATGTTCTTGTAGTTGTGACAGCCCTCTATGAGATAATACATACAGCTGATGTGAGACATTGTTACCCCATGCAGAGGCTCAGATGTCTCCAGCCTGGGGAAGAGTGAAGCACTGCATTTAAGATATCCATTGAAGTAATATAAACCACACTAGAGGACATAAAGAAGAGCTGCATAATACAGTTTTCAAATGTCCTGGCTCCAGTGTATGGAACACCCTGGATCTACTAAGGTCAAATACCAGACATGTTCCTCAGGGATAATGTGATGTGTATCATGGAGTGCATTGGAGAGGACAATCAGAAATGTGTTCCTAATTCCAAATGAGTCATCCAAATACATCGTAGTTGCATTTTTTTTAGGAGAGGACCAAAAGTAATATAACAGTATTTAGGGGCCAGGGATTAAGTAATTTTTATTCCTTGATGTCCTCAATAACACTTTCTTGGTGTGCTTGCTTTTCCTCAGTTCTATACTAGATTAACTTTATATTTGCTTTTGTTGTGATTTTCAGACTTTAGGCCTCTTTTCAGACGTTTGATGTCAGGTTGGTATGCAGCAGAGACCATTTGTTCTCCTAAATTAATGGATACATGAGATCTCCACCAATGTCTCATATCACATTGCCCTCTGGAGATTGTAATGCAGGGACTCAGCTTTGGGATTTTATGGGATTTAAAAGTAATCAAATTACTGATCCTTATGACTTATCTTTGGGTCTGAAGCAATTGCTCAGTAGTGTTCTCTTAATAGTAGGTAGTACTAGCTTTACCCATGTCCCTGCAAAGCTGGAAACCATCATTCTCAGCAAACTGACACAAGAACAGAAAACCAAACACCACATGTTCTCACTCATAAGTGGGTGTTGAACAATGAGAACACATGGACACAGGGAGGGGAAACATCGCACACTGGAGCCTGTCAGGGAGTGGGTGGGTAGGGGAGGCATAGTAGAGGGTGGGGGAATAGGGGAGGGATAGCATTAGGAGAAATACCTAACGTAGATGATGGGGTGATGAATCCGGCAAACCACCGTGGCACATGTATGCCTATGTAACCTGCACGTTCTGCACATGTACCCCAGAACTTAAAGTACAATATAAAAAAAAATAGTCGGAAGTACTGTACCTGAGATTTTACTAACTACTAACTTATCCAAGTGCTTTAAAATGTAAAATGGAATACAGTTTTTAAGGTTGTTCCATCGTTCTTTATTCTCGAGCAGAAGAGCTACACTTAAATCTAGGTGACTTTGGCAGTTACTTAGTAATCTAATAACCTTATAGGACTTACCCTGGACTTTGTTCTGTTAATTAAAAACTCTTAATTATATTTAATAATACTCCACCAAGTGACAGATGAAGTGAAAGGTTTATTAAACCATCTTTTGGACATTTACATAGTGTACAAACTTCACTGTTGTAAATAGTGCATTTTTGCATATAAATTGCTCATCATTTAATTCCCTTAGGAGACTTTTCTTAATTCAAAAAGGAATTTCAGGGTCAGAGAGCATGAACAGTTTCTTTTTAGTCTGTTTTTTAAGTCATTTTATAAAATAGATGTTTAATTCTTGTTTCCACCAGCAATATAGTTTGATAAAACTGGACTTTTAGAGCTTTTTTTAAGAAATGAAAGTTGTATCTAATTGTTTAGTTTGAATTTCTTTAATTTACTCATGAAATTAGACATTTGCATATTTATTATTTTCTTTTTCATGAATTGTCTTTGTCTTTTGCCAATTTATCTATTTGAGTCATAGAGATTTTCTAAGATATCTTTGTTTTAAATGCATTGACTCATTATATGTTTTTTTAAATTTCCTATCATTTAATTTTTTAATGAACATTTTTTGTTAAGCAAATTATATTTTTCCTATTATATTTAAGCTCATAAAATCCTGTCACACATTGCCACAGTACACTATTTATTTACTTTTGTTTTATGTAGTTTTTGTTCCTTAGGCACAAATGAGACTAGTTTCCTTTGCAATTAGTGTTGTATATGATAGCCCATAAGCCCCAGAAATTTACTCACGACTACTTTGTATAAAATTGTAGTATCTTCCCAACTAAAGTAAATTCAGACTGATTTTTTTCCTTTAAACTACACGGGAGTAATAGCTATAAAATGATTGCAGGGCCATTTAAAATTCTTCTTGGAGTTATTTGTGTGAAAATTACCCCATGAGTATGTGATATTTTGCTAAGATAATAGCGGTCCATAAAACAGAATATGTATGTTTTCCTAAACTTTTCTGTTTCTCCTTTTAGAATTTTATAGAATCTTCTGTCACACTGTTTGAATCTGACCTAGAAAGTGGGAAGTTTATTGACATTACAAATCAGGAAATTTCTGATTTGGAAGAAATTGGCTTTGGCAGTAAAACAAGATCCATTCATGTTAAAAGTGGAGTGTAAGTTGCCCCCTAAACTAAGAACCTTGAGAAATTCTTTGGTATTTAACATTGTTGTTTGCTTGATTGTATATCACTTCTTCTTTTTTTTTTTTTCTTTTTTCCCTACTAGATGGGTTGCCTACCAGCAAAAGTTCTTCTGTGGAGAACAATACATTTTAGAAAAAGGGAAATACAAATGCTTTTTTGACTGGGGAGGATCAAATAACATAATCATGTCGATACGACCAATCCAACTGGTGAGTGAAGTATGAATATAGCCCATGCTACGTTACGTAATAGCCTGCAACTGAATATGTGGAAACCGCTTTTTAAAAGGGGGGCTGTTGAATCACGTCATGTGTGTTTATGGAAAGAAAATGCAATATTACTTTGAATTTCGATAGAGTCCGTAGAGAGCTAGTAGATACTAACACATGAATGAGAAGCCTCTGTGATTCGATCCGTTCATTCACTCAACAGCATTTATTTAGTGTCTCTGATGTGTAGGACACTATGCTAATCACTGGCGATAAAGATTAAGACCGTCCTGTTGGTTTTCTGTCTCCTAGGGGAGAAAGATGTATGGACAATAAATCATAGTATGATTAGTGAGAAAATGAAGTGTGAAGGCAGTGCAGGGGAGCAGGGAAAGGGAACACTCAGTACCTGGGGAATAGAAGACCTTGCCACAGAAGAGGATGTTTTGGTGACTTGAGTGATAGCTTAAGGGATAAAAGCAATTTTTCCAGGCAGAAAGGGCATTTCACAAACAAGGAATAATGTTCTTATGTGCAGATTCATGAAGCTGTAGAAGAGTGTGGTCAGTTTGGATAATAGCAAATGCTGCAGAACAATGAGTGCCCACGAGACAATGTTCAGAAATTCACACTCCTTCTTTGTAATGGGCACTAGGCCATATTTGTCTTCCAGCTTCAATATTACTCAAAATGAATTAGTTATAAATACTAAAATCATTATAAGAGAATTCAGTAGGTTATTTGAGAGCAATAGCCAGTTCAAAGAATCTCATAAACAGATAAAACCATCAAAATATTTTTTCAAGCTGGGTGCGGTGGCTGTGGTGGCTCAGGGGTGCAATCCCAGCATTTTGGGAGGCCAAAGTCAAGGATCGCTAAAGCCTGGGAGTTCGAGACAAGCCTGAACGACACAATGAGACCTCGTTTCTACAAAAAATAAGTAAAAATTAACTGGGTGTTTTGGCACATGACTGTAGTCCCAGCTACTTGGGAGGCTGAGCTGGGAGAATCGCTTGAGCCCTGGAGATCAAGGGTGCAGTGAGCTGAAGGTGTGTTACTGCAGTCCAGCCTGGACAACATACGAATACCTTGTCTCAAAAAAGAAAAAAAAAAAAAAAAAAAAATGAAAAAGAAAAGCAATTTTTTTTCCAAAGGATATTTTCAGAACTTTCAAAAAGACAACTAAGATTATGTGATTACAATTTTGAAAATGCTTTAATGTTTTTCAGGAACCACTTGGGATAAATGAACCTCCACATTTGGTACGTTTAAAAATATTCTTATAATTGTTAAATTGTTTACTAAAAGCTTTTATACCCTTTCTATCAAACCTTTCTCTTTTCTGCAGATAACTTTTTTGTCTCTCTGGCAGAGCAGAGTGTATTGTACTTAGTACCTATGAGCGGACGAATTCACATCTCTGTCAGTGTGTGCATAGTCCGGGTTTGTCATACTTTCTTTTGTTTTCTCCTGACAGAGCTGTAGCTCCGACCACTTTTTGAACTTCTGCCACTCTTTTTTTCCCATTGCCCATTCTTTCTTCAGCGTCACATTCTTCATAGAATATTATATTTATCTCTGGAAGAGCAAACTTACCATGGAGAGGTCACTGTCTTAGCATGCTTTATTATGTACATGTATTTCTAATACCGACCTCAAATGTTTCTGAGCTAGTGAACTTGAAGCCCTATATTCATTTCTTCTGTATTAATGGTTTGAAGGGGACTGGGCAATACTTTGGAGCCTAACATTTGTTCATTTTCTATTGAGGGCTAGAAATTGTGCCTATTTAACAATTCTAAGTCCATGAGGTCAGTGTTACTCCCAATTATAGACAATAAATCTGAGATTCATAATTTAAGTAAGTTCCATGCACACAACTGGAAGTAGCAAAAGAGACATTTCTAGTGTGGACTGCACTTGACAAAACCACATTTTCAGGGTTTTAAATCAAAGAAAGACATAACCATGATATGAGCAGTACAACTATGGAAGGAAGAGGGGGTGAGAGGCATTGTTTCCTTTGTTTTATTTTAAATTACAAATTCAGAAAAATTGTTGTCAGAAAGCCAAATATAGTAATTACTCTTAAATATTTAGCATTTGCTGCCTTTACATAATGCTCAGTGTTTTTCTCTGAATGTGTATATTTCCTATCTTCATGTCAGTATTTATTTCAGACCAGCATTCTTTAACCATGTTTACACTCACAGTGCTTTCAGGTTTTATTATTTTCTGATGAGCCAGGCCTACGCGGAACATTTCCTTTGTGAATATAATTGAGTTGTTGTCTTTAGAGACACTTCCTGCCAGATCTTTATTTTGAAGTTTTGAAAACTCGCAACTGTGGATTTTTAAAGTATTTTTTCACATGAATGAAAATAACATGAGTAGATATATGAAAGAAAAGTTATTTCAAGCTGCACATTTTTGATTTCTAAGTACAGATAAAAGTCCCATTTTTTAAAATCTCTGTTTCTTCTGCTCCTACCTCCTTGTTCTCTTTTTTATGGACTTCCTTGTTTGGGGCAGATTGCTGGGAGGATTTTCTTTATAGTGTTTCCAGTCTAACTTGAAGAGAGGAAGCAGCAGAAAACGCCCAGTGAAATCAGCTCCACTTCATTTTTCTGGGTATGGCTCAGTTATTGCTTTGTGAAATAAGCATTTCCGACAGGTATATGATAGCTGGATATTTGGTAACACATTGAACAAAGCCTTCTTTGTTTACCTACTCTCAAAGCCTTATTTTCAGTCGACCAAATTTTCAGACATTTTTCTTGTTTATACTTATTTAAACAAATGAATCTTGGCTGACACACTGGTTCCTTTCAATAACTAGAAAGTATTTTCTCTTCAACAGACAGTAGTTAAAACAGTCAGATTGGCAATACAGATGCTGTATTCAAACGGGGTACTGATTTTTCCCTCTCTGAGGAGTGAGGAGGAAGTTTCATGTCAGAGCTCAAGTCAGAGAGGGAATTTTTTTTATGCTGGTGATTTTAAGGGGAATCTTAAGCAACCTAAGAGGGGAAAAGCCAGAAAGTGTATGTGTATAGGGATTAATATACATTGTGAATGTATGGTGATAAAAACACTGTTGCTGACTGCTCTGGAAATATGTTATGATGAGATATGGCTTATCTGAGATACTGGTAGAACACCTCCTTTTAATTTTATTTTTTGTTTTGAGATTAGGAAAGTTTTGTTTTAATTTTTTGTCTTTATTTCTTCCAAAAAAAAAATAAGAAGGATACATGTGCAGAACGTGCAGGTTTGTTACATAGGTATGTGTGTGCCATGGTGGTTTGCTGCACCTATTGACCCGTCCTCTAAGTTCCCTCCCCTCATCCCCCACTCCCCAGCAGGCGCTGGTGTGTGTTGTTCCCCTCTCTGTGCCCATGTGTTCTCAGTGTTCAGCTCCCTCTTATGGGTGAGAACATGCAGAGAACACCACCTTTTATTGAGAAGATTGTTTTTCTCCAAAGGCTGAAGGTTGGTCACTATGTCTAATTAACAACTCGAGATATACAAGATCGCTATAGAGTTCTTCACCATTAGCAAGTGACATTTTATTTTTTTGTTTTCCCCCCAAACAAAACAGAAACCAAAGAGAATATGTATTATCTTCATATTGTCATCATCTCTATTATTGCAAGTCCTGACTATCTGAAATCTAGTACTAGATTAAATCTTATAACAGTGAATTTAGTTTTCAGAGGAAGTTGTAGTTAGGCATCATTCTCTAGAAATCTAACCAGTTCTCCCCTTTGACTCAGCCAAGTACCTTTTGTTTCCAGAATCATTTTAAAGTCCATTTCCAGATTTAATTAAAAATTTGGATTTACTTAAATATTGAGCCCCTGTTCCATTTTATACATGATTCTCAACAAGAAAAGCAACTGCGTATTTTTTTATATTGGATATTTTAGCCTCGCTGAATTTTAAAGTGATCACAGGATCTGTAAGAATTGTTGCTACTGTTTTCATGTGTGGGGGATAGGAAAATGACAGCTTTAGGCAAATACAGTAAGATTCACGAGCAGTTTACTTCTTTGTGGCACTTTAACTAGATCATTTTTATAGGAGCCAAGTCACAACTACTTAGGAAGAATTATTTCAGTAAAGAAAGGCTTTATGATTAATAATGGAAATGAAATCATTGTAGAATATATAACCAATATGAGAAATATATAACACTACAGTATGAGAAAGATGTGATGTAATAGAAGAATGGAAACAAGACTTTTCCTTAACAATCAACATATTTGTATGAGGGAAGCCCAAAGGGCTAGAGAAAGTCTTACTTAGACAGGGATGAAAATTTCTCATAGAAATTATTTTAGTATTGGAGTAAGTAAAATTACATTAAAAATAATGCTGATATTGTAGAATAAGTCAGCACAGCTTCTGTGTTTTGTCAGTTCATTGCACTTTATAATAGTTTGTCATATTATAGATCTATTACCACATATTATTAGCATATACTATAAATGAAAATTACATAGCAAAAAGCATTTCCATAAAATGTTCTTAATAGAGTGGAGATAATTTCGCTCAAATGGTAGTTCTAAGAAAGAACTACAAACGGTAGTTTTAAGAAGAGCAAACCACAGGGACACTTTTTTAATTTGCTTCCATACATTTCCAGTTGGGGAGCTGGTAGGGATTGAGCCATACCTGCATGGTACGGAGGATGGGTATAGTTTGCAAAAAACTCATCTCTCATTTGTCTGTTTGCCTCAGTATTAAGAGTTATTTTGTATACTTGTTATCCATGGATCTGTAAAGGAAGCTAACATGGTCGTTTATCCAGCTAGTTTTTCCTAGGACTTAATTTCTCCAAGGGTCTGTCACTTAATTGCACCAAGTGGAGAAACTACAAGTTAATTATTATAATCAGTACGCTCAGAGTTGGTTTCTGTATGGATGCTCCTCAGGACATTATTATGAGAATTGTTCTATTTTGAGGATTGATAAGGTGATCAAAATGCATGTTTTTGTAGAGTTGGTTTAATTCTGGGTGAATCAGACACTATATCTCGTTTAGTAAACTCAGATAAGCATTTAAGCCAGGTTTTAAAGTTTGGACAAAGACTATTTTAACCTATCAAGAGATATTTGATAACATTATTTCTGCATGTATATATGAATTTGAAATAACTTTTCTGGCTATGAAGACTGAGACAAAAAATGGAGGCAGCTACTATGTATACCATCTGAAATAGGCTTAACTGGCATTATCAGTATTCTAGGATTTGACGTTTCATGGCTTCATTGTGAAAATGTTGAAGTATGAATCTTCAACTCAGCAGTATACAGTACAATTAATTAAACTGGGAATGCAAGTAGTGAACAAGACAACATGTGTCTCTTCTCATATGGCTTTTCTGACTTTTAGTAAGATAGTGTTTCCATGCAGGAGAAATTTCTCTGTTTTTGGATGTTAAAAATGGTTTGCTTTTTAGCTTCACATTTTATACATCTTTAATGATAATAGATAAAACATGAGACATAAGTATGTCTTGATTCAGACTTCCTTCCCTTGCTGTCCTCTGCATCTTCCAGAAGGACTACAGCAGAAACTTGCTGGATCACATCTCCTTAAGGCAAGAAGTCCCTTGGTGTTTTAATGCTCCAAATACAGTGTGATTTCCTAATAGGAAGTGGTGTTATGCAAGCCACAGATGGTCAGGGGGAATTACTTTTCTCACCACACTGATTTTGACTGATCTCTGATAACAGATCAAGTAAGGTCAGAGCAGAATGAGATAGCCAAGAAACAGTACTTCTAAGAAAAGGCCTTTTGGAAGACGAGGGAGGTGAATGTTGGCTGCTCAGAAAAGCTGTATCCTTGAAGACAGCATGAGCAGAAGGCAGGGCGATGCTGCAGATGGTTTGTTAGGATGCGTTCTGTGCCCTAGTGCCTGCCTGTCGGCGCAGGGTGGACCTGTGGGCCATGTTGTTCCAGGTCTCCAGTGTATTATGAAATTTTTGCAGGGCTTTTAATTTTTTTCATTCCTATTGTACCTTCAAGCCTACTGGAATTGCAAATTATTATATACCTGGTCTAAAGGGAATTATAGTTGAGATTTCATGGATTTTTTTCGACAAAAAGGACTAAAGTAGAAATGTAATAGTATGTAACTGTAAGCTGTACGTTTAAGGTATTCTTATCAGAAAACCGAAGGCTGTAAGCTGAAATACATGACACGGATATCTTGCTTTCTTCACCATAAATCTTCCACTGACCCCGTCGTCATTATCTCCTCCGCCACCTGCTCCTGTGCCCTCGTGGGCACTTTTCTTGCTTGCTTATGGGCATGCACTCGTTCTGTCTTCTCCTCATATTAACTGTGGATCAGGAAGAGCTAGGGAGAGAAGCAGCATACCATGTAGCCTCACACTAACCTAAGCCTCTTTCATGTTTAGCACTAAATTGCTTCTTATTTTATACATCTAGTCTCAACATAGGGCATAATGGTTGTTTGAGAGAATAAAGGACCACATTTTAGTGGAAGAAGGACTCTGATGTACTCTTATAGGTAGAATTGTTTTCTAGGCCTCTGTACCCACACTTTGGTGGAAGAGAGGCAAGAAAAATGATAAACAGTGACACTCCATTCCTGGAAACACGTGGGAAAGCTGGTTTAAGAAGCATATCATCATCCTTAACGTGAATTTGTTGATAATAGACTAAAAAGGAGTTTACTATCTTGCTGCATTTTATAAATTCATGAAATTAAAGGTTGTTTGCTTGTGATCATCTAAGACCATTTTTTAAATTTAGCTGTTGTGTTGTTGCTCTCGTAGCTCAAAGCATTCAGTAAACCAGGGTTCCAAGGTGAATGTTCAGATTTTACAGAAGAAACTGCTGATCTGACTTCACTCATGCCATGTTCTTTTAAAGTTCTTCGAGGTTGGTAAGTATGCTTATTAAGTGATTTCTGCTGTTATTTAATAACTAATTTTTAAAATTTATATAAATTTACTTTTTGCATACACAGTGAAACTTTAAAATTTCTCTTCAACAGACATTGGTTACCTGCTAACTGGTCTATATAAATTTTGCTTAATTTGTATTTTGAGCTATGATAGAATACCGAGAAACAGAATGCCGATTAACCAACTTAGGGAGCATTTTGATTTTGTCTCTCACTGTGATCTTACATTATTTCCTAAATATTTTGAATGTTTATTTTGTATATTTACTGTCTAGCATAGTAGAATGCTATAAAAATACCTGGTGTTTTTATTCAAGTAAGACATATTAATCCTAATTTTTTTAACCTTTTTTTAACAAAGTATTCATTATCCCCATATCACAGATGCGGAAACCAGGTTCAGAGTTAGAGTTTTCCAAGATTACATACCAAATTTCAGACCTGTGATTGCTTTGGGTTTTTTTCTTCTTATCTCTGAATCTAATATTCTTCCAATTGCAACAATATACTATATATTTTTCATATGTATATGAAACTGCATGTGAGTCCCACAGCTAAAATATATTCTACAAATTTTTTATTGTGCTAAAATATTCATAACAAAATTTACCATTTTAACTATTTTTAACCATATAGTTTGTAGCATCTCTGTGTATCAAACATCTTCCTAATAACCTGTCAAAGTCTTTCTTTTCTTCCTTTAAAATATCTTGGGTTTGTCAGTTTTCCTCCCTTCTCCCATGGATCATGAGAAACCTGGGCCTTCTATTTTTCACTTGGAAAAACTTCAGTATGTTAATTACCATGTATTTCCAGGTCATCTTATTTCTAGTTTTTACCCCAAACAAATCATAGTCCAATTATTTGTCCCAAAATCCAGTTTGATATTTTTACTAATGCTTTAATTCCCAGCCATTTTCTAGTACCAGTCCAATCAAGCTCAAATTCTTTCTTTTCCAGACCTTAGCATCAGCTAGCCCCTTTTCCCTGTCCATTTCCCATCCTATTCTCCTCTCTTCTCATATTCACTTTCCAAAGCCTTACCTGTCCCAGGGGTCAGCAGACTTTAACTATAAGGAATCACATGGTGAATATTTTTTACTTTGCGAGTTCCACAGGCTCTGTCCCAGCAACTCTCAACACTGCTGGTAGATACAGCACAAGAGCAGCCGTACACAAACCGATAGGCACAGCTGTGTTCCAATGAACCATTATTTACGGACATTGACATTTTAATTATATGTAACGTTTCCATGCCATGAAATGGTCTTCTTTTAAATTTTTAAACCCTTTGAAAATGTGAAAACCAGTCTTAGCTTATGGGCTGTTCGAAAACAAGCAGTGGGGCAGACTTGGCCTACGCGCTGCAGTTTGCTGACGGCTGCTTCATACCGAAGGCTGGGGGTCCCTGGTAAATCTAGCCAGCAGGTGTTTGTTTAGCCTGTATGCCAAGTTAAAAAAATTTGTATTAATAATACTTATGTTTAGGATATTTTTCAGAAGCAGCTGTTTTCCACCTTTTCTTTAAAAATCAGATGATTTTAAGACTTGGGGAAAGCTTTTGCCTTTGTCAGCAATTGAATAGATTGCATATGTGCTTTCCAACCTACCACAGTCACCGCCATTCCCACGTTTTTTCCACCTGTGACACTACTCATCTGCATTACCTCCGTGGTCTCCTGCAGTTATGGAAGTTTGTGACACCTGCTTAAAAATAATTCAGATATATCCTTTAAGGTTCAGTCCACTCCATTCTTTCTGTTAATCTTCTTGATTAACTCTAAATCAAGCAGTCCTTTCCTTCTCCTATTTCCTATAGCTCTTCTGCCTTGAGCCTCCTTGTATTTGTCTTTGTTTATGTACTTAACTCTGAAAAGGAAATGACAGTTTTACAACATTAAAACACATAAAGTAGGGCACCGTGAGTTAAATAGAAATCTGCAACTCTAATAAGAAATATACATACCAACGACCTGAAATAATTTTGTTACTATTATTTGGTTCTGAGTTTCCTCTACACTAAAATAAAAGAAAATATCTTACAAGATTTAGGATCATCGTCTGTTAATGAGACGCACTGAAGATTTTCTGGAGGAAAATGTATTTTTCTTGACACTGAGTTCTAGGACAAACTAGTCACACATATCTCTTCATGTAGGAAATATACAACAGCAGGATAATAAAAGAAAACAAGAACCATGGGAATTGTGTAAACACCTGGAATGTGTGAGAGACCTGGATCTGAACCCAGTTCCACCATTTTCTAGCTATGTAATTTTAGGCAAAATGGGTCACCTCTCTGAACCTCAGCTTCCTCATCTGTAAAGGATGGGTAATAATAGTACCCACCTCAAAGGAGTCATATAAGGACTAAATAAAATAATGCACTAGCTTTATGCCTGGCACATTAGAAACCTTTGATAAATGTTGACTATAAAATGCTTATTACAGTAGAAGACATGACAGTAAATTATAATGTCACACACCATTTCTGTGGTTATCCAGAGTTGAACTGGTCTAACAAGAGTACCGTCCTGGTGATCTTAAAATACGGGGCTAGAACTTAACCACGCCAAAAGTAAATTAGTAACAGCCGTTTAATTTTTCCCTTAGGCTCCTTCTTTTCAAAAGGGTATGTGTTAGCAATCTTCTGATGAATGCTGTACTGAAGATAGCTCACTATTGAAGATTCTAAGGGGTTTATTTCTTTTTAAAATTTTCCATTAGTTGTCAGATTTGTAGGTGACAGGTTTTATATATTCTTGTGTGATTTTAAAATACCTGTCTTCTATTCTCATCTAAACTAAATACAAAAATTTTTAATTTTTCCCAAAAAGAACTTACAATCTGTTCAGGTCCTTAATAATCACCATAATCTAATCCCAGAGTGCTGTATTGAAAGCACTAAAGAAAAAGAATGTCTTTAGCTTAAAGCAGACGTCGTCTTATTTCAGACTTCCTCTCTATCATTGGGTAGTTTGAGGAACCATGGGAAAATCACCTTTCCTTCCTAATCCTTACTTTTGTTGCCTATAAAATGAGGACGTTCCGAACTCTTAAGATTATTAAGGACACTGTGAAATAGTAAATGTAATGTGCCTCGCCTCATGCCTGGCACATCATAAGCAGTCAGGGAATGACAGTGGTAGCTGGTGTGTGCTTTGTTTTTAAAGGTGGTGTGGTGCTGCTCTGCACTACCTGCTATGCCCTACCCCTACCCCAGTTCCCACAGCATGATAATGAGCCTAAACTGCCAAGTGAATGCCATTTGACTGAATATCTCACTGGTTGGCTTTTAGCTGGCTCCTCTATTACCAAGAAGACATGTTTGTTAATCACTGTGTGTTAGAAGAAGGCCTCTATGCTGACCTTACTTCCTGCGGCTGCCCAGCATCTAAAGTCAAATCTCTCAAGCCCATTGACTATGTAAGTACTTTGCAAAATGCATACTTATGAGACTCCTTTTCTTGTCCAGTTTAATTACCACAGATTATAATATGAAGTTGGAGTCTGAGGCAGGAGAATTGCTTGAACCCAGGAGGCGGAGGTTTGCAGTGAGCCGAGATCGTGCCATTGCACTCCAACCTGGGCAACAAGAGCGAAACTCCATCTCAAAAAAAACAAAAAAATCTCAAAAATATGAATAATTCATCTGTCAATTGTAAAACTGAGGTTCACTCATGAAATCCAACCAAAATGTAATAATGATATTCTACTTTTTTAAAAAAAAAGCAGGGATGTAAAACTCAAGAACTAAAACAATATAGACTTCGACTTAACTTCCAGTTTGATACTTTAATCAATTTGAGTGACACTGGCACAGTTACTTGGTTTCCTCATCTGTAAAAATGAAAATAAAAATAAAATAACAGTACTTACAAGGCCACTGGGATATTAAATGAGATTGTGCTTATAAAGTGCACAGCATATGGTGAGTTCTCATTTAAATGTTAGCTGTGAACACCATGGTTGCTATTGTTATACCTGCTTCAATATAAAAATAACCACTTTATTATTCTAGGTAAGTCACGTGACAGTTTGTCTGCTCCTAAGGTTAACTATGTTACTTTAAGACATGGGCCACCACAGACAGTAATTTCAAACCTTGTTTTGTGGAACCAGGGCTTTTCTGTCTGGTGTGAGCAGAATGGTCTGGGTCACCTTGAGGCCCATATTTATAGAGTAAGTAGGTTTTCCTTTTCACCACATTTATTTAGAATTTAAAATGTGAGAAAAACGATCACAACTCCAGGACATCAATTCTGGGCCCCTGGTCAATAGGATCTGTGCAGAGGAACTACGGAGGATCTGGGATACTTTTAAGATATGTAGTTATGACAGTTACTTGGGGACATGTTTGGTCAGAGCTCGAGTTTTACACAGAGCTGACTGGAAGCTCTACATGACAGTAGTAGTGACTCAGACCTTCCCGTCAGAGCTGACTCCAGGGAAATGGCCGTACTCAGGATCTTTGATCTCAGCCTAAGCAGCGGAGTCCTATTTCACAAGGCATTCCTGGATACAATATTCTTGGTATCAGACTAATTATAGAGTCTTGGCCAAGAACAGGAATATAAATAGTGTTCTTGGTCTCTCTCAATGGCTCTGAGATACCAACTTGCAAAGAATAAGTGGCTACTAATACGTCCTGTGGGTTGAAGGAAAACTGGTTAAAAAAAAAAAAAGAAAATGTGGTTTGGCAAGTCTGTGCAGGCTTTGATAATGCTGGAAAAGACGTTGGAAGATGGTCCATGTTTACTGGAAAGTAATTTTTTAAAACCGTTTTCGGTGGCCAAATCAGTAGACCGATACTTACTTGGTGTTAACTCTAAAAGCGAAAGATAGAGGCCTAAATTTGAAAGTACCATCTTGAAAGGGTTTTGGACAACTCTTAATTCAGTGAACTAAACTAACAAAATTTCTAGGGAGGGCATTTTAGAAATAGGGTCAGAATTAATGAGTGTTACTATTTTTCTGTGAAGAGGCATAATTCCTTTAGATTCATGAAGTGTAAAATGAAACACTGGGGAGTGAAAAGAAACAGAAAGAAACGTTTTCACGTTAAGTCGTCCTGTGCAGTGGCGTGTCTTGTTTTGGTCCTATGGACTCCAGCATAAGCGAAGGTGCCTGTTGGGAAGGACTTGAAATCTAGAGACTTTTCACTTCAAGAATGGTTTAAAGAGAATATTCAGTTTATGTAAGGGTAGCATGTTAGTTATCTTAATGCCTGTTCATAATATATTGACAATATTTGGAACATCTTTTGCGAAGATGTGTTATGACAGCAGGTTTGCTGCTGAAATGGGAGGAGTGTGAGGGAGTTTGGTAATCCTACAGAGACCTGTAGATGGACCATGAGGACACCTCAACAGAGGTCCCAAAGCTTTAAGTTGATCAGATGTAGGAAGATTGATATGTAAACCAGAAGGTCAATTTAGTTTTTTGTAATAAGCGGATTCTAGTGACTGGCATGCTCGAGAATTCTGTCCTTGGCATTTTTCCCCCCTCTCTGGAAGAACAAGAGAAACTGAATTAGTCATCAGGAGGTTATCTGTTGAGCATAAGATTTGTGTAAAATAAGGTAGATGTCTTGAGATTAGCCTGTAGGCTAGCATTCCTCTTAAAAGAGAGTTCTCTCACTCTCTAGGTCCCAGTTGCTCACATCCTCCAGAGTCTGTCTCCTTTCCCTGGACAGTGCTAGGTACCCTACCTATTCTGCTTCTCTGATTCATTCTGATTCTTTCTGTGATTCTCCCCGCTATATTCTTACTTAGGAATTGATATGCATTTTTTTTGTGTGGATTTGCTAATGTCTATGCCACAATCCAGTGTAATTCTGGATTCATTCCAGGAAATGTTTCTGTGTAATTAAGTTGACATTATATAAGTATGAGCTAATCCTTTGCTTTTGCTTTTTTTAGTTAAAACTTCAGAATTCTAAGGATGTTGCCTGCAGTTGGTATTCCCAGACATGCTATGGCTTGGTGCTTAAGTGTCATAATAGTATAATATTGAGGAGTCTTAAGACTTCATCTTTGTAGAAGATCAGTATATTTTGAAAATGACAGTTTGCTGCTCCAGGCTAACTTCTGTTGGTACAGGTGAAGGTTACATCCTAGAGGGCCACTGACATAATTTGCAGTGTTGCAGTCATTTTACAGTGCATGGAGCTGGGAGCATAGTTCATAGTTCTGCTTGTAACTAATATGACCTGGCAGATCTCTTAATTTATCTGTGTCTCTGTTAATTTTTCTGTAAAGAAACTGTTAGAACAGGTATTTTCAAATCATGGACAGCCTCCAGTTCTGTTTCAAATAAGTATCCTGGTCATATTTCCAATTGGATATGAAAAAGAATTTATCTGGCTTTAGGATTCACAAGGTCAGAGGGAATAAGATCATGTATTAGCTTTCACAGCAGTCTCCAGAATCTTAATGGTCTAAAACAAATGTTCATTTCATTTTCATATTTTGTCTCAGAAATGGCAAGACAGTTGTTTGGCCCCCACTTTAGGCTTGTGAGTTGGCTTTAGATACACTTTTTGTATATGCTTTGCACTGGGACCAGGCTAATGGGAGCACCTCCAATTAGGGACATGACTCTTTTCATGGCAGTGGGAAAGCAGGAGCAAGGTCACAATCACAGTGTCACATTTGAAGCTTCTGCTCAGATTCATTTTGTCCATGCACACATCATTGTGTCCACTCACATTCTGTTTCCAAAAGCAAGTCATAGGAACAAGCCTGACATAAATAGGGCAGGGGCATAGACTCTCACCTGGGCAGGGATGAAGTTGACAAAGTATATTCAAACAGTAATACAATCTACCAGAGATGTATAAACTTATAGAGGTGTTCTCTGTTACTAGATTTTGGAGAAAATGAGAGGAGATGCAATTTTAATAATTTCTGCCTGCCACTGTAACAGAGCTAACTTCCTTTAAAAAACTTGAGATGAATTTTTAGTGACAGTCTGGAGGTGGTTTGGTGGCTGTCAAATGAAGTATATGGTAGACAAGTAGAAAAGTCTGCCTCAGAATATGGTCCCCAGTTCTCTTTCAAAATTCATTTAGAATTCTAAAATCATCAAGTAAATCTAATATAGGGAGATTTAATCATACTAAGATAGCTTTGTATAATCATTTGAGAAAAATAGTAACAAATTAAGTGGCCTAGAATTAGGAAAGAGAACTAAAACCCAGGGTTTTCATAGGCTCTTCACAGAGATATATATCTGGAAAAATTACATGTCTAATAATATGCCTAAATATCTATCTTAAACCATAGTGGAATGGGTTTCTATTGACTTCTCTTTAAGGTTTTCAGCAGCCTTGGTTTGGTAATAGTTTGATTGCTTAGCAGTGATTACAAGAAGGCCTTTTAAGATGAAAGAGATTGAATATCACTAATGAAGCTTAACTGTTTGTGGGGGCTGAAACCAAAGCTTTCTATATTTAGAAATAATCATACTGGGTGTGAAAGGGCAGTAAGGTGATAAAAAGACCTAAGATGATGCTTGGGGCATTAGTGTAGAGTTCTGTGAATGTAAAACACATCTGATTAGTAATTTTGTAGAAGAAAGTTTAAAGCTATTTTATTTTGCTTTAATCAAAGAAAAATATTTAAGGTGGCTGAATTCTTTCTCTCATCTCAGCCTCCAAAGTAGCTGGGACTACAGGTGTTCATCACCATGCTGGCTAGTTTTTCTGTTTTTTTGGTTGAGATGGGATTTCACTGTGTTGCCCAGACTGGTCTCAAACTTTTGGGCTCAAGGGATCCACCTGCCTCAGCCTCCCAAAGTGCTGGGACTGCAGGTGCAAGCCCCTGCACCATCCAGCTGAATTTTTATATAAATATCACAAGTGCTGCAGAATAACAGCACTGCTGAAGGTGCATTTTATATTTATTCACTCTGAAGTACTGAACGCCTACTATTTACTAAATACTGTGCTAAGTACTGAATATTGAATAAAACAAGAATTAGCATAACAAGCTCATCACCAAATCCAAATGTTATCTTCCTTTTGGCCTCTCAAGTGTAATGTTTCTCAGATACCTATTCTTGGCCTTTTCTCTCTCTTGTGTTTAGAAATTTTCATTATCCTAACATCAGCTCTTGCCTCCATCAGTGTAGATGATTCACAGATATCTAGAGTAGGCAATAGTCAGTTATTCCCTGAGCTCCATTCCCAGATTCGACATGGGTCTTCAGTATGTTTTGCCAGCATCCCATTTTCCCTCACAGACTTGTTCTTTTCTGCCCTGTTTCTGTTGAAAGCCATCATCATCTGGTCTTACCATTAGTCTTCATCTTTGATTCTCCCTACTTGATGACTTAAATCATCCAATCAGCAGCTCTCAGTATTAGTTATTCTACCCCATAATATATCTTTTTTTTTTTTTTGAGTTAGAATCTGGCTCTGTTACCCAGGCTGGAGTGCAGTAGCACAATCTTAGCTCACTGCAACCTCCACCTCCCAGGTTCAAGCAATTCTCATGCCTCAGCGCCTCTCAAGTAGCTGGGATTACAGGCACATGCCACTGCTCCCAGCTAATTTTTGTATTTTTAGTAGAGATGGGGTTTCACCATGTTAGCCAGGCTGGTCTCAAACTCCCGACCTCAAGTGATCCGCTGGCCTTGGCCTCCCAAAGTGCTGGGCTTACAGGCTGAGCCGCCGCGCCCGGCCCCGTGAGATGTCTTAAGCTTTTCCCCTTATCCCCTTTCCACTACCGTGACTAAGTTTACTGCCCTATTCTCTCTCAAACTATTGTGATGGGTACATAACTCATTTTCTTCCTTTTTCAGTTTTCCTTCTTTGCAGCTTTGTGCATGTAACCTTCCCATAAGGCCCAGACCTGACACCAGGTCCTGCTTTTCCTATATTATTGCTCATAGATCCTGTTTACAGGCTTTCCCTCCCCTCTCCCACTACCTTCCTTAAACTTACAATGAAGTTTTCTCTCTTCTTTCTAAATTCTTTGATATCTAATTTAAAGGACCTCAATTCTAGGAAGCCTTCAATGATCCTCATTTCTTAGAGTGACTTTTGTCTGTCCTGAATGTTCTTTCTCTGCATCTTAAGATGCTTTTCACTTTCTCCTTTTCATCACACTTAGTGAAACTGTAAAGCTATTGAGGGCATTTATAGTTAATGTAGCTTTGAATTCCGTCACCCTCTGTCCCCTCTACTTAGCACAATGCTATAAAAATATCAAAAGTCCATTATGTAATAAGTGGACTAAACAATTCATTCGTGCCTAAAATATATAGGCAGTATTTGTGTAAAGTTCATTCTTCTACTTCAGCTCATCCATAAGAGGAGTCGTACTTTGGTCTTACTGTAGGTTTGTGTCTTATCCATTCACAGTGTTATATTAGTCGCTTTAGAATTTGGGGGATGGCAGGGAACCTAAGTTTAAAAAAAAAAAGTAATTTACAGCTGCTAGCTATTAATGAAATGCTTTAAAGTCAGACTGGGTATTAAAAGAATAGTAGCATATGTAGACAGGAGCAAGATACATGAGCAACTGTTGACTGATCTAAGATGGACATAACTGCAACTTTCAGACTATTGCATAAAACATTAAGCACCGCACCAGGAGCGTGTCGGCTAACCTGTTTTATTGCCTTTCCATGGGAGCAGTGTTAGCTGGTTGCTTCTCTAATTTCTCCACTGGGGCCTTGGAATGGAAGTTTGGCTGCTTTGAAATAATAATCCAGCCCTGGCAGCGACAAGCAGGCAAAACCAAAGAATCATTGTAACAAGAGGCTGTAGAAAAAGTTCAGATGAAATTAAGACTGTGATGACATAAATGATCTTAAGAGGTGGAATAAGAATTGGCAAGACAATGATTCATTCTGTGGAAGGATACTGAATAAGAGGCACAGCTACCAACAGAGAGAGACTATAAATCCAGCCTCAGAATGAAAGGATGGAATGAGTTTATAAAGTATAAAAGAATTTGGTTACTATTAAACTTTTTAGCTGAACCCATAGATAGTTAATGGTATCAACTATTTTGCACATTTTGAAAATGAAAGCCAACAAAAATTTATATAGTAAACATCACACTTCCCAGTGAGACATTTGAAACAACTCTCTTTAAATTCAGGTAAAAGGCAAAGGTCTCCCTGTCACCACTGCCGTTCAGTATTCTAAAGTTCTAGCTAATAAAAAAAATTTACTCTAAAAAATAAAATAAGATTTAAAAAAGGAAGAAACAAGACTGGCAAGAGCATCTATGGTATAAATGATAAATTGTTTGGGCTAAAGCATATCTTTAAGTTGCAGGGTATGAGATAAATAGCAATTAAACCATAGCAATTAAGGGTACTTAGAAATAAATCCAACACAAGGCAATAAGTTTTTTCCTAGGAATATTATAAAACCTGTTAAAGGAAGTAAACTTTGGAGAGATACGATCTTTTATAGGTAAAAAGCTGAATATTGTAAAGATATGGTCTTCCCCAAATTAATGTTGTTTCAGGCAAAACACTGAACAGTGTTCTGTCCCTTTGGGGGGTGGGGGTGGGGAGTAAAACATGACAAGCTCATCCTAAGATTAATTTGAAAAAGATGATGGGTCCAAAATTGCCACAATAATTTTTAAGAACAACATGTAGGGTCACTTATCCTACCAAATATATATTGGTTTATACAGCAGTAATAATTAGTGGGAGTCGGTCCAAGGAGAGACAGATGGGATAGGGGAATAGGGTAGCGTGGAAACTGACCTATATAATAATAGAATTTGGAAGACAACAGCGTTTCAATGGAGCTATGATGAACTGTTAAATAATGTTGAGAGAGTTGACCTATTCCATGGAAAAACATAGTTAGAATCCTGCTTTCCTCCAAACACAAAAATAAGTTCCAGATGGATTAATAACAACTAAATGTGAAAAGCAAACTTTACAACTTAGAAGAAAATATAGGAAGCTATCCTGATGATACTGGAGTAGGATGACTTTCTTCAAAAAGAAAAAGCACAAATGAATAAGTAAAACGTGAAAGCCAGATGTTTTAGTTTCCTGTTGCTGATGTAACAAATTTCTATAAACTTAGTAGCTTAAGATGACAGATATTCACAGTCTTACAGTTCCACAGGCCAGAAGTCTGAAATTGGTCATGCTGCAGTAATATTAAGGTGTTGGCAGTCATTCCATCTGGGAAGCTTTAAGGAAGAACCCATTTCCTTACCTTTTCTAGCTTCTAGAGGCCACCAGCATTCCTTAAGTCATGACCGTCTTTCATCTTCAGTGTGCATCGCTCCAATCTTTGCTGTTTATCTGCTCTCTGTCTCTGACCCTCCTACCTTCCTCTTACAGCGACCCTGGTGGTTACCTTGGGCTTACCTGAGCAATCTGGGTGATTGTCCCCATCTCAAGGTCCTAAATTCTTAATCATATCTGTAAAGTGCCTCTTTACCATGTCAGGTAACATCTTCACAGGTTCTAAGAATTAGGATGTGAACATTTGGGGGGTGTTGGGGAGAGGCATTAATTATTCAGACTGCCACAGCAAGCCACAGAATATATTTGCATTCTATATAACCTGCAATGGTTTAGTGTAAGAATATAAGAAGGGCTCTTATCTGGCTGTGGTGGCTCCCACCTGTAATTCCAGTGCTCTGGGAGGCTGACGTGGGAGGATTGTTTGAGGCCAGGTATTCTGGACGAGCCTGGACGTGGCTGGTCCCTGTTTCTACAAACTGATAAATAAATAAAATAATTAGAAGAGCTGTTTCAAACCAATTCAGAAAAATCCATTTCAAAAACCAACAGAGGATGTAAATAGGCAGTTTATAGAAGAGGGAAAAATGGCTCAGGACATCCAAAGGATGTTAACCCTCACTAGTGATCAAGGAAATACAATTTACAACAGTGAGGAGGTAACATTAGCTTACTCTAGCTGCAGACATTTTAAAATCTGAAAATACTAAGGTTTGGCTTAGTTGCAGGGAAGTAAGATTATTCATACACAGCTAGTGAAAGAAGTGTTCATTACAGTGGTGGGGGGAATAAGGACATCTGTTGCAGCTCTGATGGATGAAACAAATAACCACACATTCTTGTAAGGGAATGAAATACAGTAGTTACAATGATTTGGAGAGCTACATGTATGAAGAGTCAAATTTCAAACACAGTAGGCAAGAAAAGCAGGCTACTAAAGATGTTACAGTAGAATACATTTTCTGTAAATTTTAAAAACAAAAGATGCATAACCATTAATAGAAATATAAAAATATAGGCTGAAAAAATTTACAACTTGAGCATAGTGGTCACCTTGGAGAGTTGGAAGTTTAAATTCATCTGTATTTGTTATGTTTTATTTATTTTAAAACTTTGATGCAAATACAGTAAAATTAAAATGTACTATGTGTGGGTTTTAAGTGCATGGTCACCTGCGTTATTTACTCTTTTTGAAATGTGTCATTGTTTTTTTTTTAAAAAAGAAAGAAACAAAGACCAGTAAGAAAGATAAATCCATATTCAAACTGATTGTCTAAACCAAATGGGAGAGGCTCCGAGAAGGATTATAGTTTACTGGTGAAGAGTTTGGTTTGAGTGTCTTAGAGACCTTCTTGGTTCAGGTCCTGACGCTACCATTAATAACTGTTAACTGAGTGACCCTGGGTGTGTTTCTTTTCTTTCTTTTATGAGACAGAGTCTTGCTCTGTCACCAGGCTGGAGTGCAGTGGCGCCATCTCAGCTCACTGCAGCCTCTGCCTCCCAGGTTCAAGCGATTCTGTGTCCCAGCCTCCTAAGTAGCTGGGATTATAGGTGTGTGCCACCATGGCCAGGTAATTTTTTTGTATTTTTAGTAGAGACGGGATTTCATCGCGTTAGCCAGGGTGGTCTCCATCTCCTGACCTTGTGATCCGCGCTCCTCGGCCTCCCAAAATGCTGGGATTACAGGTATGAGCAACTGCTCCCAGCCCCCGTGGGGGCATGTTTCCCACCACTCTAAGCTTCAACATTCCCGTTTAATAAAACATAAGAGTTAAACGAACTGGTGCATGTGAAGCCTGTATTTAGCCCATGATATACACGCAACAATATTATAATAGCTCATAGACAATAGTTAATATTTGTTATTCAACACTGAGTCTTGAAAGGCTGAGGTATTTATGATGTGATTTTGTTTTAAGTAGGTCAAGTCTAAAATTCTGGATTAGAGTCTGACTGGAGATCTATGAGCCTTCAATTAAATTTTTATCATTTCAAATACTTTGTCAGCATACTGTTTGGTATTTCTTTGGAATTGAAGGTTGTTTGAGTCAGCATGATGGTTAATTTCCTTTAATTCAGTCTAATTCCACTTAGTTTTTTTAGCATTGGTTCATTTGGCAAAGATTGGGGTGCTTTGATATTTTTGGGCTATACAAATAGGGCGGTTCTCAGTGGCTGATTGCAAAATATTTCTAAATTAAAAGTATATGTTATATTTAGGGCTTAATTAAGGTAACCTTGAAGCTATCAACACTTTTTCAGTACAAATGATGACTTGAACTCCAAAGAACTATACAGTGCCAAAGTGCAAGTCTGTTTAGTTTTTTTAATGTAAAAAAAAATAGTATATAGATTTTTAAATTTTTATCCAGTTATCTTGAGGATATGTTGATATAAATGTAGTCCTAGCAGAGTACTTGTACCAAGGTCTCAGCAGTTCAAATTTAGATGGCGAACACGTTTGTTTAGCAATGGAATAGGTAAGAATGGGTCATAGATGATAGCTAAACAAGATGAAGTCAGGTGTCCCATCTAATATCACACCTGCCAACCAAAGATGTTCTACATTATAAGATAATGGTATTTAGAACATTTTAGCACAATAGCTTTGGGGTTAAGAACACAATCTCCGCCGTCTTGGATTAAAATGTCAACTGTGCCTCTCTTCTTCATCTCTGAAGCAGGGATAATAATAGTACCCACGTCGAAGGTAAATTATAAGGACTAAATGAGTTAAGTACAGAGCAGAGAAGAGCTAAGATGGCCTATTAAATGTAGCTAGTTACAGCTCTGTCTACTGAGAGTCTAGGCCATCAAGAAGAACAGCATATGGGAAAACAGGATATCCATACACAGGAATGAAACTAGACCCCTATCTCTTACCATATACAAAAAGTCAAATCAAAATGGATTAAAGACTGAAATCTAAAACCTCCAACTATGAAACTACTACAGGAAAACACTGGAGAAAATCTCCAGGACATTGCTCTGGGCAAAAACTTGAACAATACCCCACAAGCACAGGCAGCCAAAGGAAAAATAGACAAATGGGATCACATCAAGTTAAAAGCTTCTACACAACAAAGGAAAACAGTCAACAAAGTGAAGAGACAACCCACAGAATGGGAGAAAATATTTACAAACTACCCGTCTGACAAGGTATTAATAACCAAAATATATAAGGAGCTCAAACAACTAGAAAGACTCTAACAATCTGATCAAAAAATGGGCAAAAGATTTGAATAGGCATTTCTCAAAAGAATACACACAAATGACAAACAAGCATATGAAAAAGTGCTCAACATCACTGATATCAGAGAAATGCAGATCAAAACTACACTGAGGTGGGGCCAGGCACGGTGACTCACACCTGTAATCTAAGCACTTTGGGAGGCTGAGGCAGACAAATCATGAGGTCAAGAGTTCGAGACCAGCCTGGCCAATATAGTGAAACCCCATCTCTACTAAAAATACAAAAATTAGCTGGGTGTGGTGGTGCATGCCTGTAATCCCAGCTACTTGGGAGGCTGAGGCAGGAGAATCACTTGAGCCTGGGAGGCGGAGGTTGCAGTGAGCTGAGATTGCACTAATGCATTCCAGCCTGGGCAACAGAGCAAGACTGTCTTGGAGGGGAAAAAAAACTGCAGTGAGGTATCTCACTTCAGTTAAAATGCCTTGTATCCAAAAGACAATAACAAATGCTGATGAAGAAGTGAAGAAAGGTAACCCTTTTACACTGTTGGTGGGAATGTAAATAAATACAGTAACTATGTAGAACAGTTGGGAGGTTCCTCAAAAAACTGAAAATTGAGCTACCATATGATCCAGCAATCCCACTGCTGGTATATACTCAAAAGAAAGGAAAACTGTGTATCAAAGAGGCATCTACACTGCCATGTTTGTTGCAGCAGTGTTCACTGTAGCTATGATTGGGAAGCATCCAATTGTACATGTAACACATTTTCTTTTTTCTTCTGTGGAATATGTGTTCATCTTGTGTTGTAGACATCTATGGAACATTTGTTTATCTTGTGTTCATCCACACATTTTCTTTATTCATCCACAGATTCATCTGTGGATGTGATAAAAATAAAATGTATTACATGTACACAATGGAATACTATTCAGTCATAAAAAAGAATGAGGTCCTGTCATGTGCGGCATTTATAGAACTGGAGATCATTATGTTAAGTGAAATAAGTGAGGCACAGAAAGATAAATTTTGCAGGTTCTCACTTATTTGTGGGACTTAAAAATCAAAACAATTGAACTCATCGATATGGGGAGTAGAAGGATGGTTACCAGAGGCTGGGAAGTGTAGAGGGGGTGTGGGGGGCATGGTTAATGGTTACAAAAAGATAGAATGAATAAGACATACTATTTGATCACACAAGAGGGTGATTGATCATGCAACAGGGTGACTATAATCAATAATAAATTGTACATTTTAAAATAAGATTGCAATTGGATTGTTTGTAACATAAAAGATATATGCTTAGGACATGGATACCCCATTCTTCCTGATATGATTATTTACATTTGCATGCCTGTATCAAAATATGTATCCCACAGATGGGTACACTTACTGCGTACCCCCCAAAATAAAAAAGACCAACACTCACTGAGCAGATCTTTGGAAATAAGCCCTTGAGAGTGGACAGGGAGAAGATGTAGGCCCTGGACTCACAGGAGGGAGCTGGGAACCCTGTACAAGGTTGCCAAGCACCATTACTTGTGTGGCTCCTGAAGAAGGAGTGAGTCAAAAAGGTGTGAAGTGACCCACTCTTGCCATGGACCTCCGGAATACTAGCTGCAGGAGACACCACAACCTGCACCAAAGTTGAGCTGGCTGGGAGAACTGCTTGAGCTGGCAGGACCAGGACTGCAGCCTGCGCAGAGCCTAGAGGGTTTGGCATGCGAACAGCTGCAGTGGAGCATGACCATCCCCTAAGGCTTGCTGTGCTCCAGATGGTTTTGGCCTTTGTTGACTGTGAGACCTGGACACAACAGGACTGTCCTGCCAGTGGGATGGGTCTAGTCTGATCTGAGCACTCCAATTTGCCAGCCTCTCCAAGGGTCCCTGCCTAGCCACACCTGCTTGCAGCACAGCCTCAGGGCCCAACCACGATGCTTCCCAGAAGCCACTGCCATAGTTCCTTCACCAGCAGACCCAGACTAACCATTAGAGAGCTTCTGCAGAAGAGCCCCCACCAACGCACGCCCACCTGCAGCCTCCCCATTGCACACCTGCCTGCAGCCTTCTCACACTGCTCTGTTGGAACACACTGATGTCATTGCCCCAATGAAGCACTTTTACCAGCACCCTGCACTGGTGTGTGGTTGCCGGTGGACCAGGAACACCTCAGCCCCTCTGGCACAAGAGGTACTTAACCTTGAGGGCAAGAGAACAAAGCCCATACTCCTGTTTGCCAAGATTAGAGCACATAGCACACAACCCAGGAGTGCTGAGCTGAGCCTTGGTCCCCTGAAATCATCCAGAAGTTAAACCAGTCAGCTGAACCCTTAGATTATACCACAGCCAAATCATCAAGGGCATCAAAGAATTTAAAGCAAAAAGTCCCATCTAAGTGACAGTGATTTCAAATAAAAAGGAATACCAGCCCACACAGATGAGAAAGAATCAGCAAAAGAACTCTGGCAATTCTAAAAGCCAGAGTGTCTTCTTATAACCAAATGGCTGCACCAGCTCCCCAGCAATGGTTCTTAAGCAGATTTAAATGGCTGAAACGTCAGACATAGAATTCAGAATCTGGAGGGCAATGAAGATCAAGATTTAGGAGAAAGTAGAAACCAAATCTAAGGAATCAAGTAAAACTATACAAGAGCTGAAAGATGAAATAGCCATTTTAAGAAAGAGCCAAACTGACCTGGTATAGCTGAAAAACTCACTATAAGAACTTCCTAATACAATCAGAATTATTGATAGCAGAATAGACCAAGCTGAAGAAAGACTCTCAGAACTTGAGGACCAGTTCTTTGAATCAGCTCATTCAGATAAGGAAAAAAGAAGGAACAAAACCTCTGAGAAATATGGGGTTATGTTAAGTGACCAAACCTACAACTCTCATCCCTGAAAGAGGGAGAGAGAGCAAGCAACTTGGAAAACATATTTGAGGACACTGTCCATGAAAATGTCTCCAGCCACACTAGAGAGGTTGACATTCAAATACAGGAAATTCAGAGAATCCCTGAGAGATACCATAGAAGACAACCACCCCAATACCCATAGTCATCAGATTCTCCAAGATCAATGCAAAAGAAAAAAATATTAAAGACGGCTTGAGAGAAAGGCGCGGGTGACCTATAAAGGGAACCTCATCAGGATAACAGTGGACCCTTTCAGCAGAAAACCTATAAGCCATAAAGTGGTTGGGGGCCTATATTCAGCACCTTTAAAGAAAAGAAATTCCAACTAGGAGTTTCATATCTAGCCAGAGTAAGCTTCATAAGTGAAGGAAAAATAAAACCCTTTTTCTGACAAGCAAATGGTAAGGGAATTTATTACCACCAGACCTGCCTTGCAAGAGTTCCTTAAGGAAGTGCTAAACATGGAAATGAAAGACCAGTATGTAGACCCTGGACTTACACAAAGGGTGGAGCTGCGAACCCTGTACAAGATTGCCAAGCACCGTTACTTGTTCCTTGCCCCCAGGGGGATCCTGAGGAAGGAGTAAGTTAAATAGGTGTGAAGTGACCCACTCTTGCCATGGAACTCCGGAATACTAGCTGCAGGAAACCTGCACCGAAGTTGAGCTGGCTGGGAGAACAGCTGCAGTGGAGCATGACCATCCCCTCAGGCTTGCCATGCTCCAGATGGTTTCTGCCTTTGTTGACCGACAGACCTGGGAACAGTATAGTGACAAAAATACACTTAAGTACATATAGGCCACTGACACTATAAAGCAACTACACAATAAAGTCTACATAACAACCAGTTAATAACACAATGACAGGATCAAATCTGCACATAGCAATGTTACCTTGAATGTAAACAGGCGAACTGCCCTACTTAAAAGTGACAGAGTGGCAAGTTGGGTAAAGAGGACCCAACTGTATGCTATTTCAAGAGACTTATCTCACATGCAGTGATACCCATAGGCTCAAAGTAAAAAGATGGAGAAAAATCTATCAAGCAATGGAAACCAAAAAAGAGCAGGAGTTGCTCTTCTTAATTTAGACAAATCAGATTTTAAACCAACTATGATCACAAAGAACAAGGAAGGGTATTACATAATGATAAAGGGTTCAGTTCAACAAGACTTAACTGTCCTACATATATATATGCATCCAATACAGGAACACCTAGATTCGTAAAACAAGTTCTCAGAGACCTCCAAAGAGACTTCATCACATAATAATAATGGGAGACTTCAACACCCTACTGACAGTGTTAGTCAGATCATCAAGGCAGAAAACCCGCAAAGATGTTTGGGACCTAAACTCCTCAACACTTGACCAAATAGACATCTACAGAACACTCCACCCAACAACCCACACTATTCTCATGTGCACATGGTACATTCTCTAAAATCAACCACAAGCTCAGCCATAAACCTTTTCTTAACAAAATCTATCAAAATCATACCAAACACACTTTTGGGCCACAGTACAATAAAAATCGAAATCAATACAAGACAGTCTCTCAAAACTATATAATTGCATGGACATTAAACAATCTGCTCCTGAATGACTTTTATGTAAATAATGAAATTAAGGCAGAAATCAAGAAATTTTTTGAAACTAATGGAAACAAGGATATTAACATATCAGAATCTCTGGGACACAATTACAGCAGCATTAAGAGGAAAGTTTATAGGGCTAAACACCCACATCAAAACGTTAGAAGGACCTCAAAGTAACATGACACTTAGAAAAACTAGAAAAAAATAAGAGCAAACCAACCCCAGAGCTAGCAGGAGATAAGATATAATTCAAATCAGAGCTGAACAGAATGAAATTGAGATGCGAAAAACCATGAAAAAGATCAGCAAACCCAGAAGTTTTGTTTCTTGAAAGAATAAAATTGATAGACTGCTAGCTAGACTAATAAAGAAAAAGAGAGAGAAGGTCCAAATAAACACATTCAGAAATTACAAGGGGGACATCACTGTTGACCCCACAGAAATACCAAAAAAACCCTCACAGACTATTATGAGTACCTCTATACATACAAACTAAAAAACATAGAAGATATATATATCTGGAAACATACAACCTCTCAAGATTGAACCACAAAAAAATTAAAACCCTAAACAGACCAATAACAAGTACCTAAATTTAATCAGTGGTCAAAAACTTACCAGATACACAGCTGAATTCTCCCAGACATATAAAGAAGGGCTGGTGCCAATCCTACTGAAAGTACTCTAAAAATCGAGGAGGAGGGATTCCTCCCTAACTCATTCTATGAGGCCAGCATCATTCTGATACCAAAACCTGGTAGAAACACACAAAGAAACAAAACTTTAGGCTCATAGGCCTGATGAGCAAAGATGCAAAAATCCTCAACAAAGTACTAGCAGGCTGAATCCAGCAGGACATCAAAAAGTTAATCCACCACAATCAAGTAGACTTTCTTCCTGGGATGTAAGGCTGGTTCAATATGTACAAATCAATAGATGTGATTTATCACATAAACAGAACTAAAAACAAAAACCACGATTGTCTCAATAGATTCAGAAAAGGCCTTCAATAAAATTCAACATCTTTTCATGATAAAAACACTCAACAAACTAGGCACTGAAAGAACATATCTCAAAATAATAAGAGACATTATGACAAGCCCATTGCCAGCATCATACTGATTGAGGAAAAGCTGGGAGCATTCCCTTGAAAACTGGAACATGAGAAGGATGCCCAGTTTTACCTCTGCTGCTCAACACAGTACTGGAAGTCCTAGCCAGAACAAGCACACAAGAGAAAGAAGTAAAAAGCATCCAAATAGGAAAAGAGGGAGTCAAGCTATCTTTCTTCACAAATGATATGATTCTATACTTAGAGAACCCCATAGTCTCTGCCCAAAGGATCCTAGATTTGATAATTAACTTCAGTAATGCTTCAGGATACAAAATCAATGTAGAAAAATCAGTAGCATTTCTATATACCAGTAATGTTCAAGCTGAGAGCCAAATCAAGAAAGCAGTTCCATTCACCAGGGAGGTGAAAGATCTCTACACTGAAAATTACAGAACACAGCTGAAAGAACTCAGAGACAACACAAACAAAGGGAAACACTCCATTCTCATGGATAGGAAGAATCAAGGAAGAATAAATGTCATTAAAATGGCCATACTGCCCAATGATATTTATAGATTTAATACTGTTCCTATCAAAGTACCAACATTTTTTGACAGAATTTGGTAAAATTATTCTAAAATTCACATGGAACCAAAAAAGCCCAAATAGCAAACACAATCCTAAGCAAAAAGAACAAAGCTGGAAGCATCATGCCACCCAACTTCAAACTATATTACAAGGCTGCAGTAACCAAAACAGCATGGTACTGGTACAAAAACAGGCACACAGGCCAACGGAAAAGGCTAAATAACTCAGAAATAAAGCCCCACATCTACAAAAATTTGATCATTGACAGAGCTGACAAGAACAAATAGTGGGGAAAGGACTCCCTATCAGTAAATGGTGCTGGAATAATTGGCTAGTCATTATGCATAACATTGAAACTGAACCCCCTACCTTCACCATATGCAAAACACAACTCAAGATGGATTAAAGACTCAAATGTAAAACCTAAAAGTGTTAAAACTCCAGAAGAAAACCTAGGAAATACCATTCTGGACATAGGCCCTGGCAAAGATTTTATGAGGAGACCTCCAAAAGCAATTACTGTACAACAAAAGCAAAAATTGACAAATGGGACCTAATTAAAGTGCTTCTGCACAGCAAAAGAAACTATCAACAAAGTAAACAATCTCCAGAATGGGAGACGATACTCCCAAACCATGCATTCAACAAAAGTCTAATAAATAAGGAACAAAGCAACAAGCAAAAAAACAACCCATTAAACAGTGGGCAAAGGACATGAACAGGCACTTCTCAAAAGAAGATATACATATGACCAACAAGCATGAAAAAATGCTCAACATCCCTAATCAGTAGAGGGATGCAAATCAGATCCACAGTGAGATACTATCTCATACAAGTCCAAATGGCTGTTACTAAAAAGTCAACAAATAACAGATGCTAGTGAGATTGTGGAGAAAATGGAATGTTTACACTGTTTTGGGAATGTGCTTTAGTTCATCTGTTGTGGAAAGCAGTTTGGAGACTTCTCAAAGAACTTAGAACTACCATTTGACCCAGAAATTCCATTACCAGGTATATACTCAAAGGAATATAAGTCATCCTATCATAAAGACACATGCACATATATATTCAGGGCAGCACTATTCACAATAGCAAAGACATGAAATCATCCTAAATGCCCATCACTGTTGGATTGGATAAAGAAAATGTGGTACATAGCCACCATGGAATGCCACACAGCCATAAAAAAGCAGATATCATGTTCTTTGCAGCAACATGGATGCAGCTGGGGGCCATTATCTGAAGCATATTAACACAAGAACAGAAAACCAAATATGGCATGTTTTCGCTTATAAGTGGAAGATTAACGTTAAATACACATGGCCACTGTGAAGGGAAAAATAAACACCAGGGCCTGCTTGAGCAGAGAGGTGGGAGGGGGGTGAGGATCGAAATACTACCTATTGGGTGCTATGCTCGTTACCTGGGTGATGAAATCATGTATGCACGAAACCCCTATGACATGCAATTTATCCATGTAACAACCCTGCACATATACTTCAGAACAGAAAATAAAAGTTGGTAGGAAAAAATAAATGAGAAAACACAGTTCTACAATCCCTAAACAATGTATTTTGGGATTTAAAGTTTTTCAAATTTTAATCAGTAATATGATTCATCTATGGCCCATAAGGAAGCGCGCCCAGCAGGATTCTGGGCTGTACCCTAATTAAGCATATTTCTATTCCTATAGTGAAAGTTATGCACAGCTGCACAAATTGGATAATATTATAAATAGACTTCAATTTATTCAGGTTGAGTTTTGTTGACTAGGAAAAAAATTTTGATTTTAAAGCTTTTTGGATTAAAGAAAAATGAATTGGTATTGAGCATATATATCTATGGATAGATAGAGATATAGATATATAACTTAGATCAATAATTTCCCGCACATATTAAGTGCTATATATGTTAATTTCTACTGTTTTTGTCACTTAAATTATTATTTTAGTTGATGGGATGAGGAGGAACAACGAGTTTTGTCTTTTTTCTTATTGAAATTTTCATTTATACAATTTGGTCAAGTATTCTTTTTCTTTCACAACCACATCTTTTTTTTAGAAACTGTTTCCTCTTTGCATGATTTAGACTTAATCCAGCAGGAATGTCTTGTTAACTGCTGACATCTAAGAAGAGCCTTTAGCCACAAATGGTTGGCCAGCTTCTAAGTTAACATGGACCAAAGCCAAGACATTTGTAGAACTGTAATCAACTGTAATCAAATTTTGGAGTTTTTTTATGTTTGTAAAGTTCAGATTACTGTGTCATCTTCAGTTTTAAAGACTTATTAATAGTTTATCTCTCTTCCTATTCTCATGTTAGGGAAATGTATCAGAAAAATATGATTTTAAGATGTTAATAGTTCCTTAGCACCCTTTTTTTCCAAAAGATTATTAATCACCCCCCATCATCCTGTCCAGATTAGCACTGTGTTGAAATACAGTTTATAATACATTTATAATTCCTAACCTTTAAATACATTTATAATTCAAGTATATTTATAAATTAAGTAATTTAAAGTAGAAAAAAAATCAAAGCTTCAAAACAATAGATGTTCTCAAATGTAAAATTTGGTAATTGGACCACATAGTAATATCCTTTTGTTGTTAGTAGAGAGGTGGGATATTTTTCCACATTGATTTATTAGTCGTATCTCTTCTTTGGTTAATGCTGTTGGCTTACCTTCTTTGACCATTTGTCCAACAGGTCTCTTAGAGCCTGACTAATTTATATAAACTGTTAAAATGTTTAAAATATTGCCTGTCATCTTACATGTTTTTTTCCCTCAATATACCTGGATCATTATTTTTAAAAACATAGAAGTTCCCTCCATCAAACTTTTCATCTTTCCTTGAGATACATTTCTAGAGGTAGAATTGCTAGAATCAAGGGATCAAATTTAAGGGAGTTTCAGTGACAATGCCAACCTTTTGAAAAATATCTTTGTGGGCATTCTGCAAAAGGAAGAGGAAAAACGTACACAGATCTGTTTTTCTTAGAACAATGCTTAGCATTAAAATTACACTCTCATAAAAGGCTTTTAAATATTTTCCTTCTCTGGGATATAAAACAGTTAACATCATGTGAGCAGTAAATACCTTTGATGTCGATGTCTGTTGCTCTTACCCCAGCAAGCTTTTCTCTGGGAGAGTGCTGCTGATTGTTGACTTGGAGCCCTGGCCAGGCTCCTTACCATCTGCTCTTCCTCACTAATCAGCAACTCAACAAGGAAATGTGTTAAAACTTAAGGTGGAATGCTTTCTAAAAATCTTCAGGGTGAAGATGTTGAAAACAATCCACCATATAGTCAGGGTTATGAATTTTATTGTGTGCTTACTTTCAGTTTATTTTATAAACTGTTGGGATGCTTCCATTTTATTTTGCAGATAGCAAAAGAGGTGGCTAACCTTGCCTGTGGCCACTTAATAAGTCAGTGATTACAGATGAGTTTTTATTCCTGGTGCAGTCAGTGGTGTCTACTGAGGGAAAATCAATGCTCCTAGGTAGCCTTTCCATCTTAGCTTATGGTCTTACTGCACACCGCAGTTGTTACATTCTTTGCCAGTATCCTCTAACCCCTAAATCTGTAGTATCCAACACCATAGCACTAGCCACCTGTGGTTATTTAAATTAAATTAATTCAGTCCCTTGGTCACACAGGTCACATGTGGCTAGTGGCCACCATATCGGAGAGTGCAGATACACAACATTTCTGTCACTGCAGGAACTTCTCACACCTTTCCCGATTTTAAATGGAAATTTCTTGGCATCCTTTTTCTAACTTTCCTTTTATTTTAGAGGAGGAGTTCATCCTCTCCCAAGTGATCTTTTTGCTCATAAACTGACGGGAAGCAATGGATTGTACCTCTCCCTCCTTCCCTGGAACGTCCTTTCTGCCTTGCATTATTCAGCTTCTCTCTATTCCACTACCGCCTTCCACAAAGCAGGCTCATAGGCCACTACCCTGTTTCCCTCCTGCTCTCCGCCAAATTTTTCTAGTAAATAGTCTGTATACCTATTATAGCCTGTACAGTTTTTCACTACTTACTCTCCAGCCCTTATAACCTAGCTTTTAACTTCATTTCCGACATGGTGCCAAAACGGCGCTCATAAGGGTTACCAGCTGCCTTCTGATTGTTAAACCCAAACAGCCCTCTCTCAGTCACCTTTTTCTTCGGCATGGAAAGAATTTGATGCCGTGGGGGAGGGCTTCCTTATCATTCTTTTCCTCCTTCACTTCTACAGTATAAAGGGGTTCTGTTCTGGCTGTGTTCTCCTGATTCATTTGTTCGGTCACTTCCGCCTCCCATCTGTCATCATCGCCCGCTGTGTATGTCAGTGCAGTTCTGGTTTCCTTACATTTCCATTTTGTTACCCGTGGCTCTAGTATTACCCAGATTCTGAGAATTCCCAAATTCAACATCTCTAAATCTGGTCTTTTCCCTGAACTCCAGATCAAAAGGTCCAGTGTGTGTTGGACGTCTCTGTTAAGATTATCCTGCCTCCCTCTCAACATTAAGACATCTGGGCATGCTTTTTTTCCATATTTCTTTATATACGACACATTATACCAGCATGTCCCAAACGGTGACTTTTCACATTTTTCCTGATTCCATTTGTTGGCCTTAGCTAGCAGGTCTGTTTTATCACTGTGATATTAACAGTTCTCCTGGCCATCCCTTACTCCTAACCTTCCCTCACCCCTGCTTTAGGTCTGGAACTATTTTTCTTTGACCTCAAATATTCTCCCAGTACTGGTGCTGTTACTTCCATTCTTTCTATTCTTCACGTATGTTGCTGCCAGACAGATTTCCTGAAGGTCATTAAAAAATACATATACACAATGCAAACATGCGTAATAATTACCAACTTAAAATTAATAATGCCAATTTAAAATAAATATTCCCATGGTTCAAAAGGCACTTAGTGAAGAAACTGTGCTCCCATTTGTGCCCTTTATCTTCTCTCGTGCAGTCTTCCCAGCAGGTAGACCCATGGTTACCAGTTTTATTTTGTATTTTTCAGAAAAATGTTTATGTGTGTACAAGCCCATATATATGTTATATGCACAGAAATTTTCCTTTTCTGCAAATGGTAGTATATGAAATATGCTTTTTATACTATCCTTTGTGTGTATTTCTAAAGAATATATCTTGGTGATCTTTCACAAAGAGCTCCTCATTCTTTTATACAGCTGTATAAGATTCTTCTGTGCATGCACCATAATTTATGTAACCAGTTCTCTCTTGATGAGCATTTAAATCATTCCCCGTCCTTCACTGTTCTTTGATAAGTCATTCTGCTCTGATGCAAGTATAAGCAGGTCACTTGTGAGGGTCACTGTGAGAGCCCGCTATTTTCTGCCTGTTCATTTACTGTTAGTGCTTTGCTTCTTATGTACTGAGTTGCAGTTGCTTCAGCCCACTCTTGCTCCTTAGTTCAGAAGCCTTCAGGGACTCTCCACTGGGAGTAGATCTGTCTCCCCTTCAGTGTGGGAGGAGGAGCAGGAAGTGCAATTCACACAACAAACTGTGGGAGCACTTGCGGCTGTTTCCTGTTGGGCTAACTTGCTGTTCCTCCAGCATGTCCCATGTGTTTGTTGCCTTGCTTTGCACGGAGTGCTTCCCCTTTGTTCATCATCTTCCTTCCAGATCCACTGCATCCTTTGAGACTGCGCTCACAAGCCATCACATCCGTGAAGCTTCCTTGATTCCTGCTCCCTTCTGCTAAAAATAATCCAGCTTTCTACTGAGGACTCTCACACAGCATGTCTTTTTCGGTGCTGGATTACATTTCAATGTCTGTGCAGTTCTAATTTAGCTACTCGTTAGTAATGCCCCAGACACAAGGATAGATGGTGCCTCGTCTTGCCATCCCCCCAAAAGTCTCTTAACGTGGTGTCTTGTAATGAATGAAAAAGAACAATATTGAGTCTATTCTTTCATGACATGATGGGTTGAAGAAATACTTTCAACACAGAAATCACCATTCTTGTGCATTTCAGCTATTTTTTTTACATTAAAAATGCCTTTATTCTTCCTCCTAGGAATATTATAAGAGCTCACCACCACAAAGTCTTGCATTCCCAGTGACTGCTCCTGTGACCTCCTAGAAATGAGGGTGCCATTCCATTCCAGCTAAAAGGATTGGCAGGACTAATTATGGTTCATATTACAGTCCCACAAGACCTTAATATGTGATTTGGAATCATGGGTCTCTTTTTATCATGTCTGTTTTTATTATGAGATTGATTGCTTGTCTGATAACTTGAATTTTAATTTAAAAAAAATTGAGTAAAACTTATTAATAGAATCAAACCTTTCCAGTGAAGTTTTGGCTGTAGCGACCTTAGAGAGTAGAGCAGTAAACTCCATGCATTTGAGAATACAGTGGGTCCAGGGTACCCAGTGTTCAGACTGGGATGTCACTGAAGTATGGCCACTCTGCATGATGGTCTTTCTTCCTGTGCTCATAGGTTTTCGAAGAACCCTCCATCAGCCTTTTTGCCCTGGAACATTGTGAGGGAAGAGAGTTACATCTAGAAGAGGCTGTGAACTCTGTTCTGAACAAGGACCTGCACTTCTACACCCAGTCTGTGTGGGTAAAAAGTGGACTGTAAGTATGGGAGAAAGGCTTGGTCTGGTTCAGTCCCTGGTTTCAGACAGAGCTACACAGTTGCAAACATTCAGGGGGTCGTGACGAAGAGTGCTTTGGGAGAGAAGGACAACCACAGATGATCACAGCGTATGTCATAGAGTAGGTCAATCAGATGCCTTTACCCAGTTGAACCGACTTTTCTTTTCAGAAGAAATTTCAATATCTCATCAACTTTGGTTAAGACAATTTCCTACTTGGGCAGCTGACTGCCGGCAAGACAAAGTGTGGTGTTGTTTTTTGATTTAATAGCTTGTGTATTCTAGAGCAGTTCCCTCCAGGGTACTTACTCTTCTGTGGACTGCACTGGTTGACCTAGCCTGCCTACCTGCCGACTGTTTTTCATTGTTAATAATCAGGATAGATCCATGGGTCTGTGCTTTTAAAAATTAGAAATCTGCCTTTAGAAAAAAATTAAAATTGTGATACAAATATTAGGTCTGAATGTGAATATTTAGGACAGAAATGGTGAGAAGCCTGCAAGTGAGGGGCCTTGAAGTTGAAGCTGTTTGCTTCCTGGAAAATCTGCCTCTGAAGCATCTGGCATATGGAGTAGCCCCTACTCCTGCCCTGTTAGTGTTCTGGTACCAAACATCAAGTAAAACAACACACGTAACTCGTGATGATTAATACAAAAATGGCTTTAAAAGTTTTTCTGTGGCTTTGAAATTCTGTGATAATCAGCTCTGCTTGTTTAAGTATCTTGGAATAAAGAAAGAAAAAGCCAGTAATTTAAGTGGAGTTGAAAATTAAACTATTACAATAAATGGCTTTTATATTACACACGTGTATAATAGCTTAAATTTTCTTCTGCAGAGCATTTTAAATGGTTTGACGTTTATTCAAACAAATTGATTTATTCTATCTAAGCATAAGATTCCAATATATTATTTACCAATTAACTAAATCCATTTAAACTGAATTTTACATCCCTGTGATATAGATCTTTCACAACATTTTAATACATTTCTTTCCTTTACACTTCTGAGTGAAACTGATATTTGACTCACTTCTGAAAACTTCTTTCTTATTTTTATCTGGAATACTGATGCCATTTTATCTTGACTTTCTTAGTTCTTCTCTTTGGCTTATTAGCCACCTACTCTTACTATTCCAAAGTGTCTTTAAGAGAACAGTGAAGGCTGCCTAAGGATTTCCCTAGGCTACAGGATGCTAGTTAATGTACAGCTCACTTCCCTTAGTGACAAGTTGGGTTTGGTTTATTTCAATCCCCATGTTATGCCGCCATATCTTTGAACTGCGATGATGGCTGCCATGCTTAAATGTACCATCCCACACAGTTTTCCAACTGTGGAATTCATTTCAGTCAATAAATAATTAGGTACATTTGCCTAAAATTTTGCCTAGATTTTATAACCGAAAACTTCCCTGTTTAAAGAATCTGCGGCTGGAGAGGCGGCTAAGCCTGTCCGTGGTCATGCTGACCTGCCTCTTGCACCGTCTGCTTTTTTAGATTTGTGTAGGCAAGGATGGGGTCAAGAATGGGCCATTCATCGTTCATCTCTCCATAATTTGGCCAACTCTGATCCCAGCTGTGGGAGCAAGGAGAACTCTTCGTAGCGGTGGTCAGGTTGAGTCAGTCATCTCTCCCCAAGCTTTCCTCAGCTCTTCCCTTCTCCCCACAACTTATGCACAAGTTGGTATCTTTTCCTGCATTACCTGAAGTACTAGTCCCTCAGGAATATTGCACTTGGTAAGTTTTAGAAGTTTTTATCTGTAAAATCGAGGGGCTGAAGTTGCTGCCATAGCAGCACAAGTAACCCTTTGTAACTTGTCCTAAGCCCCGGATGGCACTGCTCCTGAGCTCTGGTTCATCTGACTGCAGACTGCCTTGCTTGCTGCTGTGCTCTCTGCCTCACCCACAGGGTCATGCCTCCCTTGGTGCAAGCCAGGGCAGCCTCTGCCACAATTCCAGGTGCCTTAGCAAAACAAAGCAAGGCAGCCCCCTCATCATTCCTCCACCACACACTTGCTTAAAGCACTGTGTTCACGGACCTTGAGTTGGTCCTGTTGAGAATTTCAGGTCCTCTTAGTGACTCCAGCGCATTACTCATCAAGCTTAGTAACCACCTAAAGTGGTGCTCGGCAAACTGTCTCTGTCAAGGGCCAGACGGTCTTTTCCGTTTGCAGGTCTTCTGTCTGTGTTGTAATTACTGAAGTTGCTATGGTAGTACAAGAGCAGCCGTAGCCAATCCTTAGAGCAGTCGGCATGACGTGTCCCCTTAAGTAAGTCTTGAGACTCCAGACACGCCTCCAGTGTACTTTTACACACTTAAATGCAGCCAGAGTTGAAGGCAAGGGTTTGGGGGAGGATTTTCAAAGAGCCGGGCCTTGAAGTAAGAGTGTGATAGGGAACTTCTGCTGACAATTCTTAGTCCTTGGTGGCTTCAGAGAAGCTGTGCAGGGAGGAGTGGAAGAAGGTATGTCGGGAGAGCTTACTGGAGCCGCACCGAGGGCCCTGAAGGACACAGGATGATGACTATAGGGGCAGAAGAGTGTTTTTCTGCTGGTTAATAGGAGGTTATGGTCTGCCTTTGAATGTTAAATGCTCTGACAAAACAGTGTTTTCAGAGGAATATGGACTTTCAGAGATGGAGGAAACCTTGCATTCATTGTGGAAGAAAGGAAACCAGCATTGTAATTGGAATCCAAATATTCTGAGTCTAGGCCAGTGGGCTTTCCACACCTCCCTGATTTTCGTTAGGAAACAATGTGCAGTTTAAAAAACCTGCAGACCTACAAGTTTATGAACCCTATAAGGCAAAGTGCAGATAGTTTGGATGAGGTATTGCTTTTTTGTTTTGAAGTACACTACTTTTTTCTTTCTTGTTCTCGTAGATGGATAGCTTATGAAGGATCCAATTTCTTGGGAAGACAAATCCTACTAAGGCCTAATGAGATCCCAAACTGGACAGCATTCAGCAGATGGAAGACAATTGGTTCCCTCCGTCCTATGAAGCAGGTAAGGAGAAAAGAACCGTAAGACTCCAAATAGCTTGCCTTTGTGGTAGAAATATCATAAACCACAGCATCTGAAGTAATGACCATTTAATTTAGCTTTCCATTTACACGGTAGGGGGAGTGAATTAGGATGGGGATATCTTGTACATTTTGACCAATTTGTAAGATTGTATCTAAACTCAACATTGGGTTTCAGTTTTCAGTCCAAAGCCTCTTTGGCCATGTTTCCTTTCATGGAAAACTAAGATATTGTCAGTTCTGTAAACCTTGGTAACAGGAATGAACTTAGTTTTACTTTCTAAGCATTTGGATATTCCCCTTCCTACTTATATAACACTCAGGATGGATCCTGGCAATTTAAATAGTATTTATTGCACACCTACTGCTTGTCAGTCTTCTGTTCAAAAGCTTCCCACTGCACTTAGAATACCATATACCCTCCACCCGCCCTTGCTTCTCCAACCTCATCTCTCACATGGCTGTCACATGCATCAAAGTACAGAGTTGCTTTCCCACTAAGACTCTTAACATGGGCTGTGCCCTCTGTAGTGTTCTCCCTCATTTTTTGAGTAGTCATCCCTGTAAATTCTACTTAAGTGTCAGGCCTTCAAGAATGCCTCCCCCACCTTCTCTCCCAATCTAAATTAGGTCATAAAAGACCTGAGGGTTCTTTTTCTACAAAAACACTGTATGCAGTTTATAGCCATAGCATTATGGCTGGATCAGCGTCTTTCCCACTCTAGAGAAGACCCTGTGAAGCCAGGGGCTGTGCATGTTTTGGTCATTGCTCCACCCCTAGTGCCTGAAGCAATGTCTGGAATATTGTAGGTGCTCAGGGACTATTTGTTTAATGAAAGCATGAATATATATTCGTGGATGGATCAATGGTATTATGCAAAGTATAATGGAAAATATAGATGTGATTTCTGCCAATATTATTGGAGCTTACATTTTGTTGGGCCAAACGTGTCCAACTCAAAGCAGTAACATGAAATGCAGAACAATGCATAATTATCCAAAGCCACAGGCCGTCCCTGGTTCAGAGGAGGTTTTATGGAAGGTGGAAAGCTTACGTGAGCCTGTCGGGTGTGACGGCCTGCGGATATGCCATTGGTACCTCTCCTTAATCTGTTTAGAACACTTTCTTGCTTGATTCCAACAACAGTCCTTTGAGGCAGGAATTATTATTCCCATTTTCTAGTTGGAATAATTAGGCTCTGAGAGAACATAATTCCAACTAGAAAACGGGGATAATGATTCCTAGCTGTCAATAAAGTACATTGACAAAAGTCATCCAAGTGTCAGAACCAGGATTTGAACCCAAATCTAGTATGCTTTAAAATCTGTGTTCTTAAGCAACCACACTCCCCTCTCAGTCAGCCTAAGATCAGCACTTAGAGAGTACCACCTATTTCAGGCACTGAGCTGAATATACCCTAGTGGATCTAAATGCTGGTGCCAATGTTCTGACCTAACACTTATTTAACCCTTACTTAAATGTAAAGTAAATGGTCGCAATAAAATATTAACCTAAGTGGTCTTCTCTAGCCCTCTTCACGTGCACACGTGCGCACACACCATGCTCATCCCACCACTTGTGAGTTCTGTTGGTTCAAATCCTGGCTCTGCCATTTGTAAGCAGTGTAACTTGGTGAGTCACTTCATTTCTTGGCCCCTCAGCTTTCTCACTGGTGAAGCAGTGATCACACTGCTTACATCTCATTGCTGTGACAGTTGAATAAGATAATGTATATAAACAGTCTAATATGGCACTGGCTCATATTACTGTGGTAATACACTCATTTTGAAAGTTTTTTTTTAAATTCACAATGTCCCTTGAAAGAATCAGAGATGCTCATTTGAAGGATTCTGAACATCAGTGGCTTTCCTGGCAGAGTGTGTGGTACAGAATCTCATGACCTTTTCTTACATCTTGCTTATTTCCTACTCCTATCATGTGGGATGGGGAGTAAGCCCACTGAAAAGCCATTGGAAAAAGGAAAGTAGAGGTAGGAATTCAGTGTAGCCTTTACTAACTACGTAATACCGCTGACCCTCTGTTGTCAGAGACTTTAGTAGCCAAGTTCAACACTGAAAATATGTTCCTCATTTTTGAATGGTGGTTGCTTGTTAGGGAAGAAGGATGTCCCTGCCTATTGTTCAAGGTTCTGTGGTAAAGGGTAAAACAGCCACCTCCTTTGCATTTACTGAGGAGTGATTTACTTCCAATTACGTGGTCAATTTTAGAGTAGGTGCCATGCGGTACTGAGAAGAATGTATATTCCGTGGATTTTAGGTGGAGATTTCTGTAGATGTCTGTTAGGTCTGCTTGGTCCAGATCTGAGTTCGAGTCCTGGATATCCTTGTTAATTTTCTGTCTCGTTGATCTCTCTAATACTGACAGTGGAGTGTTAAAGTCTCCCAATATTATTGTATGGTAGTCTAAGTCTCTCTGTAGGTCATTAAGAACTTGCTTTATGAAGGGAAATCATAACAAACAGTCTCTCAGACCACAGGGCAATCAAATTAGAACTCCGAATTAAGACTAACTCAGAACCACACAGCTTCATGGAAGCTGAACAACTGGCTCCTGAATGTTGACTGGACAAACAATGAAATGAGGGTGGAAATAAAGATGTTCTTTGAAACCAACGAGAACAAAGACACATCATACCAGAATCTCTGGGATGCATTTAAAGCAGTGTCTAAAGGGGTATTTATAACAATAAATGCCCACATGAGAAGCAAGGAAAGATCTAAAATCGACACACTATCATCAAAATTGAAAGAGCTAGAGGAGCAAGATCAAAAAAACTCAAAGTCTAGCAGAAGACAAGAAATAACTAAGATCAGAGAAGAACTGAAGGAGATAGAGACACAAAAAAACCTTCAAAAAAATCAATAAATCCAGTAGCTGGTTTTTTGAAAAAATCAACAAAATAGATCACTAGCCAGATTAATAAAAAAGAAAAGGGAGAAGAATCAAATAGATGCAATAAAAAATGATAAGGGGATATCACCACTGATTCCACAGAAATACAAACTACAATCAGAGATTACTACAAACAACTCTATGGACATAAACCAGTAAACCTGGAAGAAATGGATAAACTCCTGGACACTTCCATCCTCCCAAGCCTAAACCAGGAAGAAGTTGAAACCTTGAACAGACCAGTAACAAGGGCTGAAGTTGAGGCAGCAATTTATAGACTACCAACCAAAAAAAGTCCAGGTCCAGATGGGTTCACAGCCGAGTTCTACCAGACATACAAAGAGGAGCTGGTACCATTCCTTCTGAAACTATTCCAAACAATACAAAAAGAGGGAATCCTTCCCAAATCATTTTATGAGACCAACATCATCCTGATACCAAAACCCGGCAGAGACTCAAGCAAAAAAGAAAACTTCGGGTCAATATCCATGATGAACATAGATGCAAAAATCTTCAATAAAATCCTGAGAAATCAACTGCAACAGCACATCAAAGAGCTTATCCATCACGATCAAGTAGGCTTCATTCCAGGGATGCAAGGCTGGTTCAACATACGCAAGTCTGTAAATGTAATCCACCACATAAACAGAACCAAAGACAAAAACCACATGATTATCTCAATAGATGCAGAGAAGGCCTTCAACAAAATTCAACAGCGCTTTATGCTAAAAACTCTCAATAAACTAGGTATCAAAGGAACATATCTCAAAATAATAAAAGCTATGACAAACCTAAAGCCAATATCATACAGAATGGGCAAAAACTGGAAGCATTCCCTTTGAAATCCAGCACTAGACAAGGATGCCTGCTCTCACCACTTCTATTCAATATGGTATTGGAAGTTCTAGCCAGAGCAATTAGGCAGGAAAAAAAAAATAAAGGTATTCAATTAGGAAAAGAGGAAATCAAATTGTCTCTACATGCAGATGACATGACTGTATATTTAGAAGACCCTATCATCTCAGCCCAAAATCTCTTAAACTGATGAGCAACTTCAGCAAAGTCTCAGGATACAAAATCAATGTGCAGAAATCAAGCATTTTTATACACCAATACTAACAGAGAGCCAAATCAAGAACGAACTGCCATTCACAAATGCTGCAAAGAGAATAAAATAGGAATACAACTAACAAAGGATGTAAAGGACCTCTTCAAGGAGAATTGAAACCACTGGTCAAGGAAATAAGGGAGGACACAAACAGATGGAAAAACATTCCATGCTCATGGTTAGGAAGAATGAATATCATGAAAATGGCCAGACTGCCCAAAGTAATTGACAGATGCAGCACTATCCCCATCAAGCTACAAATGACCTTCTTCACAAAACTGGAAAAAAAAACACCTTAAACTTCATATGGAACCAAAAGAGAGCCCACATAGCCAAGACAATCCTAAGCAAAAAGAACAAAGCCAGAGGCATCATGCTACCTGATTTCAAACTAAACTACAAGGCTACAGTAATCAAAACAACATGGTACTGGTACCACAACAGATACAGACCAATGAAACAGAACAGAGGCCCTGGAGGCAACACCACACATCTACAACCATCCAATCTTTGACAAACCTGACAAAAACAAGCAATGGGGAAAGGATTCCCTGTTCAATAAATGGTGTTGGGAAAACTAGCTAGCCATGTGCAGAAAGCAGAAATTGGACCTCTTCCTGACACCTTACACTAAAATTAACTCCAGATGGATTAAAGACTTAAACATAAGACCTAACACCATAAAAACCCTAGAAGAAAATCTAGGCAAAACCATTCAGGACATAGGGATAGGCAAGGACTTCATGACTAAAACACCAAAAGCATTGGCAACAAAAGCCAAAATAGACAAATAAGACCTAATTAAACTCCAGAGCTTCTGTACAGCCAAAGAAACAATCATTAGAGTGAACCAGCAACAAACAGAATGGGAAAAAATTTTTTGCAATCTACCTATCTTACTAAGGGCTAATATCCAGAATCTAGAAAGAACTAAAACAGATTTACAAGAAAAAAACAGACCCATCCAAAAGTGGGCGAAGGATATGAACAGACACTTTACAAAAGAAGACATACATGAGGCCAACAAACATATGAAAACATGCTCATCATCACTGATTATTAGAGAAATGAAAATCAAAACCACATTGAGATACCATCTCACGCCAGTTAGAATGGCGATCATTTAAAAATCTGGAGACAACAGATGCTGGAGAGGATGTGGAGAAATAGGAACACTTTTACACTGTTGGTGGGAGTGTAAACTAGTTCAACCATTGTGGAAGACAGTGTGGCAATTCCTCAAGGACCTAGAAATAGAAATCCCATTTGACCCAGCAATCCCATTACTGGGTATATACCCAAAGGATTATAAATAATTCTATTATAAAGACACATGCACATGTATGTTCACAGCAGCACTGTTTACAATAACAAAGACCTGGAACCAACCCAAATGCCCATCGATGAGAGACTGGACAGGGAAAATGTGGCACATATACACCATGGAATACTATGCAGCCATAAAAAATGATGAGTTTGTGCCCTTTATAGGGACATGGATGAATCTGGAAACCATCATTCTCAGCATACTGACACAAGAACAGAAAATCAAACACCACGTTTTCACTCATAGGCGGGTGTTGAATGAGAACACATGGACACGGAGGGAAGCATGACACACTGGGGTCTGTTGCGGGCGGCCAAGGTAGGGACATTGTCGGGGTGGGGATGTGGGGGAGGGATAACATGGGGAGAAATGCCAGATGTAGGTGATGTGGGGGATGGAGGCAGCAAACTACATTGCCATGTGTGTACCTATCCAACAATCCAGCATGATCTGCACATGCACCCCAGAACCTAAAGTACAATAAAAAAAAGCCACCTCTACTCTCACAAGGAAGTTTTTTTTTTTTTTTTTTTTTTGAAGTAGTTCACCATGTTGGTCAGGCTGGTCTTGAACTCCCACCCTCAGGTGATCCGCCCGCCTTGGCCTCCAAAGTGCTTGATATCCATGAAAAATTGGAAGTAAAACAAAATGAAACAAGCAAAAATCTGTGGGGTTTTTTTCTTTCTTTTTTTTTTTTTTTTTAACCAGAATTGTATGCTGTTTTCTTTCATTGTGCTTTAGGAGCTATGTGATTCCTATTCTGATTAACCATTTAATTTCAAAATAATATTTTAATAGATTTTTCCTGTTTATTTAGGTCACAGTTTTGAAATGCAACAAAGGAATTCTGAGTTCCTAAAACAGTAGTTTGTGGGTCACATTTAAAGTTGTGGTAAGATTATTGGTACTGCTTTAGTTCATATTCTTGTTTAGAAATTCAGGACTAATTAAAATGTGATCCTCTTTGAAGCTGGGAGTTAGGAAGTCACTAAGGTACTTACAATGAATATCAGTGTTTTTAAGTATAATTACAGAGGATTCAGACTGCAAATGTGTAATAAGGGTAATTAGTACCTTGCTTGAGTTAATTGATTAAAATGTTTGGTCCTAAAGTAATTGGAACTCTGTCATCTGTGAAGATCATGCCTGTTTTCTTATATGTACAAGGTAATGAAAATGTAATAAAAATATACTGAAGTCTCAAGAATTAGTAATTGCAGTGGGAGATCAGGCTGAGTTACAGACATTTAAGTATGGTACTGCTGCACTGTTAATGTTGGAAGTAGAGACTTGAAACATTTAAAACATTTTGCCAAGTAGAGGTCTTGTTCACCTACTTTAAATGGCCGGATAATTTGTTCTTCTATTGGCTTATTTAAGTGCTGAGAATGTGTGTTTCCTTAGGAAGCCTTACTTACCAAAATTCTGTTGGCCTCATGTTGATCTATCAAAGTTTCAAAAACAGTAGACTGTTCACTGGTGTTCTTACCATATGACCATATTGCATTTACCTAGCACTTAGGTTTTTTGGCAGGAAAGCGCTCTCTGAAGAGACCATTTGTTGTTATTGCTCAGCCAAGGTTCTAATTGGGATGCCAATGAGACAACCAAAGGTGGGGATGTTGGGTGTCCTGTATTATATTACATTAAGGCTGGAGGCCTAAGTCGTAGGGCTGAAATAATGGCTTCTGTTGTGCTTCGATTATGTGCCCTGCCCTTTCATTGTCTTACACCTCCACCTTTGCAATTGTCTTTTATTCCCTGTGCCTAAGAGCAACTGCTGCATTTCAACATAGGTCTGAGAGCATCCTGATTAAGAGGAATATGGCTTCTTTACATCTGTGTTCACCTTATTTGCAAAACTAGGGTCATAACTGTACTTTCTTAAAAGGTTTTTATGGTTATTCCGACAAATAACATAATGGCACAGAACACATTTAGCATGCTGCTCACACATACTATGTGTACAATAAATATTAGCTCTTCTTCTTAGAGGCAGATCCCAGGTTTAATATTTTAAAACTTTTTGAATGTATCTTAAAGCTTCCAGGCCAAGAAGATGAAGTCTTTTGTTACTCAATTTTTGGATACCTGAGTATAGTCATTAAACATTTATGGTCTCTACTTTTGAAGAACTATAAAGGTCTTATGTAAACAGAGTAATCACAGCTACAGCTACGAGGGCCCTCCGCCATCTGGGCTTTTCAAGACCTCCCAGAGCCAACTTCCAGCATTTAGGCATAGCCTCACAGTATGTGTGATTACTTGTCTTTCTGAAGTTTTATAAAATCCTCGTAGGTAATACCTTACCCTTATTGTAACTCCCCTACCTCCCTCAGCACAGCTGGGACACACTAGTTATTGAGCGAAATTCATCAAGTCCCGAATTCTTTACCGCCCCACTCCTCGCCACATGGGATTCTAATGAAAGAAACTTTGACTTTATGTCATTCAAAAGGGCACTTTTGAAAAAGTGTAAGAGAGATTGTACAATTTAAGCTTTGTGGTCCATGGCCTAAGAATTTACGATATTAATGTATGTATATTTATGAAAGGGAATAAGAGTGAAACTGATATAACTAAGATAGTTATTTCTCACTTTCCCTCACAGCTTTCCTCGTCTAGAAAGATTCATTTCCAGATTCAAACGTTTGTTTCTAAATGGCTATTTCTCCCTTGTCATAGCCTGCAGTGTACATCAGAATAAAGAACCGTGCCATGGATGAGTATCTGACAGTCACTGGAAATCTAGCAGATACCAGGGCAACATCGGTGTGCATTTCTCCCTACAGTGGAAATAATACTCAGATCTGGCACTACTGCCGAGGAATCTTTAAATCCAAGGTAAGCAATCCTGCTGACATAGTATGCCACTTTCCGTTCAGTTTCTCTTGAAAACTAGAACTTTGTCAAACTAGCATGATATAACAATGCAACTTCATAGAAACAGGTGTTGATTATAAAAATACTGCCATATATATTACTAAAATATTCAATTAAAATTGATTTAATTTTTCGATCTAGAAAATCGTTTCAATTTTTAGGTAAACACAAAGGTTATCACATACTCTGGATATAACTAAGTGATTTCTTACAACCAGTGGTATAAGTCACTGGATCTAATATTGGGTGATGTGCTTTTGTAAGATGTTCCTTACTTGATGGTCCAGATACAATCAGCTTTCTCTGTGATTCTAAATATGTGGAAACCCTTTCATTTTCAAAATATACAATGAAGTAGCAGAAGAAAGCTGTTATTTGAAATTTAGGTTCTTTTCTGTGACACCCCCCCCCATTATGTTTAATGCATTGGAAATAGAACCCTAGTTTAAAAACATTAAGTCTGTGTTTTATTGTATCACCAGTGGATTATCTACTTTTTCTCATGCTTCAAAAACGAGAAGCATTTAAAAGTAATTATTGTCCGGATACCTTTAGCACATCATGCAATGTTTTCATAAGAAAACCAAGCTCAGCATAATACATTTTAAGCAAACAGGGACTTAACATTTAATTCCAAGTCAGCAAATCTTTATGCAACATCTGTTGTCAGATGTAGACATCCTATTAAAAACAAGTACGTCTATTTCAGTAGGTTTATTTCTGTACCATCTCCTACCCACAGCCATAAAGAAGACATTCAAAAGGGCTTACTGAAATTATACTATTTAGTATTGTTTTTAGATAAGACACACACACTTCATGTCTATGATTTGTTTACCTAAAAAGAAAAGGGTTGTAATTCAATTTTAGCAAACATAGTACTGCCAGTTAATCATTTCTTAACCCTTTTAGGCCAGTGATACGTGTCTTGATGTGATTGGTGGCCGAGACACACCTGGAGCTAAAGTAGCTCTATGGACTGAACATGGGCAATTCAGGCAGAAGTGGAGACTGAATAAAAATGGAACTATCAGCTCTTATCTCAGTGATCAACTTGTCCTTGATGTTAAAGGTGGGCCTTTGATGATACCCAATTTTGTGTCCCTGGATATTAGTTTCAGTTCCAGATCTCCTCATTCTGGGTATAGGACATCCTTATAAGAGAAATGTTAAGTCATTTAAAATTATGCTTGAAAAAAGTTAAGATACACAGTTTTACAAACAAAACAACCAGCAGAAAAACCCAAACAACAAAGCCTAGGGTTTTTGTTGGTTAGTACAGTTGTAAAACTTTCATTTGCTACATGAACTTCAGAACAGTTCTAAATCTGAAACACCATAAACCAAAAAACAAATATCATCTGTTTCTTAGAAACATGACTAGTTTTTTGCCAGGAATTGCTATGGTCCTTAAAAACCCTCGGCTAGACTTTATGGCAGGTATCAGTTAACCTTGTTTTTGAATTCAGCAAGGTCAGGGCCAATATTATTCATAGCTGTTGCTTTAATTGGGTTAGTCACAGTTTTGTTGGTGTAGAAACAAAAGCACAGTACCTGACATTCAGCCAGAGTTCTCTCAGAGCACTTTGTTCTGAAGAATTGCATTGTTAAGGCACACCACTTATACAATCACGTATTATGCCTTTTAGTATTTCAATCTGAGTCATAATAAGGTCCAATTTGAGGTGAATAATGGCTAAGCCTGTGGAAACTCAGCTTCCCATTTCAGAATTCTTTGTAAATGGCACCTTAATCCACTGAAACGGTGAGCGGAACAGAAGCTTGTGAAAATTGTGAAATTGCTAAGCACCGGCCTGAACAAATAATCTTTTCTTTTGGAATTTCTGTTTTAGGAGGAAACTATTGTGACAAGACTCATGTAATTGTAAATCAGCCCCTAGAGGGAGAAGAAACACAGAAATGGGACATTGAAATATTGTGAGAGAATCAACATCCCTAGAAAGAGCAAAGGAGGAAACTCACATCTGTCATTGTCTTGTGGACGTGGAAAGGAAGCTACTGTCTTCACATTCCTGGATCACTGAGCAGAATGAACTTTTTCTCCAGCCTCTGAGACTATCGCTCTTAACCATGGAAAAACTCAAAATATTCTTGCCATTACTCAGTGTTCCTATGAAGAAAATATGATGATGTCTGGGAAAGGTTCTATTCGTGGTCTCCAGCTGTGGTGAGCAAGTTTCCTGAAGTGTGTATTTTGTCTCCTATCCACCAAACTGATGGCCCATTATTGGACACTGGTGATGCTGTTATCCTGTATTATTTATTAATAGCCTGCCTAGATGCTTGTATAAGTACAAAGCACAAGGAAACAGATTCCTATAGGTCAAGTCATACTTTTGCAAACAGATGAGTAATTTTTTAGCAACATCTGAAAATGTATTAAGCCTTCCTACATAAATTTTAAGGTTTCTATACTGTGGCTTTATAACTAGCGCACCTTGTAAGTATTTATACTTGTAACTAACCCCAGGCAGGGACCTCAGCTTCGTTAGGAATAAGGCACAAGTAGTAAAGTCTTTTCTGCAGCCATTATGTCCTCAGTCCTTCAAACTAAAGAAAGTACAAATAACCTGAGGCCGAACTTGCACTCTTATGTATTAACCAAGACATCCCTTTAGGTGACAAGACTCTACAACAGTGGTCGCCTGTCTCTATGCTGACACTTCATCCTAGAGTTAAGGAGAAGCATCATTTTTTGGGGGGAGCCTCAAGAGAAATTTCAAATGTCCAAATTAAAACAAAGTAGCATTTGAACCTTGACCTTACCATCTTTTCAAGTAAATGTGGAGTTGATTTATCTACTAAATAATAGAAACCTCAGTTTTTCACTCCCATTTTAAGTAACTTTTATGCTAGTAAAATCAGGTAGGAAATCACCTTTGACTTAGCTTCCAATAGTCATTACCACCTTTTACTGCACAATTCACAAGCAGTTTTCCCTGCTGAATTGGATTGAAACTTCCATTAAGACAACTTTTCCTTTTATCCCCAACTTTCATCAGAAAGCAGAAAAATGCTCTATTTTTATAAAAAAAGAAGATTAAATTCTCCAATGATATATTTTAAAATATCAACCTATATGCACTTTAGAATGTAAAATAACAGTGACTATTTTAAACTCAAAGACCCACTATTTTATTTTTTATAGACTTAGTCTTTCCATGTAAATACGGAGTTTTTTCCTCCTTCAAGCTCAGGCTTTTCTCCATCTCGTAAGCAGCCTCTGTGACTCACTTTTTTCCACAGGTGTTGAGTGCCACTCATCTGTGGGGCAGTATTTAATAAAATTTATGTTACAGGATAACTTTAATGGGTGAGGGCTTGTCTATACACAAAGGTATGTATATTTTCATTGTAAAAAAAAAAAAAAAAAAAATTTAAACTTTTTCTTCGTTGTGTTAATTGTTTAAATTTTTTCTAGAGCCAAAGCTCTTTAAAGTTGTTTCTTCCAAAGAACAAAGCCAGGTTAACGACATTCAATTCTAAATGATATATTGGAATTGTGCCTTTTCTACCACACTGGATTAAATAAACTTGTCAAAATATAGTTTTGTCATGTTCTGAGACACTTGGTAATTTGCTGTTCTTTCTTTCATGTGCCCCTGTTTGTTAGTGCATCGGGCCAACTGACCACCTGTAACAGGGAGGCTTTATGTTAGTAGATAAGCAAGCAGGGAAACTTGAATTCATCTTCTCCTCGGCTCAGGTCTTTGCTTTTAATATGTGCACATAAAATAGTAGGCATTTGATTCTGCAGAGGCACTAAACTACTTGGATTAAACATTCTGTCCAGAGGGATAATACCAGGTTTTCCTTTTCCTCATCTGTAGTAAGTTTCAGGTCCTTGACAGAAATAGCTGAACTGTTCCAAATTTGCTTCAGTGCATCCAAATGTGACCAAGGAAAGCGAAGTCCATGAGACTGAAAAAGGATAAATTAGTCAAAATATACGTATACTACTTCACGTCATTGAAGTGGCATTTTCCTGTAAATTTATTCTCAATACATCATTATTTTTGACACCCTTTCATGAGTATTTTAGATACACTACCATTTGATAACGTAAAAGATGCCAACTTCTATAATAAAAGGCATCCTAATTTATGTAGTAAGTGGTATTAGTCATTTGAAATGCCTTACATTATACCATTCCTATAAGGCTACAGGTCCCACCTAGTATGTTTTAAAACTGGTATGCATGTACCACAGACGTGTCTGACTTAATCATTCCCATGCTAGAGCTCTGTGAGTCGTGCAAAATGGGAAGTCCACAGTGCAGCCATGAAGAGCACATTACCTATAAATCAAAAATAATCCATTCTTCCCAGCAACCATGCAAATCACAGGAAAGACATTTGTTTTCAGTTGGAACAAACCTCTGTTTCCTCCTCGTTTCCCATCATGTGTGTCTCTCTCCTGTTCTTTAAGGAATGATAGATGTAAACCATCTTTTCTTGAGCTTCATCCTTTGGGGGAAAAAATGCATTGGGCCATCATTGAGGGTGTCAGTACTAGGAAGGTTTTCCAATAGGTCAGCACCAAGAAAAGTCTTAAAAGCCTTGGTGCTCAAGTGAAATGTATTGAATACTGGAAAGAATCCTTTTGGCAAAACGTGATGGGTATGTGCATCCACACAACATCTATACTTCATTAGTCACCACAGGTTACTATTTGTATGTGGCAGTTAATGGGCATTCTAAGTTGTTAAAACAGCTGGAGTGCTACTTGGAAGAGCATCTTCAGGATTCAATGAAAAAGCAATGATTTATGTATCAACTTATCAATGAAACGCTCAGTTTCTTTTTAATCATACCTGCACTTTCTTTTCTGAATCAAAAAAATCTGACATTCCTAGGTATAAACTGACAATTTATGAACATCAGGAAAGCATTAACTCCTGAGAAATACCAGCTGTGTGATCTACAAAAACTCCACTTCAATCACAGTACGCTTCCCTTCCAAATGGTCCCTACCTCCCTTCACTCCCCCTCTTACACAGTGCAACGTATCGTCTCTTCCAGAGCCTTTAACCGTTCTGTCACCTCTTAGATAAGGGCAAAAAAATCTTAGCCTAGTGTACTATGTCTCAAATTGGTATCAGAATCACTTAAAAAAAAAACAGACACTTTACAAAAGAAGACATACGTGAGGCCAACAAACATATGAAAAAATGCTCATCATCACTGGTCATCAGAGAAATGCAAATCAAAACTACATTGAGATACCATCTCACGCCAGTTAGAATGGCGATCATTAAAAAATCTGGAGACAACAGATGCTGGAGAGGATGTGGAGAAATAGGAACACTTTTACACTGTTGGTGGGAGTGTAAATTAGTTCAACCATTGTGGAAGACAGTGTGGCGATTCCTCAAGGACCTAGAAATAGAAATTCCATTTGACCCAGCAATCCCATTACTCGGTATATATCCAAAGGATTACAAATCGTTCTACTATAAGGACACGTGCACACGAATGTTCATTGCAGCACTGTTTACAATAGCAAAGACCTGGAACCAACCCAAATGCCCATCGATGATAGACTGGATAGGGAAAATGTGGCACATATACACCATGGAATATTATGCAGCCATCAAAAACGATGAGTTAGGGTCCTTTGTAGGGACATGGATGAACCTGGAAACCATCATTCTCAGCAAACTGACAGGAGAGCAGAAGATCAAACACCGCATGTTCTCACTCATAGGCGGGTGTTGAACAATGAGAACACATGGACACAGGGAGGGGAGCACTACACACTGGGGTCAGTTGGGGGGAAATAGGGGAGGGAGGGTGGGGGGTGGGAAGCTGGGGAGAGATAGCAGGGGGAGAAATGCCAGATGTAGGTGATGGGGAGGAAGGCAGCAAATCACACTGCCATGTGTGTTCCTATGCAACAATTTTGCATGTTCTTCACATGTACCCCAAAACCTAAAATGAAATAAAATAAATAAATGGGGAAAAAAAAAAAAAAAAACAGGAATGTAGGAATGTATACTTTTGAGGGATATGTGTGTGTGTGTGTCTGGCCCTGATGGCTAGAACAATCAGGTTATAGGGAAAAGCTGAGTGTCCCCTCGCCCCCTTGATCATTCATGAGATACCTCCTCAGAGAGCTGATTAGGAGGAATGGGGTGAAGCTATATGGTATGCGATTGTTCCAAGGTCCTTAGGACTGTGTGGGGAGTTCTATGAAAACTAAATGCAAAGGCTTCAAGACCAGATGAAGTCCAGGAATTTTTCATTTTAAAAAGCTTTCTAATTGACTCTATGATCAGTCAGCCAGTTTGGGGAATCACCGGGCTAGGTGGCAAAGTTACAGAACATAAACTTTGTTCTCCATAATTTACAGGACAGCGTTTAAGGGGACACAACATCCACAAAACCACATAGAAGGACAGATATGCACAGTGTGGAGGACTGAGGCTGGGAAACTCAGGAATAAGGTCTATGGCTGTCCAAGCAAGAACAATAAGACCTGAAGTAGGATGGGAAGCAAAGACCAGACATGAATCAACACAAAAAGGGAATGAAGGAAGATTCTGTGGGGATGAGGGCAGGAAAATACGGAACTGAAACTATGAGATCTGGTCATCATCTGACCTGAAGAAAAGGCATTAAACTGAATGCAGATGGGTTCCTAAAAGGAGAAGGGCAGAGACCAGTGGTCAGTTTGATAACCTGAGGCCTCTGATGAAAAATACCCTGAGAAGAAAGGCAATCTCCTCCCTCTTGGATACTCACAGATTGATCCTGATCTGGGAGTACTGTGAGGACAATGTGGTCTTTAAACTGCAGTCTCACGACACTGTCCAGCCTCGGCAACTTTCCACCTAGAAGATCCCAAAGACAGAGAGAGCCAGCCTTCAGAAAAGGAAACAGGCAGATTCAAACTTGCTTACAGACGCAATCACATAGGAAACACATTTAGTAACAATTTACAGCTAAATCCAGACATGGCACACTCTCCAGCTGAAGAATGTGCTCACCCCAACTCTACTGACATTATAGTTCACGCCGGCATGGAGCTCATTCTTAAAGTGAAGACAGACATAGAATCAGATAAATAATAAAGTCAGTTTGTAAGTACAATAAATAGGTAACAGTGAGCTAACATGGCACGTAAGACCGTGCTGCCTTCTGCACAGAACACTCCAGTTTCTGTCCGCGGCAAGCTTCTTGCTCACCATGTGGACTCTGGAAGGACTACCTGAGACCAAAATTGCTCTACTCCACCAATAAGTAGGTGTGTGACCCTGGTAAATTATTCAGTCTATGTAGGTCAAGCGTGCTTTCCTATAGAAGCCATCTAATAAAGTCCACAGAGAAAAAAAAATTTTTTTTCCAAATTGGATTTAACTTAGTGGAACAGCAGCCACTAAAAACAGACTAGCTTTACAGGGTCATCTGCGTGGGGAAAGAGGCACTTTACTGAATATAATAGCTAAGATAAGGATAACTCTGAAGTAGTCTTGGCCATAAGCTGGTGTTCAAGCAAACTGTTCTGGTAAAAGTTTAACAATGTACTTGTAAAACATTTACTATTTTGAATAGATGCAATTAAAAAATTCTAAGCTTCCTCCAAAGACTATAGTAAAAGTGAACATACAATCAGTGTTGGAAGGGACCTTACAGATTATCTATCTCAGCGGTTCTCACTTGGTCATAATAAAGAATTTTATAAAAATTAGTAAGAAATATTCCTTTCAGCCGGGCGCGGTGGCTCAAGCCTGTAATCCCAGCACTTTGGGAGGCCAAGGCGGGCAGATCATGAGGTCAAGAGATCGAGACCATCCTGGCCAACATGGTGAAACCCCGTCTCTACTAAAAATACAAAAAATTAGCTGGGTGCGGTGACACGCACCTGTAGTCCCAGCTACTCAGGAGGCTGAGGCAGGAGAATTGTTTGAACCCGGGAGGCGGAGGTTGCAGTCAGCCGAGATTGTGCCACTGTGCTCCATCCTGGCGCCTGAACAAGACTCTGTCTCAAAAAAAAAAAAAAAAAAAGAAATATTCCTTTCACTCAACCCTGAGAACCAACAGCAGCCAAAAAGCCGGTCTGGCAGTCACCGCTAGGTCTTGGTGCTGTCCTGGTAAACACAGGCAATTCCACAGAATACTAACATCAGAGATCACTCTGTGACCATGATAGGTCAAGACAAAACACCACCACTCCATACATACTCATGTCTGAACTCAGGCAAGGCAAGAACATATTCCAAACCACAACACTGACAAGCATCCCCCTAGTCTGGCTAATGAATGACTGCTTCTGCTTTCCCACTGCTAGCTTCAGCCTCACACCCTGCTCCTGCCTACCACGTAGCATTTAGGAGACTTCATCCTAGAATCCTTCCACTTCCTGACATCAATCCAGAGCAACGCCCTGCTTCCTTGAACCCTCTCCAAAACCACCTAACTTACGCCTAAGTCCTGTAAATGTTTTCTAGCACCCTTTACTGAGATGCCCTGCGGTCCCCAATGGTGTGTGGTCTTCCCACTGCAACAAGTCAATACATCCAACTGTTGTCTGAATTCAGGAGTACATTCTTGGTGATCTTTGCTATAGGACATTAACATATCCATCTGGAAGTCATCAATGACACCCAGAAGTATGTTTTATCATTTGCAGCCTAAACCTAATTTGTCATAAATTAGGCACCTGTAACTTGGAGAAGGTTGATGACAATCTTGGCCGTTTCCTGAATCTCACTGGCTGATGGTAACCATTTTACCCATGCTATGATTGGGATGTTTGTCCAAATCTCATGTTTGCATTTGATCCCCAGTGTGGGGTGCAGCCTAAGGGGAGGTGTTTGGGTCACATTGCAGGAAGCAGATCCCTCATGAAGAGGTAAGTTCCCTGGGGTCAGGGTCAGTGAGTGAATTCTTGCTCCACTAGTTCCCACGAGAGCTGGGGTTAAAAAGAGCCTGGCATTCTCCTTGCTCTTGCTTCCTCTCTCACCACGTGTTGGGGAAATGCCGGCTCCCTTTCCCCCTCAACTGTGAGTAGCCTGAGGTTTTCTCCAAACGCAGATGCCAGTACCATGCTTCTTGTACAGCCTGCAGAACCATGAACCAAATAAACTTCTGTGTAAAGTACCCGGCCTCAGGTATTCCTTTAAGTAACACAAACACCCATCCCTGACTTAATTCCAACAAGGTTATTTTGATGTTCAAATTTTTAAAATGTCCTGAAGACTATGAATACCACAGTACCTACAAATATACGCATTTCTCACCCAAAAGGACAGGGCTCTTATTTCCCATCATGCTGGAATACAAGTTCTCTCTGCAAATGACTTCTAAGAGGCAGCGTGCTAAAGGATGAGGGCAGCACATCTCGCCCAGCCATATTTACTAAGGATGGATAGGTCCGCATTAACACTAAAGCACTTCACACTTTCCATTTGTTCAAAGACAAGCCTACCTAGAAAAACCTCAAACATCCCACATTAGCCTCTGACCACCCATAAGAAAGCAGCAAGCTCCACCTGGTGTTGACAGCTCGACTCCATCTCCCGCAGAGTAAGGGGGCAGTCTGTGCATAATAAAATCCTTCTTCATGTCTGAGGAAAGCAGTTCTTTGGTGCCCTCCAGCCGGTCTGCAAGCATCCTCAGGAAGCCACTTAATCGTCTTGTTGCAACAGCTGTGGATTCCACCTGCTGGAAACACAGAGGTGAGTCCTGACTCAGATGCCAGCAGAACTCACTGCCCAGCTCAGTCTCCACAGTAGGCTGCAAAACTGCCAACCACCTGTTACGGACATTAATCCATGTCACTCCAAAAGGGAAGGAACAACCTGAGCCCCTAAGAATATCTCATCATTTCCTTATAAACACTGTTCATTCTAAGCTGCCTATTGTTTGCAAAACATTTTCAGAATTTTGCCTAGAAATAAAGATCCTTGGAAATACGGTACAGCCTGAGCCCTGCCTTTTGGGAAACAAGTCACTGTCCTAAGATGAACGCTTCGGACAGAGAAAGCAACCTTTGCTCGACTCAGCACTAATCCACTCATCTCAAAACTAATCAAATAGCATTCCCGTTTCAAAATGTAATGAAAGAACAGGAAAGCCAACAAATACACCGAGGCCAGGATCTCCAGTACGGTGGATCTCTCTTAATGAGTAATCTTATGTGTGCTAAATCTACAGTTCTCCTGGCTGTATTATTCATTCAACCAACATTCTCACACTGCCTGCTGCCACCACTGTGAAATACAGAGCTGCCCATACAGCACCATGGGACTCCATCCATTCTCCAAGTCACACAGCTCAGCAGTGCAGCACAGGAGACAAGTCTGGCTCATGTGGGAAGAAGTCTCCTGGGGTCCTTAAGGTAGGACTCCAGCTGGCCTGGGCTGCAGCCACCATCCATTCCTACCTGTCTTTACTCCTTACCAGGAGCAGCTGCCGGGGTATGCCGCCCCGTAACTCCACGTCTTCCTTTGCGGTATCAAATACAAGTCCTGAGATGGTATCCAAAAGGAAGTCTCCCCATGAACTAGGATATGCATCAAGAGGGAAAAAAAAGGCCAAAACAGTGAACACATATGAAATATACATAAAATACTTATTACTAGTCAAGCCAAGAGCTACAAATTGGATTACAGCTTCCCTGTTCAGGCATTTTTGAGTTCCATTAATTGGACATTACTCAGCATGGAAATCTAAGACCTTCATCAACCACCCTGCTTCCTCCCTCCCCATTCCAGACACTCACTTGCAAAGTTAAGCGGGAAGCTAGGCTTCAATACCGATTTCTCTTAAAAGTTCTCAGAAAAATAATCATAGACTTCATAAAACAGGAAGTTCAACGGACCCAATTTTTAACAACAGTGTCTATGAGGGGAGATTTGTAGGAAATTTACACAGTCATTATAGGACCTAAAACCAAATTTTATATGCAATAAATGTAACAGAAATTTAGGGTAAGAGCAAGATCTCTGGATTGTGTAATTATTTGAACACTTGTATGTTACATTTTCCTTGTCACAACAAAGGATGCTGCTCCTGAATATCTACCATCAATAATTCCAAAACAATTATTTCTAGCAATGGTTTTACCAGGGGATAGAAGCCAGTGACTAAAAATAACATCTAGGGACAAGCATCCCTACTCAATTACCTTTGCTTTCTCTGGGGTTTCTGGAATTGGCTCATTCCTAAGTGTGTGCTGGTAGAAGAAACACTCTCTGTGGGGATGCTCTCTTTAAACATTTCTTAGCTATTTAAAATTTTCCTGTGTCACCAGCAGATTTCAGGAATAGGGGAGCAAACACCAGTTTGCTGGCTAGTGGAAAATGCAAATTCACAGTATGACTTTTACTTCTCACTCAGTGAGCAAAATTAACACTGTTATGCTTCCGTCCCAGAAAAGTTGCAAAGGAGGACAAAAACCACAAGAGACACTTTTCCTAAGACATCTACTCCCTGGCGGCCTCACTGCTTTGTGACTTAATGTTATATCCAACCCTGCTTCTTTTATTGAGTCTCAACCTGGAGGGCACATGCAGATCTCTCAGCAGCATAAAATATGTGCTTCCTCTGCAGGGTTATGTGGATGGAAGTCATACAGCAACAGCTCATGGAGGACTTGAGCAGAAGTTAAATGGTGCTCTTCTGGTCAGGCATGGTGGCTCACACCTGTAATCCCAGCACTTAGCGAGGCCAAGGCGGGTAGATCACGAGGTCGGGAGTTCAAGACCAGCCTGGCCAAGATGGTGAAACCTGTCTCTACTAAAAATACAAAAATTAGTCAGATGTGGTGGCACATGCCTATAATTGCAGCTACTCAGCAGGCTGAACCAAAGAATTGCTTAAACCTGGGAGGCGGAGGTTGCAGTGAACTGAAATTGTGCCACTGCATTGCAGCCTGGGTGACAGAGCGAGACTCCGTCTCAAAAAAAAAAAAAAAAAAAGGAAAAAAAAGTGCTCTTCTAAGAGTCAGAACAGATACTGGGACTTCCCAAAATTTAGGAATATCTCTAAGGGTTCACTTCGGTAAAACAACCAAATCGACGACACACAGCAGTCCCCAAAACACTCCAATGATGCTACCTTGACAGGTTTTAGGAGAGGCCCCAAATCTTCACCTTTCTATGGTACCTGAAGGAGCACTAGGCTCAAGGCACAGGATCATTTCTGGGGGGCAATGATCCTCAAGTCACATCCTCCCATTCTAGCTCCAGCATCACTGACCAAGACACAGGTCAAAATCCAGCCTAGACACATTGATCATGGTGACCACCCACAGCCCTAGGCAGGAAACGTCTATATTTAGAAAGCTCTTCCCCATCCCCAGCTGAATGGAGAAGAAATGGATAGGCCCCAGAGGCAGCCAGCCAGTCCTTCACTCTTGGGATTGGGAAACAGACAGTGAGTCAGGTCCTTAGCGGAAGCAAAAACTAATAGGGTCAGTGAGACAGAGGGGGTCAGAGCAGTAACTGGTGATGGCTCGGTGTTAAGGGTAACAGGGTCAGTGAGACAGAGGAGGTCAGAGCAGTAACTGGTGATAGCTCGGTGTTAAGGGTAACAGGGTCAGTGAGACAGAGGATCAGAGCAGTAACTGGTGATGGCTCAGTATTAAGAGTAATAGGGTCAGTGAGACAGAGGGGGTCAGAGCAGTAACTGGTGATGGCTCAGTGTTAAGGGTAATAGGGTCAGTGAGACAGAGGGGGTCAGAGCAGTAACAGGTGATGGCTCGGTGTTAAGGGTAATAGGGTCAGTGAGACAGAGGGGATCAGAGCAGTAACTGGTGATGGCTCGGTGTTAAGAGTAAACAGAAGCTAAAGAAGAGTCACTGGAAAACCAGTTGGTGGCAGTAAGAGAAATGGAAAAGAGAATTACAGAGAGGGAATAGCTGAGAAACGTGAACAATGGGACCCCAGCAGACGCACGGATGCTCACAGGGCCAAACTATGTGGCCCAGAGCTGCTCTGAATCCAGAATGGACTTCTGATTCCAGCCTCTCTGTAGCCTGGTAATTCCACAGTTTCTAGGACTTACTCCCTCCAGTGACCTTGCTCTTCTTGTGCTGGCTTTGGTGACTGTCTGTCCCTTAAGATGCAAGGAATCTACCTAGCCACAGTGATGAGGGCTTTAATGGAAGCCTAATACAAGCTTGGGCCTTTTACTTGTGGGCAAAGATAGCACCAAACTCAGGCCAGGCCTCGGCTAGTTCTTCCAGTGTCTTTTAAACAGAGGTGAAATTCACACTGAAAAGTCCGATGAAGAAACAGAGATATGCTTACTAACTTGTTCTGCAAGTTCTGGCCTTGAAGGTAGGAGAGGACTTGCTGTCCCTTAGACCTAGAATGTCCTATCCTCCTCGGATCTGCTGACCCACCCCTACTTACTCATCCTTTGAGACTTACTCAGCATTGGTGTCAAGTTATTTCTGAAGCCTTCTCTGCTGCCCCTACTTAGCTAAATACATTCCTCCATGCTCCAAGAGTCTTCTCTGCAAACCTACCATAGAATGTATCACACTATCTCTTCTCCCACAACCACTTCCAAAGTATAAGCTCTCTCGAAGCCCCTTCAATTCAATCCTTGAATTCCCAGCAACAAACACAATGTCTAGTACATATTTGCCTAATGCAAGAGTTCATGACTAGTATTGTTTTTTCCGGAGACAGTATCTCACTGTGTCACTGAGGCTGGAGTGCAGTGGCGTGATCTCAGCTCAGTGCAACCTCCACCTCCTGTGTTCAAGCAATTCTTTTGCCTCAAACTTCCGAGTAGCTGGGATTACACATGCACACCACCACTTCTGGCTAATTTTTGTATTTTTTTTTTAGTAGAAATGGGGGTTCACCATGTTGGCCAGGCTGGTCTCAAACTTCTGACCTCAAGGATCCGCCTGCCTTGGCCTCCCACAATGCTAGGATTACACACGCGAGCCACCACGCCTGGCCATGAGTAGTGTTTTTAAACATGATTTGGACCAGCAAGGCTGCTGCTTTTGGGCAGCACTGCCACCAGTGAGGAGGCGCTAGCTGAAATGAAACATGAAGTGCTGTCAGCACATGCATTTTAGTCCCGCTGTTCCAGACTGCCTGGCCTGCTTTAATTTCATGGACTGTAAAAAGAGGCCCTTAAAAGAGACCTGGAGATTTCAATGGGTAGAGTTTCTGTTGTAATGAAACGTTTTAGAAATGGACAGTGGTGATGGTTGCACAAGAGTGTGAATGTCATTAATGTCAAACTATGTATGCTTTAAAATGTTTAAAAATGGAGTATTTTGGCGGGGCGCGGTGGCTCAAGCCTGTAATCCCAGCACTTTGGGAGGCCGCGGCGGGTGGATCACGAGGTCAAGAGATCGAGACCATCCTGGTCAACATGGTGAAACCCCGTCTC
>NW_016107503.1:3819242-3829470 GCF_001604975.1 Cebus imitator
AAAAAAAAAAAAAAAAAAAAAAAAAAAGGCGTATTTTATGTTATATATATTTTATCATATTTAAACAAAAGAGGGAGTCCGACCCCAGCCTGGCATCACTGACACACTGACACACCCACAGCTAGTCTCTTTGTTTCCAAACTATAGGACTCTCTATTTGGGCAATGTCTCATATCGTACATAGAGTCAGGTTCATGATGTCCCCAGGAGGAAGTCTAGAGGGGCCAGTCACACACATGGGACATCAAAGGAATGTGGAAGTCAGCAAAGGACACAGAAACCCTGGGGTTTGCATGGGAAGTAGGGGCCAACTCCCTCCTGTCCCTCCTAAACATGGCTGCTGTGGGCCAGGACTCAGAGCTGCCCTGGCACGCGCAGCCGGGAGGCAGTGTTTACTTGTTTTGGTAGGTGCTGAGGGTCACGTGAGTCGAGTGGGCCAGCCCCACAGGAGTGTCCGCCTGATGAATGGTTCCTCTGGGGAAGTACAACAGATCACCTGGCTAAGGGAAGGAATAGGAAAGGGGAGAGAAGTTAGTTAGAAGTATTCCTTATCAGTCCTCTTTATTTCAAGGAGATAAATATGGACTCTGCTTCTCAGTTCTCCATTCTAGAAACTGCCATCTAGTCTGTATGCTGGGCTCACATGTCTGTGTCCGTGAGCCTGTCACTGTGAACCACAATCCACGAGAGGCTCAGTGCCTGAAGTCACTTTCTTTTCATTCTCAAGCTGAGACCAGACTCACCTGAGACTACCCCACCCTGACGCAGGGATCACGCAAGGTGACATCCTGTGTCTGGGACGCCCGCTTCCTCCGTCTTGCACGCTTCAGTGGTTAAGAGTAGGAGCTTTAATTGAGAGTCACATAGACACTGCCACTAACTGGCTGCTGACCTGGCAACTTACCTGCCCAAAGCCTCAGTCTCTTTATCTGTAAAATGAAGGTAATAGCCCCAAACCTCACAGGATTATCTTGAAGATTAGAGATGCTGCTTCCAAAGGTCTTAGGGCAATGATGGGCATGTGACTGGACTGTATCATTGTACCTGCCATTCCTCCACCTCCTGATAATTTCCGAGTATTCTAGGTAGGGTCTGTGTCTTACCCACCTTGCCTTCCCCAGAACCTGCCCTAGCAAAGCACCTAGCACTCAACACAGGCTCAGTGAATGTTGGGATGAATGGGTGAAAAACTATACAATCCTTACTTGAACTGAAAAATCAGATGTAATGAAAGATCCGTCATTTTCTCAGGCAGCTGAATCTCCTCTACCCTATTCCAAGGGAGTGGACTAAAACATTCTCCCTAAATTACTCCTGCCCGGAGCTGCCTTCTTCGTAATCCCACTCAAGCCAAAACATTCCGCATAGTGGTTACCCACAGAGAAAAGGGGGAATCTTGAGGGTAGCTCATCTTCTCTCTGCAGCTGCAAGCAGCAGTCTAGTGCAATGTTTAAGACCATGAGCCCTGGCAAAACAGCTCAGGAAATATCAACTTTAAAAAAATGTTTAAGATTCTCCTCAAAGCAAGAATATATCATGATATACATTCATAAAAGCTATCCTGGTTGCAAAGTTCCCCTGCATGCCAGCAAACTGACAGTACTTCAAGTGAACGCTTCACTGATAATTATAACTATGATTTACTGAGTGTGTCTGTGCTAGCCCGAGTGACACTCTCACATATACAGTCACATGTCACTTAACAATGGGGTTATGTTCTGAGAAAAGTAATTTTGTCACTGTGCAAACATCAAACTGTACTTACAAATCTAGGTAGATGTCCTGCTCCCTAGATTACATGGTATAGCCTATTGCTCCCAGGCTCCAAACCTATACAGCACGTGACTGCACTCAATAGACAACTGTAACAACATGGCGTTTATGTACTTAAATATACCTCAACAAGGACAAGTGAAAATACAGTATAAACAACAAAGACTGGAACATCTACATAGGACTGGAATTTACTGTGGGTGAGTCCGTCAGTGATGATAAATGAATGGGAAAGCCTAGGGCCCCGCTGTACATTTTTATACGACTAGCAGAGAAGCAGGTTTGTTTACACCAGCATCACCATAAACACGTGAGTAATGAGTAGCACTACAACGTTTTACAATGGCCACGATAACGCTATGTGACAGGAATTTTTCAGTTTCATTATAACCTTATGGGAGAACTGTCACATCTACAGTCTGTTGTTGACTAAAATGTCAAGTGGCACATGGCTGTGTTTCATTCATTTCATACACATTTGCCCCACCATCCTGGCTGAAGAGGCAAGTAAACATTCTCCCCTGCAGCCTCCTGAAAGAATGCCGTACAGCCACCCTAGTGAGACCCTTTGGACTCCTGACCTCCAGAGGCATAAGATAATGAATTTATGTTGTTTTAAACCACTGAGTTTGTGGTCATTTGACAAGCAGCAACAGCAAAACTAAGACAGACATACAGATATTTCCTCCAAAGAATTTTATTGTAAAGGAGGCACCAAAATAATATGTTTCAACCCTCATAGCCTGCAGGGTAAATATCATGATCTCCATTTTAATAAAGAGGAAACTGGGACTTGGATGAATGGCTTGACCAAAGACATGTGGCTAAGAAGTGACAGGCTGAATCCAAACTCAGATCTGTCAGATCCCTGAGCCACAGAGTGGAGCTTCCATCACAGGGGTGATCGCATCCTGAGAGCCTGGGTCTGCAGATGACCTGCATAGGCCACCACTGGTGTAAAGGAAAGAGGCAGATGAGGGCTCCAGGACCCCCACTGTCACTCTCCCATGCCCACCGCCACCCCACCCTCCACCACAGCCATGAAGTCTATTTCATCTTTGGGCACTGACACAAGATTTCGCTGAAGAGGCCCGCTGGGTACAAGCTCACATGTGCATACACATACACACTTGAACAACCCTGCACAACACGGTCTTTCTCCTTCCAGGAGACTCGGCATCTCTTATGAACTATGTGTTCACTGAGTGTTTAATGGGCATGGCAACAATATGAAGAGTCCATACCATCTACACTTAAAGGCCACTGTGAAGCCTGACATTCTCAGGCAGAGCAAGTAGCCAGTTCATCAGCCTGAATAACTCAGCCCTGACCTCCGAGACCATACATGGCTTAGTCTTTAAAGATAACCAACCATGAATCTCTATAAACATGGTGCAAAAAAGCAGAAGTTGGCAGACTCTGTGAAGAGCCAAATGTAAAAACAACACATAATTTTGGTTTGTGGGCCACGTGATCTCTGTGGCAACCAGTCCGCTCAGCTGGTGTGGCATCAACACAGTACGTTAAAGAATGGGTGTGACTGTGTTCCAATAAACGATTTACAAAAACAGGCAGCAGGCCAGATCTTCTGGCCCATGGGCCATAGTTTCATGACCACTGACCAAAGGTATAAAAACCAGTAAGGTTACCTTAACTGTTGTTTATTTATTTAAGTCTCCTATGATACAGTCACCCATCCTAAAAAGCGGGTTAGCTTCCTTTAGTTACTGGGAAGCAGGAAAGGATTCTAAAATCAAAAAACACACAAAGCATTGAGTAAGAAACAGACTAATTATAACTTCAAGACACAAGAAAAACAATAAGTATATGCAAATGTGTCGGGTTGGTAGATTCTTTGGAATGGTTTAAAATAACTCTTGTTTTATTGCTGAAGGAAATTAAGTTACATGTTTTAAGAAGGAGTATAAAATTGCATTACGAAACGACTCCTATCCCTCTAAGGTTCTTTTCCTCAACAACCTCTCCTGCTGGGGACTGGCTATGTTCCCATCGAGGTTCACTGCTCAAAGACAGATTTGCTCAGCGGCAAGATTTCAAGGAACTTGCACATGATCAAGCCACCTGAATCCCTGAAGAAGGAATCCTCGAGAGCTTTCCTGATTACTGCTGTTCTGGTAACTGTATGCAGCAGGTACAGAGACAGTCTGCCACATAACCAGAATAAAAATGACTCACACTGGAATTTTAATAAAAAACTAAGGGATCCATGGCTATGCTCTGCCTAAGCAACTTCTAGCCCTGCGCTGACCATTGTCTTAGATATGGAGAAGCTGCCCAAGGCCAGCATTTCCATTTTTCCTCTAGAGTCAGTGGTTCACTGAATTCTCTTTCTTCCTATTGAACTTGAACTGTATATGAAGACAGGTTATTTGGGAAGCGAACTTAATACTTCCTTAGCTCACTTCTCCAAGTGCAACCACCAAGACACCTTCAGAAATTTCAGGTGCTGGCTGATGGCAATGACAGCCACCCTGCCCTGAGACCGAGGGACACATTCCCATGGGGACCATCACATGAACTCTAAACCTTGAGCCTGAACTTGTCCTAGCAACAGAGAAAGCCATGATGGTTCCCACATGAGGTGCCCACAATGACCACCACATACCTTCAGTGTAAACTCATGCACCGGCCTGCCGAGCCTTCCCTCGGCCTCCACGCTGTACTCTCGTGCCAGGGGGACAGTGGGGTGGTAGAGGCGCCAGTGTTTCTCTCCCTCCAGCTGCAGGATGAAAACCTAGACATCCAGAAGGCCCAGGAGCATCAGAGAGCTTCATGGCAACTCACAGAGTATTTCTGGAATAGTAGCCCTCTAAGGGCTTAGACAAATACTATAGGTGAACCTTGAACAATACAGGTTTGTTTTTTTTTCTTTTATAGAGACAGTCTCACTCTGTTGCCCAGGCTGGAATGCAGTGTCACGATTATAGCTCACTGCAGCCTCTCAAACTCCTGGGCTCCAAAAATCCTCTTGCCCTAGCTTCCTGCATAGCTGGGAAGCTGGTACACACCACAGCACGCAGTTAATTTATCTTTTTTCTAGAGATGGGGTGTCACTTTGTTGCCCAGGCTGGTCTTGAACTCCTTGCTTTAAGCAACCGTCTCGCCTCGGTCTCCCAAAGTGATTGCAGGCATGAGCCACTGCGCCTGGCCTAACAACCTGGGGATGAACTGCGCAGGTCTGCTTATATGCTGATTTTTTTTCAATAAATATATTAGAAAATTTGAGGGAGATTTGCAACAATTTGAAAAAAATGAAACATACCAAAAGAATTAGGAATGGCATAAATGCATCAAATATAGAAACATATGTAGATACTAGTCTATCATCTACTACCATAAAATATATACAAATTATAAAAGGTTAAAATTTATCAAAACTTACCCGTACAAATACTTCCAGACAATACATGGCACCATTTGCAGCCAAGAAATGTAAACAAACTCACACATTGTACTGCTGTAATAATTTTGTGCTACCTCCTATTCCTATTGCATGAACTCAAGTGTGATGCTAATTATCTCCACATGAGCAGTTCCTCTCTCCAGTACATTGGGTATCACAGTAAAAAGTGATCTCTCACAGTTCTTGTGAATTTTTCATCATGTTTAGTACAACAACTTAAACCTTGAATAACACAAAGGGACCGACATGAAGCACCACCTCTGTTACCACAAGTCCTTCTGAGAAGCAGAAAAAGGTCGTAACGTTAGAAGAAAAAGTTGCATTGTTTGATGCATACTGCAGATTGCGGCCTGCAGCTGTGGCTGCCCACCATTTCAGATGGATTTAGCTTGTAAACAAATGACTGAAACTTACAGTCTTGATACAGTACAGTACTATATTTTCGCTTTCTAATTTTCTTAATAACTTTTCTCCAGATTACTTTATTGAAGAATGAAGTATATTACACATTAATATACACAATAGGTGTGAACCAGTTTATGCTATTGGTAAGGTATCTAGCCAACAACAGTAGGCTACTAGTAGTTAAGTTTTGGAGCAGTCGAAAGTTACAAGCAGATTTCTGACTGGACAAGGTGTTGGCACCACTAACCCCCAGACTGCTCAAGGGTCAACCGTACAAGTTTCGGATAAAAAATAAAAATGAAAAATGAGAAATGTATGTCATTCAACACTTAAATGAGAGTTGCCACTACTGGATTTTATTTTTAAAAACAGGGAATCATGAATCCTGACACTGGATATTCATTCTTTTCACTTTCTTAGAGCCTCGCTGAGTTCTTTATATCCCACTATCTCATTCCTTTAAATCTTCTATCAGGCAGCTAAAAGCCCATAATCTCCGATGGAAAAGCCAAGCTTCAGATATTACTAAAGGTCTAAATCCTGAATGTTGAAAGGGCCTGGGCAGGGAGGAAAACTTCAAGATTTTTATTCTTTATTCAGTCAAAGATATTTTAATATTCTATTAAAAAAAAAAACATTAAAAATAACATTTTGGGAAAATGTATTGATGTCAAATTGCTACCAAAGTAGAAAAAGTGGACTTTTTCTAACAACTCTGTGTTTATACCTTATATTAGTATAAAAATAAAACGACTAAGCCAAATAGTTAAATTTTTTTGGGAGCCACATCAGACTGAAATCAATACTTGTCAAGACACCAATGCTTAAATGAAACCATGACCCTCATTCAAGCTGCCCCAAGATTTTCACAAATGGAAAATATATACATAATTTTGGCAGCTACTGAAAAAGAACAAAATGAAAGCAGATGTAAGGATTACTTGTGACCTCACCTTTTATATTAAAGAACATATTTTGTTAAATTAAAGGAAAAGCCAATCACACTTTTCTGTAGATAAATTCAATAAATGCTTGTTTCAAAGGAATGTATAGCTGTTTAAATTAGTAAGGGTGGAAACAATCTCTCCCTTTGAGACGAAGTGGGAAACCAGCTTAGTGGGATTTACTTTGGATTTACTTCTGTACAGTGTCTGGAGATTTCATCTAAATGAAATCAGTATCTCCAGACACTGTATAGAAAGAGCAAAGACAGATCTAAGAGCTTTAGAGAATATGTGAACTTGCCCTGACAACAATCTGAAACCAAGCTAAGCAACTCATTCTTCCCAATATGGGGCAATTTTCTCCCTCTCTTACCTCAACATCATCATAATGGGGTGGGAGGCCCTGAGATCCTGCAGGAGTTATGTACACATTTGAGCCAACCAAAGAGCCAAAGTAACATTCCAGCTTCTCCTGGATCCTCCAAAGCTCATCCTTTACAGAAAAGGAAAACAGAAAGGGGGAAGTGAAAAATGTATTAGAAATAAGAGCACATTCTTATTCACTGAGGAAGTCTTTACTGCACAACTATTATATATATGCCAGATACTGGGAATTCAGCAATGATAGAGCCAATACCCGTGACCTCAAAAATCTTCCATTCCAGTGCAGAAACACCATAGAACAGATGTAAGCAGATAAAGGGGAGACTGACAAGGCAGGCAACTGGGAGTCAGGAGGATTTTAAGCAGGGAAGGATACAATCCAATTTACATTTTTGAAAGCTCACCCTGGCTACTGTGTGAAGAACGCACTGTAGAAGAGTGGAGGTCAGAGAAACTCGCGAGGAAGCTTCTCAGGCAGCAGCTCTAGTGAGAAGGGACTGGGGTGGCAGGAAAGGCGTGGAGAGAAGTAGAGAAGTAGAAGAGTGGGACGGACTCTGCAGTGGCACAGACAGGACTTGCTGATGGACTCAATGTAAAGGACAGGAGTAAAAAAATACTCCTGGGTTTCTGACTTGGGCAATCAGTTCCCCTTTCCACTGAATGAGATGTGAACGACTTGCTAAAAAAAACTTTTCAGGACAAAAAAAATTTCATGTTAGGAATGTTAAGTTTGCAGTGCTGAGACCATCTCCCCATGGAAATGTCTTTAAGTCAGTCAGAAGTCCTGGCAGAAACTAAGGACTGAAGATTTACACTTGGGAATCACCTACACAAAATGGGTATTTAAAGCAATGGGAACATAAATGACAACACAGGAACAAGTTACAGACAGAGAAGGAATAACAGGCTGGGTGATGTTCCCTCTCTCCACTAGTCAACTCTTCAGAGCAGACACCAGACTGAGGGGCCTCGCAATGGGCCATATATTCCCATGAGGGAGAAAGAAGTCTGCGTTTACCAAGGCTGATGAGAAAGGGGAGGGGCAATTAGGCCATGTAGATATCAGCACTTTCTGTGTGCCAGGCACTGCCTCCAAGTGCTTTACACGTACTAATCATGCAACCCTCACAATAACCCTGCCTCATAAAGAGGGTACTCTCATTACTTTCAGTTTAAAGAGGGTGCTATCATTATCTTCAGTTTACAGATGAGGAATCTGAGGCATGAGAACATGCAACTAGTAAAAGATGGAGTCAGGATTCGAATCCAGGCAGGATGGCTCCAGAGTCCATACCTTTCAGATAATTTAAGAAAAGACAAATTACAAAGGACATCAAAGAGACTGAAGTTTTAAACATATGAAGGTACAGTGCCTGACACACACACTATATTACAACATATTTAAATGCTGGCTGAGCAAACCAATGACCACAGCTTGGGAGTCCCTTCTACCACAGGAGTGAAAAAGAATCCACTGTATTAAAAATATCAAGTAAGAAAGAACTGGGTCAATATGAAAAAATACTTTTTTAAGACAAGGTCTTGCTCTGTCAGCCAGGCGGAAGTGTAGTGGTGTGATCACAATCACAGCTCACTGCAGCCTTGACCTCTCAAGCTTACATGATTCTCCCACCTCAGTTTCCCAAGTAGCTGGGACTGCAGGTGCATGTCACCACGCCCAGCCATTTTTTTTTTCTTTTTTTATAGAGATGGGGGTCTCACTTTGTTTCCCAGGCTGGTCTCAAACTCTTGGATTCAAGTGATCTTTCTGCCTTGGCCTCACAGAGTGCTGGGATTACAGGTGTGAGCCATGGACTTAGCCAAGGACATCCTCATAGAGACCACTGGGCTTCTCTATTTACAGATCTCAGAGTTTCCACTTAACTCAGAAAAAATAATTTAATGTTATCTGAACAGCTCCAGAGAGTTAATAGAGCTCCAAAGGAGTCTAATTTTTTCAGGGAAAGGCCAGCAGGAACTGATCTGTAATTATTTTTATACAGTAACTGGAACCACTAGAAAACCAGGGCCTCTCTCTCATGGTATGAGAGGTCTTTCGGGACTGTGTAAATGATTTTAGGGTTCCCAACTATCTGTAACTAATGAATATGCCTCTTTTCTTCTTAAAGCTTATTGAAAATGCTACCAATGGCACAATTTTTCTATTTCACCTGGACCTTTAGCTTCTGAATCTGCCAGCTGTGGCCTACTAGAAAGCGATCTGGAGCCAAACCACCTCGGATCACGTTATAATTACAAGCAAGGTGACCTCAGTTGTTTATTTTTAAGATAAAGATACTACCACTCCCACTCAAACACTGTGGCAAACAGCATAAAACAACTTATCACAAATCCTATTTAAATTGCAAAGCAGTATACAAGCAATACTGCTTTACTAACATTGACTCAAGCACAGACAAGGCTCCTGAAACCTGTCTTCTCCTTTACCACATGACTCGGTATCTGGAGAGGCCAAGGAGGACCTGGAACAATGAAAGGGAGAAGGCGGAAGTCTCTCTCCGGGTTGACTATGACCTCCTCTCTCCATTGACCTAAGGGAGAAGGCGGAAGTCTCTCTCCGGGTTGACTATGACCGCCTCTTTCCATTGACCTAAGGGAGAAGGCGGAAGTCTCTCTCCGGGTTGACTATGACCGCCTCTCTCCATTGACCTAAGGGAGAAGGCGGAAGTCTCTCTCCTGGATGGCTATGACCTCCTCTCTCCACTGACCTAAGGGAGAAGGCAGAAGTCTCTCTCCTGGTTGGCTATGACCGCCTCTCTTCATTGACTTGCCCCTCAGAATCAAAACTCAAGGCCATGGTTGAAACAGAAGCCCATGTATATGCCTAATGAAAGGCAGAAGCAAATATACAAAAAGCCCTACTAAATTTCAATTTTTACATCTTTCAAAGTGTAGTAGGATAATGCGTTACATTTGGAGTCAGAAACCCTTATCAGCTTGGAATAGCTGTGGAAAGGTCACATCGGTAAACTCCAGTTTTTTCACATAGAAAATGGAGTCTACGGCTAGCCACAGTGGCTCACACCTGTAATCCCAGCACTTTAGGCGGCTGAGGTGAGCAGATCACAAAGTCAGAAGTTCAAGACCAGTCTGGCCAATATGGTGATACTCCGTCTCTACTAAAAAATTACAAAAATTAGCTGGGCATGGTAGCGTGTGCCCATAGTCCCAGCTACTCAGGAGGCTGAGGCAGGAGAACTACTTGAACCCAGGAGGCGGAGGCTGCAGTGAGCCAAGATCGTGCCACTGTATTCCATCCTAAGCCACAGAGCAAAAC
>NW_016107503.1:3829710-3853408 GCF_001604975.1 Cebus imitator
TGAGGCAGGAGAATTGCTTGAACCCAGGAGGCGGAGGTTACGGTGAGCCAAGATCATGCCATTGCACTCCAGTCTGGGTAACAACAGGAAAACTCCATCTCAAAAAAAAGAAAGTTCAAAAGTTAAAATATATACAATTATTTGGTAAACTCTAGTCTGCTAAGCCAAATGCAAATAATTGTGATAATTTCTCTCACCAGAACTGTTAACATATAGATTACCCAAAGCAAATGAAAACAACTTATTATGCCTCCCTGGTTACCTCCTTACTCGTTTTTAAACTAACTATACTAATAAGCTGTGTGCAATCTGAGACCCAATGAACAAAGGGCTGCATTCACTCTAACAGTCTCTCAAGCTGGCCAGCGATAAACTGCCTCTAGACTTTCTCTATTCTGATGCTATTAGAGAAACACACAACATCAAATCTCCTCATAATGTAGTATTTAGAACTCAGACTCTAGTGTAGGAGGGTGAGCTCCTATGGCTTACGGGTCTCTCCAGTAATGGTGGGAGAGATTTCTTTTAAAAAAGGGCACATCCTAGTCTAGCCTGAGGGTTGAATTTGGGCTGAGAAAGCTCATCCTTCCTGCTTTAATACACTCAGCCAGAGCCTAGTCAACAAGGTAAAAAGAAACAGGTCCTTTGACACTGGAATCCCAGACGAGGAGCGTGCAGGGCTGAAGTGGATGAGCAGAGAAAAGCCCTCGGGGAGATGTCTCTAAAGTAGAGAAATGACAGCCACCGTGGACACCACACGTATGCCAAATATCATCTCTCTGCTGGTCTACAACCAAATTACACTTAATCAAATTCACTGAATTCATTTATGTTTAGAGTTCTCAGGTTTCTAAAAACCACCCTTAAAAGTGCTACTTCTAGTCCAGGACTAATTCAGAGAGAAGCATTTTATTGATGGTGTCCATATTTTCTGAATTCAAACCCTAACTTGGTCTGACAAATGATTTGTAAATTCTTTTTGAGTGCCTAGGCCAAAAGGTAAGCATTTCAGGGACATTTCAACTTTGTTTGATTGCTTGAGATGGAATAACTGGAATCAGGACTTGTCGTGAAAAACCTAAGAGTACGTACACTTCAGAGTATGAATAGGTTCAAAACCTCTTAGACAAGAAGGAAAGGGAAGGGCATTCACCAGATGAAGCCCAGTGGGATATAACAAGCCACCTCTAGTTAAATCACTGGAAACACTACTGGTAACTGACAACAGAGCCCCAGAAGCCATCAATAAAGCTGGAATCTGTTCCTCTCAACAAAGGACTGCATAAAGCCCTCTTTTTCTCTTCCCATGTTGCCATTTTGATTTAATGGAGGATTACGGAAGGGGGTTTTTAAACAGAAATAAAAGTTCATCTAAAATTTAGAACAGCCCTCACCTGTTTTGGGCCATCTGTCGTGAGGTAAGATAAAGATCTCAAACCTTGAGGAAAACAGATTAGCTCATATTAAATCTGCATTTTATAAATATAGAAATGGAAGAGGCAAATTATTTCCCAAATGTCAATCCCTGATATAGAAAAAAAAAAAATTAAATATTTGTCAGTCCTCTGCATTCACAAAGCCAAGATTTCCTCCATCAACGAAGTCTTACCACGAACAGTTCCAGCACCCTGTACCTTTAAGCCATCCATTTGGGTGTAATTAAGGGTGAAGTCTCTATTGAACTTGCATCTAGTCCGTGATCTGGCCATGGCTCTGAAGGCTCTATTGAGATGTAGGCAGTAAAGGGAGGCAACTTTGGGAAAAATGGTCACCTTGATGCTATCATGCCTTAAATTATAGTGATGTGACAAACCAAATAGAAATGTCCATCATATGGAAAAACATAAACTGGCTCACAGAACATAATTCTGCAGTTGTAATGCCACTTTAATAACTTTAGAAACTTGCAATATAATTTTTACAGCTCGATGATAGCCAAGAATATCTACCCTGAGTTCTTGCAGTTTCTAACAGTTTAACCAAAACATAACGCATAATCTTAACCCTAGTTAGAATGCATTTAGATCAAAGAGGTGCTACTCCTTCTCAAACTGGCAGGAGCCTAACCAACATCAAACTAAATATTCACCCTTGAGTTGATCTGTGGCCAAATGCTAGTACTTTAAATTGTATGAGGAGTCTGCAATGGGGAAACTGGTTACCTTAAATCTCTGAGGCTGGTGAAACTGAATCGTTGCCCTTTTCTGATCAAAATCTTTTCTCAGCTGAAGAAAGTGTGCTTTGCCATCTTTATTTAAAACCTTCTTCTTCCCACTGACACACCGGCAGACATTCACGTCTCTTCCATAGTACATCCCCTGGCTGCACAGACTCTTCAGATCTGTTAGCTTGAACAGGGACCCATAGTATGTGGCCAGTGCAGGGTCATCTCTCCGAATGAGAAGGGGCTTCTGCTCCCAGAATTCCTTGAAAAAAGTCTCTGTGTTGATGGGTGAGATTAAACTTTCAAAGAGACTACTGGGGCTCTCAAAGTTTAAAGCTGAAGGCCCCCCAGCTGCTTCTACTTTCATCTGTTTACAGGGAACTGGCCCCTCTTCCTTCCTACTCCCGGCAGCCTTTGCTTTCTTTGGCATCGTTCTGTCTTCAAGATAAAGCAGTAAGGAAATGCAAAGCTATCAAAAGAACAAAACACACATGGTTAGGTTTACAAAGCGTGCCAGCATTGGTGTTAGTGGATCCCCCACACACACAGCTGAATGACCATGACACCCCATGAGAACTCGTCATAGGTCAAAGCTACTTCCCCCAGGATAGGAGACAGCCTTAAGCCAATGCCATTTCTTCTAGGATATGATTCAGCCTCAACTAGCACTCAGATGACATATTCATCTAAAGAAAAACGTGTTTTCCTTTTACACAAGCACTAAGTCATGGTATTCATTATTTATTAGGCAGGATAATTATCTTAGACAAAACTATTCACCTGACTCAGCAGTTCCTAGTCATAAGTTTAGCCTATGGCCATTGACACAGCAAAGGCAAATATCTTGGATTTGGCCCCCATCAGCATCAGGGCCCACATCTAATTAGATGTACTCTGAGTTACAAACAATTGACTGGAGAACAACTAACAGCCGCCCACTGCCAGGTGCTCCTCCCCACAGCACCACCCCACCTGTTGTGCAGGTCAACCAAGCAGCCCTGGACCTGTGGTGTCACCAGGTGGCTGCGGCAGGCCACTGCCTTCTGCTTCTTTACTAACCACCTGAACCTCCTCACTTCCAGCTCTGAGCTTATTCCTGAAAACTGCCACTTTTATCAGAAACTCCCCTTCATTTAAAGAAACAAAGACCCTAAAGGCTGAAAAGTGAAGGCTAAAAGTAGTTATATCTAAAATCTTGAAAAAACTAAATTTTTAACTGAAATAAGACATTAAATAATACCAATATCATTAACCTCTAACACAGCACTTCTTTAAGATGCACACAGAACACCTGAGCATCTCAATGATTATGATTCAGGTTACGATTCCCTAGCTTCAAGGCGGAGCTGAGAGACAGAGTCTCACACTGTCACTCAGGCTGTAGTGTAGTAGCGTGATCTCAGCTCACTGTAATCTCTGCCTCCTAGGTTCAAGCAATTCTTCTGCCTCAGCCTCCCGAGTAGCTGGGACTACAGGTGCGCGCCACCATGCCCACCGAATTTTTTTGTATTTTTAGTAGAGATGGGGTTTCACCGTCTTGGTCAGGATGGTCTTGATCTCCTGACCTGTGATCCACCCACCTCAGCCTCCCAAAGTGCTGGTATTACAGGCGTGAGCCACTGCGCCCCGCTGAGATTCTGCATTTCTAACATGCTCCCAGGTGATGCTTCTGCTGCTGACACTGCTGAGTGGCAGAAGTCACATGGCCAAGCCTTGCAAAGCTCCCTCAGAACTGCCTTCAAACCACAACTATTGATCCTTATAAAGCAGGTCTCCCTCATCTGTTTCCAAGAACTGTAATTCAAATTATTTAAATTTCCCGAGGCTGCAAAACTCCATCTCAGTCATTTCCCCCTGGGAAGGGTCTCCATTGCTTTCAACAGATTCTTAAAGGAGTCCTTACCCCCGGAAAAGGTTAAGAAGTATTGTACTTATAAAAACCAAAATTTCTCAAAGGCTTCTTATTTATAAGTGGTATAGTTTCCTACCTTGGTGAGTTATTAGAATTGCAAAAATACTGTTTTCTGCTCTTTGGTCATTTTAACTAAGCGGTATTTCGGCTACGCTGTAGACTAAGTGGAATCAATGTTCTGGCCTGGGAAGTAAGCTTCCTGAACCACGTGTTACATACTGTGTGATGTGTTGCAACATACAAAAGAACTTTAGAATGAAACCCAGATGTAAACTAAACAAAGAAAGGAAATGTCAAAATATCAAACTCTCTAAAACAGCTCAGTTCCTTCGAAAGACCAAGTGCTTTTGATAAGGAAACACAGGACAGGGTGGAAAACTAATACAAATTGATACTAAAATCCTACAGGAGGGGTAAACCTTTACACTTGGAAAAAAAAATAAACTTTAGTGTTTAGGATAGGTGGTATGTTAAGACACACTTTCTGAAAATTTTTCCTTTAAGTGAAGCAGACCAGCTTGAATTCTCCATGAAAGAATTAAGCCTTCATGGAGATACAGCATTGCTAGTACATGGAACTCTGAAGTGATGTTTCCTATCTGTAGAAATACAAACGGATTCGGGAGGGAGCACTGCGTATGCAGAGGAGGTCCCACAGAGGCCTCAATGCTATCCTTTGAAAGTGCAGCTGGTGGCGGATGTCTGAGAACTTAAGATCTTGGGAGTTCCCACCACCGTTAACTGATAGGAGTGGCTCATCACCTAAAATGTACAATCATTACAGTTTATACCGATACCTGCTTTCCTTCTGGGAGTCTGGAAACGCCGCAATGCGACAGGCAAAGGTGGCCTAAGTAACCAGCCCCCAGTAAAAGCCCTAGGCACTGAGCCTCTAACAAGCTTTCCTGGTTGGCAACATTTCACAAGGGTCAACACAACTAGTGGCTGGAGCAACTGAGCATAGCCGGTGCGACCGCTGGAAGACTTGGAGCCTTACACTTGGTCTCCCCAGAGCTTCACCCGTGTGCCGCCCCCCTTGCTGCCTGTGCCTGGTGTCCTTTCCCTGCAATAAATCAGCAGAGTCCTCCTAGCAAATTGCTGAACTAAGGATGGTCTTGGGGACCACAACACGTTGCTCACGTTTAATTTTTAAAAACTTAGATTGGTTTATTAGGTTTGTATTACTAAAGGCACCCTATAGAGTAATTTTATATTCATCCAAACATTTATCTCTCACAATTGGTCAGTTTAAAATTTAAGCAGCAGGAAGATGAAAACCAAAAGCTTGTTTTAAGCATAATATATGAATGCAGTATAAGCACATTCACCAGAAAACGTGGCTAAACAAAGAATGCAAAGCACTTAAGCCAAAATAAAATCAGTTAAAGAATCTTTCCCATCTACGATCACTAACAAAATAAACTTCAGTACTGCATAACAATTGCTTTCGTTAGAATATAAATTTCACTACCCATACTGCCAAAAGTTACATCATTTGTTTCTCTATGTTCATGTTGAAATGATTTGAGGCTTAGTTAATTGGAGCCCAGCTTAGAGGTTTCTGGGCAAACACACGATTTCTCTGATTCTCACACCACTCACACTGTAAGACAACCATTGCTTTTAACAGCTTTCTAGAGCAGAGGGGAGAACAGATGAAGCATCCTATCATATTAAACATATAAAAGTCTTAAGGTACATATCACAATTTCGGAAACAGCAAAAAGTAAATCACTTATCTTAGAATCCAATAATATATTAATTAAAGAAGACAATGATTTGTCTGGAATAGTAGAGCCATCACAAGCTTGCCCATAAACCTCAGAGACCACCCCAACAAGAGAAAATATTTCCATAAAGTCACAGACAAGTTTTTGAAAAGCAACTGTTTTCCATTTGAGTTGACTATAAGCATTAAAATGTAAAAAGATTAAAAGATTTGTGGTTCATACTTTGGTGACTACCCACAGATAAACACCATAAGAAAAATCAGTGTTGACAACCATACTACAGGCAACAGATAGTCACTATATTTGTAAGGTATCCTAAGCTCCTTTTCTATATTTGAGGACATGACGACATAAGGAAGCTCTTGAAGGAAGGGATTTGTATATCCCCGGAACCAAGCAAGGTGTGGTACGTAGGAGGGCCTCAAGAAATATGTGCTGAATTTTTCACGTTTGCATCTTTTGTCTGCATACAATTTTGGAGACAAATCACAAAGGCCTTACACAAAACAGTTACGGAGAAAACAGATGGCTTGTGCGGTGGGGATTACTTTTCTGATGGCAGCTGTCACTTCAGGATTCAACAGTATCGAAAGAGCTAAAAGGCACTTTAGACATCAGTAGTTATTACTAAAGCAGGGAGGGAGGTATGAGCGTCTACATCCCCTGGGCAGTGTTTTACAGAATGTAGTTTACAGTTACTAGCAAGGTTGCCCGCATGCAAATTTCTGGTCCCTTATCAAGCCCACTGGATTGTCACTTCTGGTGGCTGGGGCCCAGAAAGCTGCATTAACATAATACGCTCTCTAGACGAATTACAGGCCCACTAATGGAGGACAGGAGTCAAATGCAGCTCAGTTAAACACACACGGCTGTCAGGAATTATATACTGCTTGGAACAAGGTTGCCTAGGCTGACCTAAAACATTTCTTTTTGGCTCAGAGATACGCTAATCCAGAGAGGGAAAGCTGGTTCTCCTATTGACATAAAGGGGTGATCAGCTGTTATCTTTTTAGTTTTATTTTAGAGAGGAAACGGACTGTACCTCAATGTATTTTGGTGATCATGAGGTTACAAAGCTTGATGTCCAGGAGGAAAAACCAGTACCAGCGGAAGAAGCTGGGGAAATCAGGTTCCTCCGCTCAAAGATGAGCCCAGTGAAATGAAACCCAGGCACCAAATTTACAGCCAATGAGTGGTGAGATCCGATCCTCTTCCTCTATCTGTCCTGAAAACAGTGAATAACCTGGTCTCAGTAACCTGTTGGACAACCCAGCTGTCGGCCAATCATTGTGGAATTATTTGCTGGTAAATGAGTTGGAAGCGTAGGCCGTAATGCAGCTTCCTCTTCTCCACACACCTGAACTTCAGGTTTCCCAGCGGTAAAGGGCGTCTGTCAGGCCCGACCTCACGCCCGGCGGCGCGGCCCACGTGGAAGCCGCGCTCGCACAGGCGGTTCTGCCGCCACCCGGCGGAGGCCGGCAGCACCCTCCGTGCAGAGCCTCCAGACTGCGCGCGCTCGTCACCGGCCTCGGGAACATTAGCACAGCACCCGTGCGCTCTCTATGCCCAAGGCTTCCGCGACCCTACCCCTGCCCGGCCGCACCCACCCCGCCCAGGTCTCCCGGGAGGTGGGGCGCCTGGGCGCGCGTCCGCGGCCCGCAACCACGGCGCCGGCCTCCGAGGCTTCCAGTCGGCCCCGCAGGTCCCCCAGGCCCGCACCCGGGCCCTGGTGCCTAAAGCAGCGGCGCGCGCCCCGCGGAATCCCGCACGACCCGGCCTGTCCCCGCGCCGCGCTGCCCGCGAGAGCGCCTCACTCACCCCGCACGGCCTGTTGCGTGCGGCCGCGAGCCCACTGCGCGGCGGCTAGGGGCGGGGCGGCTGAGCGCGCGGCGGCTAGGGGCGGGGCGGCCGGGGGCGGGGCGGCTGAGCGCGCGGCGGCTAGGGGCGGGGCGGCCGGGGGCGGGGCGGCTGAGCGCGCGGCAGCTGGGGGCGCGGCAGCTGGGGGCGGGGCGGCTGAGCGCGCGGCGGCTGGGGGCGGGGCGGCGTGGGCACGCTCCGGGCCGCGCTCCCGCCCCTGCCCGCCGCCCCACGTCAGCCCGCACGTGGTGGGAGCCCTGGGGCTCGGTTCCCGGCGGTGTTCCGTGTTCACGCATATGGAAGGAAATAAATGGCCTTTTTTTTCCTCAAAATTTTTTGGCATGTGAGTGTCGCCCAGGCTGAAGTGCAGTGGTGGGGTCTCAGCTCACTGCAACCTCCACCTCCTGGACTCAGGCATCCTCCTGCCTCAGCCTCCCAAAGCGCTGGATTGCCTATTGCCACCAGCTTAAGGGTTTGTGGTCCAATTTTAAAAGGGCATAAGAAAAAAATCTGCCTGATTGGATTTATCATTCTGTCTATGAACGTTGAAGAACTTATAAAATGATGAATATTTATATTTTTGTTTTAAAGCTTTATTTTATAATGCTACCCTGTTGTACAACTCCAGGGAACACACGTTGCTTTAAACTATGTGAGTACTGCCCCCTGTGTGTTTGTATTCATTTTGGTCCAGAAGAGAGCTAAATAACGTCTTTCTTGCATATGACTTTAATAGTTACACCACTATATTGACCTAACTTTTTAATATAAGGAAACAGACATATCAAGGTTAAGTAACTTGCTCAAACTTACACAGTCATTTGAAAGCCCATTGTTTTTGTTTGGGCTGCCATAAGAAAATGCCCTAGACTGGGTGGCTTTTAAGCAACAAAAATGGATTTCTTGCAGTTTTGGAGGCCTGCTCCCTGGTTCACAGCAGCCTCACATGGCAGAAGCAGCACGGCAATTCTGTGGGACCTCTTTATAATCCCATTTATAAGGCTTTACCCTCATGACATCATGTCCTCCCAAAGGCCCCACCTCCTAATCACATTGATGATTCGGTTTCAGTGTGTGGATCCAGGGTGGGGACCAACGTTCAGACCACAGCCGCCATGCAGCCTGTCAAGTAATAGTCTTTGGACTTCTGTTTATATTTCTTCAGAAGTGATTAACTTCTTCTAACTCAGAAAGAAGCTGTGAGCTTCAGGTGAGACGGAATAAGCAAAAGAGTTTTAAAACTGTAAAATGCTATTCCGTGTGAGAGGCATTATTGTTAAATACAGTATGATATCTTGAACATGATTCCATAGAATGAATTAAATGCATGATTCCATAGAATGAATTAAATGCCTTTTATACATGCGTACTTCACTTAATTTACACAACTCATCAAGAAGGGCACCTTCAAATTGATGTCATATCACCATGGGATAATCTTGGTCTCTTAGTACTTCAGAAAAGCCAAATTTGTTTAATAATGACCCAGGCTGAGGTATTTTGTTTTGGTCTTGGGTTTTTGTTTTGTTTTGTTTTGAGACGGAGTCTCGCTCTGTTGCTCAGGCTGGAGTGCAGTGGCACGATCATGCTCATCGCAACCTCCACCTCCCAGGTTCAAGCAATTTTCCTTCCTCAGCCTCCTGAGTAACTGGTACTACAGGCGCCTGCCACCAGGCCTGCCTAATCTTTGTATTTTTAGTAGAGATTGGGTTTCACCATACTATCCAGAGTGGCCTTGATCTCCTGACTTCGAGATCCGCCAGCCTCGGCTTCCCAAAGTGCTGGGATTACAGGCGTGAGCCACCGCACCCAGCTGGTCTTTTAAGACTATATTTGTTATGATACAGCTCATAGAACTCAATATATTTAACTTGATAACAAGCATATCATGAGTGTTTGGAATTATATTTTGCATATTTATGTAACTATGGTTTAAACTCCTTGGGAGCAGGAAATATGCCTTCTTTAATTCTGAGAATTGAAACAGAGTTCTTCACAGAGCAGTTACTCAGTGTTCACGAAATTGAATTGGGTTAGCATCCCCATTTCTTTTCGTGCTTAGACTCTAACTTCTTTGACAGCCTATAGGAAAGTTGGTATTAGGCCGCATGACTTTTCTTAAATTAAATGATTCTGCAGACCTCCTTTCTCAAACAACCCAGCACTTGCAGGTGAAAAAATATGCCTCAGGATTTTCCAATGACTTTTCCTTACAGAGATGTTTTCTTACTTAACATGTTATCGTAAATCTTGAAGTAGACTTGCCCATGATTCTTATAAAAATATATACTCCTGGAAAGGTGCTTTCTGCTCACACTCTTTGGCTTGGTTTGCTAAAAGGTAAACAAGCACCTATTTAAAATGTTTCCTAGGGGACTAACAGAGTGTATACATGGATGAGGAGCCCCCAGCATCACGATGCAACATTAGTTTACTTATTTTCCTTTGAAATTTTATCATAATGACCTAAAAATGACCTACTAAGGTGGTACTAGTCAGGTACTGATGAGTCTGCTGATGAATTTTTTTAAAACTTTCAAGAAAGAGAAAAATATACCTCATATAAACTTTCTGAATATAGAAAAGGAAAACAGCTGAAAGAAAATTACAGACAAATATTATTTATAAACCTAGAGGTGGCCGGGCACAGTGTCTCACGCCTGTAATCCCAGCACTTTGGGAGGCCGAGGCGGGCAGATCACGAGGTCAAGGTCGAGACCATCCTGGCCGACATGGCGAAACCCTGTCTCTACTAAAAAAACAAAAAATTTGCCAGGCATGGTGGCGCGCGCCTGTAGTCCCAGTTACTCAGGAGGCTGAGGTGGAAGAATCGCTTGAACCCAGGAGGCAGAGGTGGTAATGAGCCAAGATTGCACCACTGCATTCCAGCCTGGTGACAGAGCAAGACTCCGTCTCAAAAAAACAAAAACAAAAAAACAACATAGAGGCATAACTTTTAGTGAAATAATGTCTCTGGAATTTTGACTTGAAATTTCAGTTGAATCTCCAAAACTGGAAACAATATTATTATTTTTTTATTTGTTCAATGCCGCTTTTCATTTTTCAGGCCCTTTTTGAAAACGGAGTACACAAACTTGTTAATACACACAAAATCTAAAAGGAGGATACTATAACTATCCAAATTTTTCATGTGATGAAACTGAGGCCCTAGGAAACTAAGCTATTAACCAAAGGTCACTGAGTAATGGAGATAGAACCAAGATTTTAATTGGTGCCACCTGGCGTTAGAGCAGGGTTTCTTAGCCTTGGTAGTATCAACATTTTGGTCTGTAATTCTTCATGTGGGAGGCTGTCCCGTGCCTTGCAGGATGTATCATAGCATCCCTAGCCTCCACCCCCCAAATGCCGATTGTGCTTCCACCCCTACTTGAAACAGCCTAAATTTATCTAGGCATTACTGAATTCCTCCTGGGAGTACCTTCTACCCCAGCTCTTAATCTCACACTATACTGCAGTTAAACAGCACATTTAAATATACTCTCAAGAGGAGATGTTAGACGTTGACCTGTAGGGCTTACTGAAAAGGCCCAAGACAGTCCTGTGACCGTCACTCACATTCAGGCTATATAAGGAGAAGGAAAGTTAGGGGAAGTTTGTGGAAGTAGGGAGTTTTGGGAATCGTAGATTTTCAGGCTAGCTGAAATTGCTGTAGCATGTCCCTCCCTCCCCCAAGTCAAGTGAGAGGGACCCCAGAGTCCAGGCAGGGAGGTGTTCTCTGTAGGAGGGTATCTGACTTGATGCTTGCTGAGCTGTGGAATCTGCTAGTCTGCTCTGGGCCTGCTGTCAGAGAAGATCCTACTGGGGTTGGCAAGTTCTTGCAGTCTGGAGATAGGGCCCTGGGAATGTGGAGACTGCTTCTCACCCGGAGCATCCTGAAGAAGGAGTTGGCTGGTGACCTCATCATAGCACTGTAAGGCAAAAAGGCAGTGTCAGGGCAGCCTGCTCTCACACAGATTATCACATCAAGGACCGTTGAGCATCCTCTGGGCTGAGTGGTTGGTGTGGAAAAGTGACAAACAGTGGCATAGAGGACCAGGAGGCACTGGGGTCCATGGGCCCAGACAGGAAAAGAGACACAGGGTCTCAGGCAGTGTGTCAGGGATCTCAAGGTTAATGTCAAGAAACCCAGTACCTCCAAATCAACCTTCTCTTTGTCAACTAAAGAAAAAGCTAGACTTTCAAAGAATTAAAATTAATTTCATTCAGAGTCTTACTGACGATTGCAACTAGGGAGAGCCTTTCAGAGTTTCTGTTAGACTGCTCCAAAGCAGTGTTTCAACCATAACTACACATTAGGTGGCGGAGGTTCTGTGCGTGTTCAGAAGTTACATCAAGTGTACTCAGAAGTTACATTCCAGCAAAATCTCATCAAAGTTTGGGTGCAAGAGTACATCTGGTTATAGATCACAGAGGCATCATTATTAATCCTGTCAGATGTTATCTTACGGACAAGAAGAGGCAAGAGCTGGATCACTGAACTTATCTTTTCTAAAAATGCAGTGATTCCGGGAAGAGATGTGGGAATCTGTGCTCCATCCTGCTTATCATCTTCAAGGCATTCTTCTGGGGGCTGCGCTTGTCACTGAGTCAGGGGTTTCTGAAGGTAGGCTGACAAGCAGAACAAGCAAACATTGCTTCTTCACAGCAAGGGCTATGTGGCTGGCCAGAAGCACACACCCCGCATCCCTTGAAAGCTTCAACATTTGAATAGCTGTCACCAGGGCTTGCTACATAATTTGTGGGTCCCATTGCAAAATGAAAAGGGTGCCCTGAAAGGTACTGAAAGATAAAACCATTCCCTTCTTTCGTCTCTCCTTCTTCACTATCAGGGTGGTTATCTTCTATTTGCTACTAAATGCTGTGCTCTACCCTGCAGCAGGAAGGTGAGTGCAGGCATTCATGGGCACCCAGAGCCCTGCAGGACCATTGGGTGCTGCTAAATAAAGAAAAAAACGTTATAAAATTGGAAAGGAAAGAAGACTTTATTTCTCATAAAGGATTATTCCCTGTGAGGTGCCCATCCCTCAGGCTGGGAAGCATGTCTCTAGCAGAGACCAGAGAGAGGCACTTTCAAAGGAGCAGGGGAGGAGGTGGGACCTTAATGCTGAACCAGTTGGCTTAACAGACTGCTCAGCAGGTTATGGGAAAAGCTATGAATATTCATGAAGGTGGCCCTGACATTTGCATATGGAACAAATTTGCATGTATTTAATAACACAGGACCATGTTCATTCTGAGGTGGAGACTTAACATTTAAATATACTACAGTTAGGCTCTGTATGTCAAAAGGTGTTTTTAGGATGCAAAGTCTGACAAGTACGCGACCTCCGCAAACCCACCAAAACCAGTCTGCGGTCGGTGGTCTTCTTATCAGGAGAAAGTTACTGAACTCAGTCTCTTGACCAACCAAAGCTGAAGCTATGGCTGGTAGAATAGGAGGTCAGTTAGTTAGGGTCCAGTGCTAAGCTTCAATTGTTTTAATATTGCTATTTCAAGACTAGTGCTTGTTTAGCTGCCAGTGAAAAATAAAAGCCTTGTGGCAGTTAGAATGCAGTTGATTTTTCTCTAAGTGCAGGGGTGAGTAACTTAACCCTTACCTGGCATGGCCTTAGGTCCTGTTTATAATTTGACATCTGTTCCATCTTTCTTAAGGTCTCTATTTTGCCATACTTCTACGTTAGTTGTGTCAAAACCATAAAAGGGAGGGGTATATAATGAGGCTTTTCTGACCTTCTGTTCCATCGTGGTCATGAACTCAATTTAAAGAATTTTCTGGGGTCCCTTTCCCCACAGCGGGTTCTTTCAGTCAGTAAGGGGCTTAACGTTTTATTTTTAGCTTACAGTGCCCATGTGTGCTCGGGAGCACATGGCCACAGGCTGCCCAGATCTCCCTCCTGCTAGCCACTGGGCCAATACTGCTGTGCCTGGCCAGGGATGGAGACATCAATCCTCCCAACTCTCAGCAGATGGGGGAACACCAAGAGATGGCAACCTACCAGCCAGGACATGCTAATTACTTGGATAGGGAGTGGGCAAGGGCCTTGCTCCAGCCTGGTTGCCCTCTAAACACACTGTAGTGCTGAGAGCCCATGGCAGAGTTGGCTGACACCATGACCAGCCCCAAATGCTATGGAAGGTGCACCCCATCCCAACATTCTCTGCATCTGTCTAGGCCTTTGCCTGGGGCAGCAAGCAGCAGGGCATTGGGCCTGGCAGGAGATGGGGTGAGAAAGAGAGGTCCAGAACCATCCCACCGGCGGGACAGAGGCAGAACTGCATGTGCCACAGCCAGGTATGTGCAGTTCCCTCCCTTCTTCCTTCAGACTTCATTCCCAAAACAAATTCAAAGATCAGATTATTACGAGTTTCAGGATGGTGACTCCAAAGCATTAAACCCCAAGGGTGAGGCCCCTGATGAATTGCATATTCAGCCCTGCCTGTCACTGAGAACAGCAACAAACCAAGACAGCGGAAGGACATCCCATGAAGTGAAGAGACTTCTTCCAGTTATTTCCCTAATTCTCTCCATGGAGTCCCTACTCCAAACCCGGTGGAATGAAGGAGGATGGGGAGAGGTATGTATTAAAGAGCAGACTGTACTCAGTCCCGGGTTGAGGTCTGAACTAGTTGGGGGCTGGAGGATAGGGAAAACAGATGAAAATCAGACAAGTCTCTGTAAATAACTTATGGTATCCCAAAAGCTGTGGGATCTGCCTGCGATGTCAGCAAAAGGCAGAGAAAGAATACCCAATAGAGTATGTTTGACAGCAATTGGTGAAAAATAAAGCCATTTTCTGTCTGCACCTACTACAGGTTCAGGTAATTTCATATAAAACATGGTTCGGCAATATCATAAACGTATAGCCCACATGAACCAAGTAGAACCCACCAGGAATCCCATCAGTACAACCATTACATCAAAGGGGTAAATGATAACATCATGATGGAATTAAGTAATTCAAATAACTTGAATAATTTGAAATGGGCCAATTATTATAGTCAGGATGGCATGTTGTATTGATTACTTGGTGACCAACATGCAATTAATTGCTCTTATTGCATAGAGGCATATTATCTTTTATACAAATAAGCAATAATAATCTGACTACATTAATATAGACCAGGATAGTATCCCAAATAATCAAATACAGTTTATTCCATTTTCAAATTCAAATCTTCCCCCAGGATATACACTAAGGGACTTTCAGGACATCATTCTGCAGAGCAGCCACATTTTAGACTTCTGTCCTTGTCTTTCTTTTGCCTTATTTTTCTTACCTACTTCTAATTCATGTTATCTTTCTAAATCATATTCAGTTATTAAAGTTCATCTTCACAAAACCTTCTCATTCTCTTTTGTCTACCTGAGCTGCATATTTATTTAAAAGCAGTTTAGCTGGTCCCAAGGCTACTTTCCCATTGATTCATGATTTAATTTAGATATGACCTTGCCCAAGATACAACCTAATTTTAAAAATATATTTTAAGTTACTTTGGGTGGTGTGATTTCTCCAAAAAGTTATTTGATGTGTGGGTTTAGGTTTATAATACTTCTTTGAAGTGCAAAATGTTGAAACACCTGCCTTAATGATCGCTGAAGTAAAAGAAATTATGTAAATGTTAAGTACTTCCTTACTTAGGATGCCTTGTTGAATTAGCTAGTTTTGGAATATTGGAACACATATGCTACTTTTAAAGGACACTGGCTTGTACCTCAAACTTCCGAAAGTCTTATTTCACAATGCAAAATGTGTTTCAAAAGAGTTGCTAATGACATTATAATTTCACGTATTTTTTGATTGTCTAAGATAAGGAGTGGTCAACTAGCAGCACAGCTTTGTGGAAAGCCTTTGAAACACTCTTGCAGAAAGCTTTCTCTAATGAATTGCATTGATCCTAGAGATTAAGAGTAATATCAAATCCTTCAAATAATTCAACTGATAATAAAATGTAGTTTAGTCTTTCCTATGACAAACTAAGTATCAATATATTGAAAAGAAAACTATATTAATTTTTTCTCAGTGACTTCGTGAAATGTCTTTTCTACACTTGGCCCCATCATTGACCAAAAATAGTATTATGATTCAGTGGGAGTTAAGGGAGGAACAGCTGATAATGTGGTTCTGACGATGCTGAACTTCATCTGAGCCTGTGTGTTCCTGGAAAGCAGCAAAGGTCTGGAAATCCCCGCCACATTTTGTATTCTGAGAAATAACCACCCTGCTTTCACATATTCCGAGATCAGACCCACCTCTACCCTTCCTCAGTGAATGTGACTCACTTGCACTCCTGGCTCTTTGAAGCCCTTGACCTCCTTCTTTCTCTTTGAGGTGTTTCTCATTAATAAATGCCCTTTCTATTGCAATAAACTGAATAAAATCATCTTTTTAAATGTCCAGTGCATTTTGTTTTTCAGTTTCTTTAAAAGAGAAGAAAAATATGGTTAAGTTCTTTGTTAAATCCAGGAAATAAAAATTTGCAGTTGGAAAAGCAAGACACTGTAGTGTGATAGAGTGTTTTAAAGCAGTGTTTACAGAGAAAGATGAGGCAGGCTGTGTTCCATAAATGAGGTGTTGGGTAGTTGGAATATAACCCTGACTGCTTTGCCTAAGGCCTTGCCAAGAAAAAACAGCAGCACCAGTACAGAATTGTAGTTGAAATAGCAGTTTTCATGCCACTTCCTTCTCTTCCTTCTTTGAGGGTGTTAAGCTCATTGAAATTTTGATCTTCATAATAATTACAGAAATAGATATAAATAGATGTAATCCTTTCTCTCATTCATCTCCATGTTAAAAAAAATTGTATGTACAGGGTTGTGTTTGTGTGAGCGTGTGTGTGGTTTGAGCAGGCTCATAAGTGGCACAATAGGAACAACAGACCTTACCCCTGAAGATTAACCCACCTGCAAGGATTTAGGCAATGTAGTCACAAGTTACGATTTTGTAGCAAATCATATACAAGTATTTGCAACCTCAGTTACTCTCTTACTTAGAAAGATGGCAAAGGCTTGTAGTGGTGATAGCAGTCATGGAAAGAAGCAGGTTTTCAATGCATAGGACTGCTTTACCTTAATTATTTTAGACAGTGCAGAAACTTCCATTAGGAAAAGGGAATGCCAGCAGATATATAAAGAAGGCTCTGCTTCATGGGGGAAAATGAACTAAAAATTTAAAAGATTCTTCAATTACAGTAATCTATAACTCAGAGCTTCTAGGCAGACCCGTGAGTGAGTCTGACACGCAGGTTCTAGTTGTAAACGGGTATTTTTCTAAAAGAAATAAGTGAAGAAATTTAAATATGACTAGACATTTCATTTGTATCTAAAATAATTTTACTTCTAAATGTTCTTTACATTGCTAGTTGCAACCTACTTGTAATAGCACACAATGGGAAATAACAACAATGTCCTATAGGAGGAGATGCATTAAATGAACTATGGTACACCCATTCAGGACAGCTCTGCAGCATATATAAATCGGTTTTCAGGAAGAGAGACACGGGAAGTTGTTTAGAATGCAGAGAAGAAAATCTGGCTACAAATGGACACTGTCCCCAACACAATGTAAGTTCAATAAGGGGAGGAGCCACTTCCATTTCTCATTACGGTATCCCCAGTAGACAGTGCTTGTTATGAGTGCTTAAAATAATAAACACAAGTGTTTACAAAAGGGCTCCATTTGAAAAGATGTCAGTTATGTATAGAAATCCTCTAAGAATATACATTAAAATGTTAGCTTTTTGATTCTGAGTAGATGATTTTTTTTGCCAGTTGGTTTTTAAATTTTTTTAATAATGAAGCTTTATTTTCTAACCAGAACAGAAACAAATAAAGCTAAGTGAAAATATACTATTGCATGGGATTTCCAAAGTAGTTTCTATAAAATAGCCCATTTCTATATTTAGGCAGTTTACAGAGCTAGCTGGCTTCTTCTTAATCTTAGAAAGCAGCTTATTTTCAGAAATCCTTGCATTTTATCCAGGCTTATCCCTCAGTGAACAATCATGCACAGTCTGTTCAGGATTGTGATGAGTAAATGAAGTGAAAATCAAAATGAGGTAACTATTATATGCTATCTTCCCTCTCACAGTTTTCACGTAAACCATGGTTTCATTCTTCTTGGAGTAAGAACCGAGCAGAAATCTTGTTGCTCCCTAGGAGAAATGAAGCTAATGGGAACAGCCCCCTCTTCTTAGTCCTCATAAGCCACCCATCTCAAGAGAAGGAAACTGGCAAAACTCCTAGGAGCTCATTCCAAATGCTCTTAATAATTCCCTTGAGCGGTAACCATATTTTCTTGCTCAGTGTTAGACATATATTACTGAAGAATGCAATGCCTGTATTGCTAGCTATTAACAGAAGTTATATTTGATTGGCTAACAACCATGCATCAATGATCCTCCAGAGGAATGCTGAGTGTGTGGGTGTGATAGAGACCCATTCGCCTAGGCTAGATTGCCAAAGGTATTCAGCGAGGCGTTTGATTTAAAACAGGGAAATGAATATGCCCAGGGGAAGCATTTGACATATTGAATGTTACACTTCAAAGTATGTGAAAAAACACAAAAGCCCGAAGAAACTGAGTATTGGATAAAGAGAACAGTATAGATTTATTCTGTTCATTTGTATATTTGTCCCTTTTTAAAACATCTGATATTGTCAAAATCAGGAATGCAATACAACTGTAGTGCTCGGCTAAATAATAGCTACAAATTTTTGGCCATCTAGGATATTTTCTGTGCTGTATTTTGAAAATATAATCCTACCAAAATACTACTATTAAATCAAGCTTAAAACCATTCAATAGCTTTTTAAAAAGTATATTTATGGTCTATCTACAATGAAATGGAAAAGGGTTTTAATACATTATATTAGCTCAATTTTGGAGAGTATTCTATAAAAATATAATCCTTGGGAAGTTTCAAGAGAATTGGAAAAGTTGTATTAAGAAAATAGAATGAAGTATCCCAGAAGTAGCCTGCCTGGGAGGGAAGTCGTAATAGAAAAGTAACTTTCCTCTTAATATTTTGCACTCAGGAGGAAGATACTTTTCTAGAACCTTCGTGATTCACAACAGAGAACCAAAACCAATGTTATTGGTTTAAAAAGCAGAAAGTTTTTGTCTCTTCACCTGGCAAAAAATAATTCAAATCATTTTGATTTACTTTATGGTGAAATAAAAGGAAATACACTGAAAGTAATACACCATTTAATTTATTTCTCTTAATTCAATCCCAGCAATCAAAATAGGTATGGGAGTATTTCATATTTCCTGCCAAGGGCTTTTCTTTAGATTGAATCTTGTTCAGAAAATACTCAAAACAAAAGCATGCACACTGCCGACCTGCAAAATGAACATTGATCACAGGAGATTTTTCTACTTAACAAATATTTATTTAATACCCACTTGACCTGGTTTACTTAGTTCAACCAAAGTTATTAAAGATTACTATGGGATAAATAAATTTCATTCAATTTTTTTCACTCAATACAATATCTGGAAGCATCTCCAGTTGTTTATAACTTGAGAGTCCACATCCCTTTGTAGATGTTCTTTTTCTTTCTTTAGTATCCCCCTTTCAGAACTCACCCAAGACAGTGTACATACATCTATTTTAACATTTGTTACATGTTTTATAGCTCCAGTTTACTGCTCCTACTGGCTGCACACTCAGAGAAGGCAGGAATGCTATTTCATATTCATTTTTCAGTGCATAACACTTATTAAAGTGCCAGGCACACGTAGGTGGTCAATAAACATTTGTTGAAAAAAGTGATTAATTAAATACCTCTAAAAAGCTGTGAAAACAATATATCATCTACAAAATACAAGATGTTATTATTGATGACTGATGTATTAACATTAGAATGGGAAGAATGAGTGGAAATTTAGGTTCCCCCCTCCACTTATGCTCAAAAATATAGGCGACAATATTTATTTATTTATTTACTTATTTTATTTAGAGATGGACTCTTGCTCTGTCCTCCAGGCTGGAGCACTGTGGTGTGATCTCGGTTCACTACAACCTCTGCCTCCCGGGTTTAAGCAATTCTCCTGCCTCAGCCTCCCCCATAGCACAGACTACAGGCACGTGCCACCATGCCTACTAATGTTTGTATTTTTAGTAGAGAAGGGGTTTCACCATGTTGGCCAGGCTGGTCTTGAACTCCTGACCTCAAGTGATCTGCCTGCCTGGGCCTCCCAAAGTGCTGGGATTACAGGCGTGAACCACCACACTTGGCCTGAAACAACATTTAACTAAGAGTAAAGACTTGACTGGAGATGGGAGAAGGAGATTGGAGATCCTTCAGAGGATTCTTCGCTGTGTGAGTGTGGATGATGCCACCTTGATGTGGATGTTCTTGCCTAGGACGGTTGAGCTCTGGTAGGTAACCTGGCACTTGACTGGCACTCCAAGAAACAAAATATCCTTGAATTATTGTTACAGTCCAGCTTTCTTCCCTAGTTAAATAAAGAACACTTCATTAAGAAAGAAGGAGGCTTCAGATGAAATAGTTACAAAGCCCTTCCCAATGGACAACTTTTTCTTGCAGTACACATGCCTGTGACTCTCATTTATGGAGTCAAACTTTCCTAGGACCTAAGTTATTTCCTAGATATAAATCAGTCAGATTTCAAATTTTCTTTAGGGAAGGAGACGCGACTGCCTCTTTCCCATTTGTACCTAGGATTGTCCAACTCATATTCAAGAGTTTTGTTTTTTAAACATTGTCTGGCTTTAAAGTGGTATACATTTGAAATTCCCCTTCATACATATACACCCCAGTAAAACAAATTAAATAAAATATACACAATGGGGAATAAAATCCTAGAATAGGTGTCAATGACATGGTTGTTTTCCAGAATGATTCTACCAACATGTCCTCCCAGGGATTTTCTTCTCTTTATCTGAGATGAATCAGAGCTGGGGCTGCATATCGATTTTCTTCTGATGAAGTCTTCTGAGTTGAGAGAGAGGGAAGTCTGGTCCACGTCAATTTCAGTGTCATGATAACAACCATCGAAGGCCATGGCTTGAACTGCATCGATATTGTACATCCTAGAAATCTGTCAAAAAAACTTTTTTTAAAGTAGGTCCTGAATATGGTTTTACAAATAGGAATTACAATAAATAATGTTAATTAAGTTAAATATGATTTATCGAAACAGCAATAAAAGCCAATTGGATTTGTTTTTCAATGTATTTTTCTTCGTTATAGAAAATATAGCAGTATTCTCAGTCAGGGGATATATTTTTTGGTTCAAAACTAAAACCATGTCATCTGGTGATCCATTTATGCTTAAATTGGGCATGGGATAGAGAAAGATTTTAGCTGCTCCGTTCAAATGCAAATTAGCCAGGCCTTCCCATTTTTGCCTAAGAGCACCTATAAATGATCCAAACATAGCCCAATTAAACAACATAAAATTGGTTTATTTTTCTGAAGGAGCAAGTTATCAATGCTTTCTGGCTCCAGTGCCTGACTGAATCTAAACTAAAATTTTCTTTAAGGTTTTACTCTGAGGAAGACAGCGGTTCCCACTACTCTGGAGCAGTGTCTACAAAGCAGCTGTTGCTAAGTGCTCTTGGAGAACACAAAATCACTGCTTGATGTATAAGGAAGTTCAAAAATGAACAAATAGACGCTACTACTGGATGAGATTATTCACAATTCAAACTGGAAGCTGCAAAATAAATTCTGCCAAAACATGTATTTGGTTCATAGTGATTTTAAAACCTAATATTTTACTGAATTCAAAAGACATGAAGGCTATTTTGTGCAGTCAGTGAACTAATCAAAGACCCATACCTGAGTTATGTTGTGCCTTTTTATTTTCTTAAGTTTTAAATTAAAATTTGTTTCTTGTTTTAATTTATTGAGACAGGTCTCACTCCGTCATCTAGGCTGGAGTACAGTGGTGTGATTCTAGCTCACTGCAGCCTTGACCTCCTGGGCTCAAGTGATCATTCCCACCTTAACCTCCTGAGTAGCTGGGACTATAGGCACACACCACTACACTGAGCTGATTTTTTAAATCATTCATGCTCTTTTATTCAACTTTAAGCAGGGCTTGATCAGAAAGAAGAGCTCAGAAGAGCAACCCCAGCATCAGGGCATATGATTCATCCGAGGCTCTCCTGACAGTTCCAGCCCGGAGGGGCTTGGAGTGGCCTGCCATGCTCGGGCAATGGCGAGCATGAAAGCCAAACCTTGGGACCTGGAGAGTAAAGTGTCTGATCGCTCCCTGCAGATGGGCACATAACAGGTACATCTTCAGAGACAGTATTTTATTTTATTTTATTTTTAGTAGAGATGAGGTCCTGTTACGTTGCTAAGGCTGGTCTTGAACTCCTGAGCTTAGGCAATCCTTCTGCCTTGGCTTCCGAAAGTGCTGGGATTACAGGCATGAGCTGCCGCATCCAGCCAAGAAAGAAAGTAGCTATTTTTCCTCTTTCTGAGCAATGGTCAACATTAGGGATATGTTTTCCATAGACCTGCTGTTCTTCCTGTCTGAGTATCTTGGGGAGGGAGGTGGTTAGAATGTGTCTATGAACATGATGGTACTGGGTGGTAGTGGTGTGTGACGGTAGATGGTAATAATGTGAGATGGATGGTGGTGGTAGATGATGGAGGTGGTGAATGGTGGTGGGTGGTGGTGGTGAATGTTGGTGAAGGGCGATAGGTGGTGGGTGATGTTGGCTGGTGGTGGTTATGGTGGTGAGTGGCAGTGATATGTGGTGGTCATACTGGTGGTGAATGGTGGTGGTGGGTATTGGTGTCTGGTGGTGGTGGTGGGTGCTGATGGTGATGGTGGTGTTTGGTAGTGGTGGACGTTGGTCATGGTGGGTGGCAGTAAGTGGTGGTGGTGGATGGTGATGGATGATGGTGAGTGGTGGGTGGTAGGTGGTGAATGGTGGTAGTGGTGGATGTTGATGGTGGATGGTGAGTGGTGGTGAGTGGGGATGGTGGTGGTGGTAGGTGTTGGTGGGGGTGGTAGTTGGTAGTGGTAATGATTGGTGGTGTTGGTAGGTGGCAGATGGTGATGAGGGTATATGGTGGTGGGTGGTGAGTGGTGGTGGTAGATGGTGGTGGTGATGGTACTGGTGGATGGTGGGTGATGGCGGTAGATGATGGTGTTGGATAATGGTGGTGGGTAATAGGATGTAGTGGTGATTGGTGATGTTAGTGGATGGTGGTGGTATTGGTGGATGGTGGTGGGGGATGGTGGTAAACAGTGGTGGTTGATGGTATTGGGTGGCGGGCGTGGTGGTAGATGTGGGGATGTGATGGTGGTAGGTGTTGAGTGGTGGCTGGGAGTAACTGGTGGTCAGTGGGTGAGTGGGTGGTGGGTGGTGGTGTTGGTGGAAGGGTAGATGCTGGTGGTGGGTGGTAAATGATGGGTGGTGAGTGGTGGTGGTGGATGGTTGGTGGTGGGTGGTGTTGGTGGATGGTGGTTAGGGGTAGAGGGTGGTGGTGGGTGGTGGGTGGTAAGTGATGGGTGGTGAGTGGTGGTGGTGGGTGGTAAATGATAGGTGGTGAGTGGTGGTGGTGGGTGGTGGGTGGTGGTATTGGTGGATGGTGGTTAGAGGTAGAAGGTGGGTGGTGGGTGGTAAATGATAGGTGGTGGGTGGTAGTGGTGGGTGGTGATATTGGTGGGTGGTGGTTACAGGTAGAAGTTGGGTGGTGGGTGGTAAATGATAGGAGGTGAGTGGTGGTGGTGGATGGTGGTTATGAGTAGAAGGTGGGTGGTGGGTGATAAATGATGGGTGGTGGTAGATGGTGGGCGATGGTGTTGGTAGATGGTGGTTAGGGGTAGAGGATTGTGGGTGGTGGGTGGTAAGCGATGGGTGGTGAGTGGTGGTGGTGGGTGGTGGGTGGTAGTGTTGGTGGGTGGTGGTTACGGGTAGAGGCAGGTGGTGGGTGGTAAATGATAGGTGGTGAGTGGTGGTGGTGGTGGTGGATGGTGGTTAGGTGTAGAGGGTGGTGGTGGTGGTGGGTGGTAAGTGATGGGT
>NW_016107503.1:3854254-3887290 GCF_001604975.1 Cebus imitator
TGTTGGTGGATGGTGGTTAGGGGTAGAAGGTGGGTGGTGGGTGGTAAATGATAGGTGGTGAGTGGTGGTGGTGGTGGGTGGTGGGTGGTGGTGTTGCTGGATGGTGGTTATGGGTAGAAGGTAGGTGGTGGGTGGTAAATGATGGGTGGTGAGTGGTGGTGGTGGTGGGTGGTGGTGTTGGTGGATGGTGGTTATGGGTAGAAGGTGGGTGGTGGGTGGTAAATGATGGGTGGTGAGTGGTGGTGGTGGTGGGTGGTAGTGTTGGTGGATGGTGGTTATGGGCAAAAGGTGGTGGTGTGTGGTAAATGATAGGTGGTGAGTGGTGGTGGTGGGTGGTGGTGTTGGTGGATGGTGGTCACGGGTAGAAGGTGGGTGGTGGGTGGTAAAAGGTGGTGGTGGTGGGTGGTGGGTGGTGGTGTTGGTGGATGGTGGTAATCGGTAGAGGGTGGGTGGTGGGTGGTAAATGATGGGTGATGAGTGGTGGTGGTGGTGGGTGGTAGTGTTGGTGGATGGTGGTTACGGGTAGAAGGTGGGTGGTGGGTGGTAAATGATAGGTGGTGAGTGGTGGTGGTAAATGATAGGAGGTGAGTGGTGGTGGTGGTGGGTGGTGGGTGGTGGTGTTGGTGGATGGTGGTTATGGGTAGAAGGTAGGTGGTGGGTGGTAAATGATGGTTGGTGGATGGTGAGTGGTGGTGGTGGATGGCGGGTGGTGGGTGGTGGTGTTGGTGAATGGTGGTTAGGGGTAGAGGGTTGTTGTGGGTGGTGGGTGGTAAGTGATGGGTGGTGAGTGGTGGTGATGGGCAGTGGGTGGTAGTTTTGGTGGATGGTGGTTACGGGTAGAAGGCGGGTGGTGGGTGGTAAATGATAGGTGGTGAGTGGTGGTGGTGGATGGTGGATGGTGGGTGGTGGTGGACGGTGGTTACGGGTAGAAGGTGGTGGTGGTTGGTAGTGTTGGTGGATGGTGGTTATGGGTAGAAGGTGGGTGGTGGGTGGTAAATGATGGGTGGTGAGTGGTGGTGGTAGATGGTGGGTAGTGATGTTGGTGGATGGTGGTTAGGGGTAGAAGGTGGGTGGTGGGTGGTAAACGATAGGTGGTAAGTGGTGGTGGTGGTGGGTGGTGGGTGGTGGGTGGTAGTGTTGGTGGATGGTGGTTATGGATAGAAGGTGGGTGGTGGGTGGTAAATGATGGGTGGTGAGTGGTGGTAGTGGGTGGTGGGTAGCGGTATTGGTAGATGGTGGTAGAGGGTGAATAGTGCTGGATGGTGGGATGTGATGGAATTGGTTTACCATCATGTCTTTTTTTTTTTTTTTTTTTTTTTTTTTTTGTTTTATTTTTTTTTTTTTTTTTTTTTTTTTTTTGAGATAGAGTCTAACTCTGTTGTTCAGGCTGGAGTTCAGTGGTGTGATCCTGTCTCACTGCAACCTCAGCCTCCGAGTTCAAGCAATTCTCCTGCCTCAGCCTCCCAAGTAGCTGGGATTACAGATGCCCACCCCACGCCCGGCTAATTAGTGTATTTTTAGTAGAGACGGGGTTTCACCATGTTGGCCAGGTTGGTCTGGAACTCCTGACCTCAAGTGATCCGCCTGCCTCAGCCTCCCAAAGTGCTGGGATTACAGGCGTGAGCCCCTGTGCCTGGCCTGCCATCACTTCTGACTTCAATCATTTCTTCATTTTGTACCACAAAGATATGAATGGCAAATAGGACATTCCTTTGAGATAACTGCATTTCTTTGAGATAATTGAGGATGATTAGAATGGTGGTTTCCAGAGCCTGGGGGAGCGGAATATGGGGAGTTGCTGTTTAATGAGTATAGAGTTTCAGTTCTGCAAGATGACAGAGCTCTGGAGATTTGCTGCACCACAGAGTGAATATACTTAACACTATTGAACTACCCACTTAAAAGCAGTTCAGACTGTAAAATCTAAGTTACAGTAATTTTACAATTAAAAATTGAAAAATAATTTTTTAAATGGAGGATGCTTATTACCTGAAAAGAAACTTTGCATAGCGGTACAAAAAGATTGTGTACAATATCGACAAGCAAAAACAATCAGGCAGTGTGTGGCAGATCACAACAATCACATGTTGTGTGGCAGATGGGGGCAGGGAGTTGTGGATATTTGGAGTCAAAGGACTAGATGGAGGCGGGCCAGAAGTACTTCAGTGCCTGTTTCTTGTGTTAGCCACTTCTTGTATAAAAACAAAATAGAACATGAAGAAAATTCTTTCCCTCCTTACACATTCTTCCTGTCACCTTTCACTTCACAGATGATCCAAATCATTGCTATTCAGTGCGGGAAATAGATCAGCAGCGTCAGCATCACCTGGAGCTTATTAGAAATTCAAAGTCTCAGTTCCCACCCCAGACCTCCTGAATTAGAGTTTATCGAGGACCCAGGTGATGCCCACACACCACTGGCGCATACTGCTCTAAGTGCTCCTGCTTTCCTTCCACCTGCATAGCACTCACTGTGGGTGTGTATGTGACAGGCAAACATAGTCACATGCTGCCATCAAAGAAATGAAAGCATCTTCCAGAAAACAAAATCAGCTCTTATTAGAGCTTTGACTCAAAGGATGTAAAATCAAAGGATGAAGTAAGCATTCCAGATCTGAATTGCAATTGCAGTTCTGTTGGCTGAGAATCTGTCAGCAAATCACTTCATTTCACTAGAACTCTGCTTCTTCGTTTATAAAATAGAGATAATAGTCTCTGCAAGATCTACACTGGGGGCTGATATAAACGTTTGGTGTGAGAAGAGGATATCAGAACACTCTGGGCTGGGTGTGGTGGCTCACGCCTGTAATCCCAGCACTTTGGCAGTCTGAGGTAGGCAGATCACAAGGGAAGGAGTTTGAGACCAGCCTGACCAACATGATGAAACCCAGTCTCTACTAAAAATACAAAAATTAGCTGGGCATGGTGGCGCACACCTGTAATTGCAGCTACTCAGGAGGCTGAGGCAGGAGAATCACTTGAAACCGGGAGGCGGAGGTTGCAGTGAGCCAAGATCGTGCCACCGCACTCCAGCCTGGCGACAGAGTGAGACTTCGTCTCAAAAAACAAAACAAAACAAAACAAAATACTCTGAAAGTATGAGATGCTCTCAGAAGTATAAAAAATATTAATAATGTTTGGGTGTGTATAAATGCTCATGTAAAATAATCTTAAATCAATGCGAATACATTTCATTGAAGTTATGGGTGTATGTGTATAGATACTCTCTATATAGGATGTATATGCATACATATATACTATATGCACATATGTATGTGCATATGTGTGTTTATTCTCTCAGGAGTAGACTAGAAATGAATGAATGACTCTTATAAGTTAAGTTTCTGAAGTACAATAAATTATGTAAGTTCTTGCAGGAGCAAGAAACTGGTGCCCAAATCCTCTATGAAATGAAGCAGGTAGAGAGTAATCTATCTATATTTATTAAACAATGTCACAAAAAACATGGATAACATTTAGAGTCCAGAGAGCACCTCATTTCTAGGATACCGTGGGGGAGAACCTCCCTTTATGCTCCACCACTCTCCCGAGTGACAAGAAGAGAAAAATAAACGCTGGCTCTCGGTGGAGAGAATCATATCGTTTATTGGTTGAGAGGGCACACACAACCTTTGAAGTCAAGGAGACCCAGGAGCAAAGCCTGATCCTCTTCAGCTGTGTGACCCTGGCCAAGTTACCACCCGGCTGTGTTTGCTTCACCTCTGTGAAACAAGGGCAATAATCTGCCGACCTCCCAGGGTTACTATGGGAGTTAACTGACATGACATGTGAGATGCTTGGCATGATGCCAACATGTGATAAACCCGCATTACATGTTAGCTATTATCACCATTATCCACTTCAAAGAATGTGGTCTGTATGTCAACCCCTTCTACCCAAAGTGTACAGTTGGGAGAAAGGAGCATATTGAGAGAAATTCTTCATACACACACACTCCTGATGAGGGTGAGTGAGGATGAGAAAACCAGCCAGCACAGAGCAGAGAGTAAGGTTCAATGTTGAACTGTCACCATATTGTACACTTGCCTCTTGCCAAGCATATGCACTTAGAACAAAGGCTTACCACACTGTCAAGAGAGGGCGATTGATAAGGTAGTCTTTTCTACATTCCCCAAGGAATCTGATCGTTAAAGCAAGGCTGTACCTTCCCTGTCTTCTTGAATTGTTTCCTCTCCTCCGCTGTAGTGAGGAAGTTCACAGCTGCATACTCAATGACTGACAGAAACACGAAGACGGAGCTGACCCAGAGGTACACATCCACAGCCTTGAGGTAGGACACCTGGGGCATGGAGGCGCCCACAGCCGTGATGATCGTGGACATAGTCAGCACTGTGGTGATTCCTGCCATTTGAGAACAGTGACAAGCTTAGTGACAACCATTCACTTCCAGGATCTGGTGCTGAATTACACCAGGGGTGCATTTCCTAGAACAATATCAATCTGGGGATCCAAGAGGAGGGAAGGTGTGTACACTGACCAAGTATCTATCTCAAGCCAACAAGACACTCATTGGGTTTTTTTTTTCTGTCGTTTTTTCTTGCCCTCACCTTTACAGAAGGATTTTTTCCCTCCATTTAAAGACTTCACAGAGACCAGACTCTGACATTTCTATTTTCTATCCTCAGATGGGCCTCTTCTAAGCATCCCAGAAAGGTAAACATGTATTCGATTTAAAAAACTCTAAAATCATTTCCTCCAACCTCTCCTACTGCTTCATAATTTTTACTGTTCATAACCTGTCTTTATGTCTACCTGTAATATTTCATGTTTCCGGGGAGCTTATTTCTTCTCGAGTGATCTTTAGTAGCATTCAAAATTGCTATTCTCTATATTATCCTTTCACAGAGAATACTTTAAAAGTCGTTGTTATTCTCTTTGTCCTTTGTTAATGAAGCTACAGTTCCATTGATTCTGAGTGTAAGTGTGCTAGTGGGGGTTCATTCATCGTAAACATTCACTGAGCAACTGCTGAATTCCAGTCACTTTTTCCCTTGCACCCCCTTCCCCGTTCCCCTCCTTTCTCCTCCCTGCCCCTCCCCACTTCCCTTTTCTTCTCTTCCCTTCTTCTCTCCTTCTGTTACCTTCCCCCTTCCCTTTCATTTTTCCTCCCTCTTCCTTTTACTTCTTTGTTCCCTGGCCTGATCATCAGAGCTAAGAAGATCAAGGTTCTGGGGGGAAATGGAGGAATAAGTGACTCTGAGATTTCCTTAATAAAATGCTGGCCATGGGGAGGGCCATTCCATGTCTACATTTATTTCTCAGAGGGATATTGCAAGAGTGCCGCCTGGAGAGAAAGCATACTATTGTAAATATCTGAAATGTACACTGGCTGGCATGGTTTTATTTCTTAATTTCCCACCAGGGAGGTGCAAATGGAATCCTTAATGATTTTTATAAGTTGTGAGGACATTTTAATGTCAACAGACAGAGTCCCAAACAGCAGGAAGAGCACTGTGATTTACTCCTAAATGTACAGCCACAGCATGTGGGCTGCTTTCACCAACACATTCTATCCTTTCTGTAATAATTCTGTGAAGCTCTCATCTGAGAGAGCCCCATATCAAACACAGTAACAATTCTTTAGAGTCATTCTATTTCAAACAAAGTTTTTAGTTTGTATGATCAAGATCGACACAACTTGGCAATTGGACAGTACTATGGGAGGACCTGGACTCTCACCTTCACACCGATTTGAACTCCAGAATAAGAAACCTAAATGCTATTCCAGCTCTTAACATTGAACACAGGCCACTACCTCATCGAGTCCCAGGTCTCCCCCAACAATGGTACGATCAACAGTCTGCCTATCAGAGGGTGATGTCTGCATTCTCTGGCTGTAAAACACTTCCTACACAAACACGAAGCAAGGAATGAACTTGAAGCATGGAATTTTATTAAGCATGGAATTTCTATTAACATTACAGGCATAGCAGAAGCCAAGATTATTAAATAAAACCTGCTTACTTTTATCAAATATTTACCCATCACACATCTAGGTAAATAATTAGGCACACATTGCAGAAAAGAAATAAAAGCTGAGAGTGGCAAAGGAATTACCTCGTATGTCAGAGCAGAATGCAAATTCTGTTCAGAGTGCAGAATTATGCCAAGAGGCAATGCCTTACTGTCTCCAAGATTTCACTGGCAGGAAGTGAAGGAATCATGAACTAATATTCCCACTCAGTGCTAACCTCATTTGTTTGAAAAATTTTTAATGTCTTCTCTTACCGGTTTTCTAAGATAGAAAAGATAGAACCAAACGTTTTCCTCAATGTACAGTAATATGGAGCTTAGTGGACGAAATAAGAGTTTAGAACAAACACACAAGTTTGTGTTTGGTCTCGTCATGTATTTGAAATTGATAACTACCAGGCAAATAAAAAGGAATTGCACTATCTATATTTGCCAGAGAGCAATAAACCATTAATCATTTTCTTTAAAAGGGTACTTAGTCCAACTAATTTATTATAGCTTTATTTATTTTAAAACCAGCATTCTGGATTTTCCTTCTTTAAGATGAGCAATAAAAAAAAAGGATTAGAGTGGAGAGGAGTGATTGTTAGGTAGGGGGAGTGAATAATGAGAAAACTGAGATATAAATTCCTGGAGCAATAGAACTTGAAGTCAGGAGTATTATAGCTACATTAAATACACTTATTATGTCTTGAGCCACCCCTCAAAGATACATCAATCTTGACAAATAGTAGTCCTTCCAAACCCATTAAAGTTAACATCCCAATAAAGGAGTTTTGAATTATATGAAGCAACCATTTAGTCGAAGGAAGCTCATGTGTTTGGATTAGAAAATTATCTTCCCCCACTACTGATGTTGCTATGCATAGTTAGCAAAGTGCTGTGAGAAAATATTTAGTCTGACCCTTTGACTCAACTCCTCTGAGCTCTTGCAGCTTCACCATATTAACTTTTAAAAACATGCATGGGGTCTTAAGAACACTTTAGTCTGGGGAGAATTACTAATCATTCCGTTTCATTGGCTATTTTTAGCCATGCATGGTGGAGAGTTTCATTGACTGGTATGACAGCGGTAGGGCAGACAGGCGTCACTTATGACACCACTGAGTTCACCCCCTCAATAACTGTGTTGCAGGTGGTTCTTTTGGAGGGAGGGGGTGTTATATTCACCTTCAAGTGAGTAAATATATTTTTCATATAGGCCTAGGCAGAAAGAAAATGTTACATGATATGAAGGAAAGGAAGGTGGCCTGACATTCCAACATTAGTCTATGACCAGAAACTGATAACCATTTCCCATGAAGGTGGTATAAGAGTACGAATAAGTGTAACTAGAAATTCTGGTATCTCTGTGATGGTTAAATGAACTGCTCTTATCCAGCTCCTTAAGGATTCCCTTTTTTAAGCATATAGGGCATATCCTCTGTTAGGAGATGATTTTTCTCTGAGAGTAACTACAGGTCTGAAAGCCGCCTCTGCCGTATCTGTTTTCCAGTAAATGAGCCCACTACTTAATGCATTCTGTAGAGAATGGAATACCTCATGCATAGGGATCAAGCAAGGATGATGGAGGCAAGAAAAGGAGGAGAAAGTGAAAATGAGAGGAGAAAGTATAATATTTAAATATCCTTGAACAACTTCATAATTGTCTCACATTCTCTCCATACCAAATTGAATGGAGAGACATAATAGTATTTTTGACCCATCATGCATTCCAAGTTATGGTAGCTGTTATCTCTTATGAGAATTGCCTAATCACAGTGCATACTTTTTTTTCTTTTTGGAGACAGTCTCACTCTGTCACCAGGCTGGAGTGCAGTGGCACCATCACAGCCCGCTGCAACCTCCGACAGATATTTCATCTGTCAACCTTTAATTCAGGCGGTTCTCCTGCCTCAGCCTCTTTAGCAGCTGTGATTACAGGCACACACCACCACGCCCAGCTAATTTTTTTTTTTGAAATGGTGTCTCACTCTGTCGCCCAGGCTGGTGTGCAGTGACACAATCCCAGCTCACTGCAACCTCCGCCTCCTGGGTTCATGCGATTCTCCTGCCTCAGCCTCCCTAGTAGCTGGAATACAGGCATGTGCCACCACGCCCGGCTAATTTTTTGTATTTTTAGTAGAGACGGGGTTTCACGGTATTAAGTTTCACGGATGGTCCTGATCTCCTGACCTCTTGATCTGCTCTCCTCAGCCTCCCAAAGTGCTGGGATTACAGGTGTAAGCCACCGCACCCCACCAAGAATTGCCTAATCACAGTGCATACTTCTAAATGCTAAGCACCCTCTACTGTTCTTTACCTGAAGCATGGCAAATGTGGGAGGGTCTTCACCAGCATATGAGTCACCCTTTATTGTTTCCAGTTAGCAACTGAAAATATGCTGGACTAAACACCGGCAACCTAACAACTACGAATTGAACATGAAGTACGTGCAGGAGGACACTGCGCTACCCACTGAAGGAACAACAAAAATGGTAATAGTGATCCTTGTCCTTACGGAGCTCATATGCTAATAGAGGTCGAAAGACAAGCCACTCCTGCCCCACAGCAAAACATGAACTAGAGGAAGTAAGCTACTTAGGAGATACACAAAGGACCGTGGGTTCAAAGATGAGAGTGACCATGTGTGCTTGGAGTCACCACTAAAGGCTTTCAGCCATGTAGAGATGGAAGGATTTTGACAGAAAAAAACAGGTGGGGAGGAGGAACCAATCACAATACCAAAGGACACAATTCCAGATTCCATAATCCCAAATGTTGAAATCCCCAAAGATCAAAATCTCTAAAGTCTAAAATACTAAAAATCACAATCTTGAAAGATCAAAATCCTGAAAATATTGTTCTAAAAATAATTTTGAAAAACGTAAAACCTATTTATATTTTAAAAAGGTAATTTATTTGAGAAACATAAAAAAATAACACTTCATAAGCCACTTTACACAGTAGAATAGGCAACAATAAAACACGTATTTCTGTAAGCATAAACAGGTATACTGACTACAGTTGCAGAGGTACAGCTGTTATGGGCAGATGAACCATACTGATGCAGAAACAGGTCAAAAGGGAAACATACAAATGCGTATCACTACAGTGGGTCATTGTGGGTACCCGGCTTTGTAACTGTGGTCATCTGAAACACCGTGATGGGCAACCTAAGTCTCTGAGGATTGATCAAAAACCATGATGGTCACCACATATGCAGTCACCCAAAGAGCTGAGATCTCATGAAATTTTATCTTTCACAAATGCAGATGTACAAAAATGACATGTCTTCATTTATTGAGAAAGTTTCAACATTTTTACATACATGCACAATACTTACAAAGCTAATGTGATAATGCACTTTGAGGGAGCTAAATTTGCAAAAAGGCTAATACAAATTAGAACTCCCTAATAGTCTAACTTTATATCTCCACTACTAGAAATGATGCAAAGATAAAATATATAGCATAGCAAATTATAGGAAAAAAAAAACAAAAAAAAAAAAAAAGAAAAAAAAAAAAAAAAAAAAAAAAAAAAAAAACAAAAAGAGACCAAAAACTAAAAAGAAAATTTCATGTATGAGGCAGCGATAAGCTATAGGCAATTGCATGAAGATACTGCCCCGAGGACTGGCCTAACATGGTACAATTATCCTGTGATTGTGATTTTTGAGATTTTAGACTTTAGGGATTTAGACTTGAGGGATTTTGATCTTTCAGGATTTCAACATTCAGGATTATGGCATTTGGTATTGTGTCTTTTGAGATTATGATCCAAACCAGTATAATGAATTATGTAAACATTTGGAAGATCTGAATAACTCAGTGAACAATATTTTCCAAACAACCAATGCATCAGGGAAAAATCTATTCAAAGTATAAGGTAGACCAATGGATTCTAATCTAACAGAGTAGAAAATATTTGTTGACATGGTTTCAGATAGCACACTATAACTAAACTTTAAGAAACTATCACTTGCTGAGTTTTGGTGTCATGTGAAGGGAGGCTATCTGGAAAGACTATTATGATACTACTCCTTTTTCAAACTATGTATCTGATGAGGCCAGATTTCTCCCTATATTTCAACCAAAACCTATTGCAATAGCATAAATGAAGAAACAGAGATAAAAATCCAACTGCCCTCTATAAAGGCAGACATTAAAGCTTTGCAAAAATGTTTTAAAATGCCACTCTTCTCACTAAACTTTTTGTTTTAGAAAAAATAATTATGCTTCATACAATATGTTATGTTAACTTACAATGAGTTGATTATTCCTAGCTTTAAGTAAATTAACACGTTTTCAAATTCTATTTTAACATCTAATATGGCTAATAATGATAGACGTGACCCACAGCAGCAAAAGCTCTCGAGGGTCCTCATTAGCTTTGAAGAGTGTAAATGGGTCCTAAGGCCGTAGTTTGAGAATCACTGCTAAAGATTAAGAAGGAAATTGAGGTTTCAGATATGAAAGGCTCAACAAACCAGAGGCCCTGAAGAGAATGGGGAAGTAAAGAGAATAAGTGAAGAGAGTAAGCGGCTTTTCTGCTAACCCATCAAAGTTATTATGAAGAAACCAACAGTACAGTGTGAATTCGCTTGAAGGTTCTTTTTTTTCTGTAATGTAAGGGTTTGTCAGGAAAAGCTAAATGGACTTGGGTAATGCATGGGAGAGTACCTAGAAAAAGAAAAGATAAAATTTAAAAGTGAGGCTATTTATGCTTCATACTTTCACCCTCTTTCCTTACTATTCGCCCAGTTACAGGTCAGGTGGGACATCCTTCATCCCTGAAGTCTGGGTTCCCAAGGTAAGGCTTGATTCTCAACAGGCTGAATGCTTGTAGTACCTGCAGGGGAAGTGCAGCATACAACTGAAAGTACCCAGATAGCATGTACTTACATAGGGACAGAAGTTAGAATAAAAAAGTTTCTTCCATTAGGTAACAGTCAAAATGAGCAGACCCTTGGGAGGGAGCTACTCATACTTAAGGAGTGGAAGAAAAGGCAGGAAAGAGAAAAGGAAAGAAAAGTCTTCAGGAGGAGAAAACCAGACTAGTGGAGAGTACTGAAAACTAACGCATTGTATATGTGGCTGGTTTTGTCCAGGCAGCAAGCTAGGCAGTGGACATGATTAAATTAATTAATTCTCCCATTTGATTCTCATAATGACCTTTAACAGGTAGTATTAATAATTTCATTTTGCAGATGAGGAAGATGAGGCTGAAATTCTTGACCACGAAAGTTGGTCCTAGATTTGCAGAGGAGCCTAATAATGTCAAATGTTGCAGAGAAGGTGAAGGAAGGAAGCAGATGAGAAAAGGCGAGTGGGCCAGATGAACAGGCATTCACAGGGACCTTCCAGGGAACTGGGTAGCACAGCATTTGCAAAGAGCTAGGGAAGCAGAGAGCAAAGTATCTGAAAAAAATGTGAGGGTGGAAGGAAGCAAAAGCCTGACAGGGTAACAGTTTTATAGGAATAGTGCTGTTCTCTTATTAAAATAATTTTTTAAAAAAGTGGGAGAGGGCCACTTCTGATTTGCATGCATTTTATATAAATCTGCATAGCAATTTCCTGACCCTAAGGGATCAGGCGAGGTTGCAAGAAGCAGATAATTTCAAGGGTGTCTTAAAAGTGTTTACTGTTCTCAATTCACTCCAGCCTTCCATGGAAGTGGCTCTTATTGCTGTCATTTTCACAGTATAAGAGCAGAGCAGTCAACTTCAGAAATCTGATTGAAAATCATGTTCATAAACCTTTATACACTGAGTGCTTTTCTCTGTGTGTTTCGAGGCCTGGAAATGTGCCCTTGGTCTAGTATTTGGGTCTATGCTGCCACGCTGCAGTACTGAGGTCAGGCACACGCTCTGGTGTGAAGAAACAGTCCAAATAATTTACTTCTTCAGATGGTATTTTTTCCTTGAAGATATTCAAGTCTCAAATGCTTGTAAATTGAATCTTTTAATAGGGAAAAGGAGGTGAGCAAATTGTTAATATTAATAATTTATGTCTTTCAAATGATCTTTTGAAGCATGCATATAATTTGTGAACATTAACTTACAAACCATCCTTTCTGGAATGAATTGTGATAATTACAGTAATTGCAACAATTATTATAATAATAACAATCTTCTCTCTAGATAGAGCACTACAAATGAAAGAACAACATCAGATAAAATGAGGGGGCTCTGCCCTGACCAGCAAAAAAGGCAAGTGGAATTATCTCTTGGGTTCTCATTAAGTAACATGTCATCTAAGTTCTTAGCTTGGCATCTTCTGCTTTCTAAGATCGCAATAACTGCTAAGTGGGTCTGAAATGGTTCCCATAAATCAGCGTGTGTGACAGAGGCATGCAGCATGCTAGATGGTGTAGATAATCACCCCTGTGTAGTGACTTAATGAGGCTGGCAATGTCTCTCCACCTAAAATCTCTTGCCAACTAATGTGCCACTGCACCTGAAATTCCTCTGTGGTTGTTTCTGATTTTGGCCTTTTGATTAAGTCCTAATTTCTAATCAGTATTCATATTTTCAAATTCAAGTATCCCCTCCACGTTCTTGTTAACCCACCAAGGCAATTTATTATTAATACACTTACAGTATAGTGTGAATTACTTTGAAGGCCTTCCTTTCTGTGATGTAAGGGTTTGTCATGAAATGCTAAATGGATTTAGATAATGCATGGGGAGATTTTCTTACAAAAAGAAGAGACAAGATTTAAAGTGAGGCTGTTTATGCTTTATAATTTCACCCTCTTTCTTTACTATCATCCAGCTGCAGGTCAGTCAGCAAAGCCTTCATACTTAAAATCTGGGTTCCCAAGGAAATAACTCAATTACAATTTGCTCTTGAAGATGTCAAGATAAATACTGCAACCTACATGTTCATCTCTGACCATCCCTACTAAACCACCACTCTCTTTTCCTCTCCATGTATCACCCATTTTATTTACTTCCCTTGAACTTTCTTCCATGTTAACATTTTATAAAGATGGGGAAAGATTTACCCAGGGAAACTCTTGCAGGAACAGCTCTTCGGTCAATCCAAAATGAAACCCACGAAAGCATCACCATCAATATGGCTGGGAAATAGGTTTGCAGCACAAAGAAGAACATATGCCTCCTTAGCACAAAGTTGATGAACAGCCTATTGTACCAACCTATGGAAAAAAGCCAAAGTGTTCATTAGAGCGAGCTTCCTCTTGGAAACACTGCACTTAGTGAATGACCTGCTTCTTGAGACTCCAAGCTTTTGGGGACACGGAACACGATATCCTCATCTCCATGTTCGGGCCTGGCACTCCATCAGTGTTTGTTAAACGAGCTGAACTACAGTCTGCTTAATTATGTGACTCAAAGGTCCCTTCTAACTTCCACACCTACAGTTCAGGGATGAATAGTGGTTATATTTTGGGATGGCCTCTAAAGACCTTTCTCCACAATATGCTGTGTTGTGACATTTCTGCAAGAAGGAAAGTCCTCAATACACGACTAACGATGGCATAAAAGAGCCAACAGACCATTTATTAGCTATAACAAATGAAAAGAAACATTTATCTGAATGACAAGATTCGCAGTAGGTAGTAGGTCATTAGATTTTGACCTGGGATGGAGAAAGCTAGGGATTCAAATGGAAAAGAAAACGGAATCCATACACTAGTTTTATAATTTTAAAGTCTCATGAATACCATAATTTGTGTATGACAAATCTACAAAACAGTAACCAAATGATGATGCTTCTTTGCATCTTATTTAAATTACATAAACTCATTTTGGTAATATTAATTGTGCCAATTAAAAGCACCATTTGTGGTCACATCCACACACATATTTTGTTCAGGTTTACCTCTCCCATTGACTACTAGGAAGTTTAAAGTCAAAGTTTCAGACATCTGCAGGACTTCTCTGAGCACCATTCTTTAATGACCACATACCGGGTTATATGTAATACCCTATCCTGGTTTTTCCTTTTTTTTCCTAATACATTTCTAATTTATATCACCTTGCTTTATTTCACAATAACTGTGTGCCAATCTTGTTAAATCTTTACTAAAATAAGGCAATGAATGAGGAAACATGAAAATACATCTTTTATGAATGGGTAGCAGGATTATTTTTTCTGTGATAAATGCTGTTTACTTTCAGATAACATTATTCAAAACACAGGGACTATAGGCCAAAAGTTATAAAAGAAAAATCACAGGTATTGCAGAGTTGGAAAATCCTTCTACTGGTCTCAGCAATAATTTCTTAGAAACCTAAGATGGCAAACCTATTAGATGGATCACGTTAAGTACTTAGGCATTTGGCCTAAGAAATACATCTGGCCAACCCACACTGAACTGGCAGACTCTACTTCTAGAACCCTATTCTCAGTTAAATGCTCATTATGTTTCTTTTCCTTACCTGGTTCCAAGCTTCTCTCTGTCAGTTGATAGATGCTTCAGGAATACCAAACAATTTTATTACCAGGAGTAATAAAAGATACATCACATAGTACATTATAAAGTTAAAATGTAAATTGTTTTTCAAGCTTCTCATTGTCCTGTATCACCTACGTCACAGCCCCAGCTCATTACTGTGTACAATTGAGAGTTTCAGTAATGGCTGCAGAGCACAGCAACAGCTATCTGACCTTACTGCTTCATATAATTATTGTGAGGTCAAAATAAGGAAAACCTGCGAAAGCAATTCAAAAGGAAGACAGTATTCATGTATATGGTTTTCTATTCATTATTAACTTGAAACAAAATTAGTTGTCTACATCCTTTATTCATAATTTTCTGAAAACCAGTTGTCCTTTTTTTTTTTTTTTGGTGGGGTGGAGTAACCAGGAAGTAAAACTGCCGCTCTGCCTTGTGGTTCTAGACTAGGGGTGGTATTTTAGTTGAACCTGCAGGTCATGGGGAATCCATTTCTCTATCAGGAAAGGTGGTGCTTTCTTGGAAAGACAAGAAGCCTTCATTTTGGGTAGTACAAGAAAGAGTCTGATTCTATTTTTGATGTTCAACTGTTAAAAGCTCTCAAGCCCAACTTCTCTTGCTGCTCTGCATCTAAACAAGCTAATAAAAAGCCTAGGTCTCTCTTTTTTGGCACCAGTGAGAAGTTCAAAGCATGCATCCTGTCCTACAACAGGCAGTCTTCACCCTCGCTGCACCCACTAGGCTACCACAAAAACCCAAGCCAGTAGCCCCTGCCGGTTCTCTGAAGCCATTTCAGACCTGCTTGCGAGCCCGACCATCTCTCTAGAAACCCTCATTATGTGAGTAATAAATCACTTTATGCCCATTTGTCATGTGCATGGCACCATCAGTTTTTGCATCTGAACTACATTTTGGATGGGGGCGGGTACATCTGCCTCCATCAGCCTGCCATACAGTAGAAAGAAGAGGAATTAATAAAAGAGAGAAAAGGGCTAGAGAGTTGGTAGCAAGGGAAATGGAGGACTGGGCCAGTAACTGGGGAGTGAGTCCCAAGACAAGAATAAAGAAGGTTTTTATACCTAGAGATAGTCACCTTCAATGGCCCTTTGAAACTAGGCCTTTAGCACTGAAGTGTCCTTTGGGAAAAAAAAAAAAAAAAGAAACTAGGCCTTAATACAAAGGATCGAGACAATGTGGATGAAAATAGGGTGACGATGACAGCTACTAACTAATATTTATTGAGCATCTACTATATGGCAGACAACATTCTAAGGTACTTAATTATATGACATCATGTAACCTCACAACCCTATGATGTAGAGAGTATTATGAAACCCACTTAAAGATGAGAAGGTAGAGGGTTAGAGATTAAGCAACTTGTCCAAGGCCACATTGCTAATAAATGATAGAGACAGGGTTTGAACTTAGGCGGTCTCTTTTTTTTTTTTCTCTCTCTTTTTCTTTTCTTTGGTTCCCTGGTCTCTTTATAGTACTTCACACATTCAGCCACTAGACTATGCTATGATAAAGAATAACTATTCAATGCATCCCTTGGGGGCAGAAGTCATTTCTTTTTTCCTAGTAAATTTATAGTGCATGATTTTGAGAAAGAGATCAGGAGGCAGAATCCCTCACCTGCTTGTTAATATTGCCAGGTCATGGTGATTTTTGAACAGAGGCAATGGCAGTGGTGAAGACCAAGAAAATGAAAAAGCAAAGACCCTGTTGTTCAGCTATAAAATGGAAACTAAGGTCCTATAACTGTATTTCTGCCTCGTATAGCCAGAGTCAGGTGTATAGTTTTTCCATAAAGCTGATTTGGGAGTGGTGGTTGTGGCTGGTACTTGTAAAAACAGGAGTGAAAAAAAATCAAAAATAATTTTTGAGGAAGCTAAAATACTTCAACAGGAAACCAGTCTGAAAAAGACACTTGAGTTTGACTGTCAGAACATTAATGATTCATGGATGATGTGAGGCAGAACCATCACATGCTCACGAATTAAAATAAGTTTCTAAATGCAATCTTTCCGAAACCTAACTAAGGGATAGTTAAATAAACCCAGATACGATTATTAATTTGATATTTGAATACAACTTCTAAAATGCTTCCCTTCTGCATTTTTCCTATTCTCAGAGCCCATTTAAATCTCTGTCATAAAAAAAGAGTATACTGTAACAATTAAAAAATACAAGTGTTGAAAATCTCCCCAATTTGTACCTACTTCTCAGAGGTATCTATTGTTAATCTTTCTAGGCTTTTAACACACACACACACACACACGATACGCACACATATGTATATAAACACTCATAAATATGTATAAATACTTTCTTCAGTGATAAGTATGGGAATTTAAAATGTATTCTTCTGTAACTTGCTTTAAAAAAAAAGGTAACGTATTATGGATAACTCTCCATCTCATGCTACACAAAGCATGTACATTTGAACCTAATTATATGTATTTTTTCATTTTCTAAGGAACCAAAATGCTATTTCTTAAAAATATAACTACATTTGAATGTTACGGATTTGTAAGTTCATTTTAAAATGTAAGCATTTTTGTAAGCGACAAGTTTTTCAATGCCAATATTGTGTCTGGCTTTGGAGAGATTCTAAAACATGACCAGAAAAAGATAAAAATCAACTCGTGTTGGACCTGCCTGGTAGAGCTCAAAAAGTCTGACAAGCACAAATAAGATTATAGGAGAGCAAATGGAATGACTTAGTGGTAAAGTTAGAATTTTCAAGTAAAATTTAACTTCTTGTTAAGAAAATGATTGTATATAGTTAATAGACAACTGTGCTCCAAAAGCTAAAGAAATGTCATTGTTATTATTGTATATTTTGTATATGTTCTGTGCAGGAGACAATTCTTTTGGATTTCTATGCTTCATATATAGTACATTATATTAGCATTAAACATTGCAAATATCTATTTATAATGTATCACATGCCAAAGTTATTTCATCATAGCAATAGTAAAATTTTAAAAATCCTGTAAATTATACTTCACATATAACATGGTTGTTCATTGCATACATTCTATTTAAATATTAATTTAATTTAGCATTAATGAAGAACATTAAAAGTCCTGATAAATATATGCTTATATTTATTCATATAGAGAAAGGCAAAGTGAGAAACGGAGGAGAAGGAGGAGGATCAGAAAAATATACGAAAATAATAATACAGTTTATCTCTATGAGGTAGGATTACAAAGAGATTTTCCTTTAAATTTTTCTGAGGTCTCCTCAAATTGTCTAACATCTTTTCATTCATTCAATAATTAGCCTTTGAGCATGTACCATGGGCCAGGGACATATCACTGATCAAAAGAAATAAATATGTGTTACTTATATAATCAAAAAAGGCAATAAACATGATTAAAATTGATAGCATCATTTGCTGAATCCCAAGCAATGTAGACAAATAATGGGGTAAAACAGAATTTCTTCTGGGTCTAAACAGCTAAATAGCTGCTGCTCCTAGAGAATCATTTAACTTCTCTGCAATGTAAACTTCGACTTCTCTCTTAAAGATGCAGGTTTTTAGACAAAAATTTGATAACTACTCTCCAAGATCTAAGAACAGAGTGGAGAATCTTTGAGGAGAAAAGGAACCACCATCAAGGCAGAGGAGGTAAAAGCATTCTAGCCAGGACAGCTCTGAAACTCAAGGACGGCTGTTGGTACACTTTCCAGCTGGTCTAAGCATGGCTTCATTGAATCTGAAATGGCATTTTATATGGATTTGCCCTAAAATGACCCAGTTCATTACTATCCAGCAGGGGAATGAAAGTGGAGGGTGAGGAGGGTCGAGGGGAACAGAAGGCTGCTTCCAGCTTCAGTCAATGGGGATCAGAAATAACTTTAAAAGGTGTCTTGGATAAAACTTGTCAATTCAGAAATACATCTGTCATAGTAAAGAGTGCTTTATAGGCCCAATTTTGAATGGGTTTTTTGTTTGGGGCAACAATGCACTTTATGGATGGATTCATTCAGCTGGTTTTTATTGAGCATCTATCATGTGCCAAGCACGTTCCAGGTGCTGCAGAAGAAATGGTGAGCAAGGCAGACAGATTCCCCACCCCTGTCCTGGTGAGGCACTCAGACAACACAGCAGTCAAATGAATGCATACTTCAGGTGATGGTAGGTGCTGTGATCATGGAGGCGGGGAACAGTGAGAAAGGAATCCTGTTTTACACAGGGTTGGTTTGGTTAGGAAAGCACTGTTTGAGAAGCTATTTGAACAGAGCACTGACTGAAGTGGGGAAGCTGGTCATGAGAATATTGGGGGAAAGTTTTCCAGGCAGAGGGAAGAGATGGCCAGGCAGAGATCCTGCTGATGGAATGAGGTGGTCAAGCAAGAAGACCTGTGTCAGGAGGGTAGCAGGTGGTGAGGGGCAGGGTGAGTGGGTGAGTCCCACGTTAGGCAGGAGGCTGATCACGTTGAGAAACTTCAATTTTGTTGTAAATGTGATGGAAAGACACTGGAAAGTTTAGAGCAGGAAAGAATTCTGAACTTCATGTTCCAAAGAGATTACTCAGTCTGCTGTATTGAGACTGGAGGAGTCAAGGATGGAAGAAAGGCATCTTGTTAGAGGTGGTTGCATGGCGGGGGTTGGGGGTGGGGAGATAAATGAGGTGTGGAAAGGTGGAGGTCGCTCCCTGTGAAGGACAGGAATGATGGTCTTGGCCAAAGGGACACCCGCTTGGATTCCAGTCTTTTCACAGGTTATGGTGCTTTGTAAACAGTAGATGTCCAATAAATGCTGATGAATCACCCATGTAAAATGCTGTACCTGTGCTGCTATAGAAAGCTAATCCACTAGATGCACTGAACTCTTCAATGAAGAACTGAGAAAGGGAAATATGATCTTCAGTATTTAAGGACTTGTTTCCGTGTTTCCAATACAGCATTAGGTCGTCCTCATTGTAGGCATCTAAAACATGAAAATCCTTGTAAGTGGAGTAAGTTCTTGTAAGCTCGATGAGTTCTATAGCCATGTTTTATGTGGCTCCATGTCCCTAGTGCCTAGTCCAATGACATGTAACATATCAGGTGACAAAAATATGATTGCCAATGAACTGATCATACACACACTTTTAGGAAGAGGGAAAAGAATCTCTAAAAGTTAGACCCTGATGACTAGTATAGTGTGGATCTTGTGCCCACACAATGAACTAAAACTCCCCAGATGGCTGCTCCCATATTTGTGTGCATTCTCTTAGAGTATTAAGCCAGGCCTCAGAGTGACACCATAGCATCCCCTCACTGTCACAGGCCTGACTCCAGCCTGTTAGTCCCTCTTTGTTTTTTGTTTCCTTGGATGAAATTCCAAAATGGGCCAATCTTACAAGAAATTTTCTAAAGTCAAATAGTGGTACAAAAAGTTTCTAACGGATTTGGGGCGGAGCATTTGTGGACTAGACATCTGTTGAGATTCCCAGCATTTTAGACACATTTTCAAAAACTGCAGTCAGCTTTTAAGATCTTGTATCAAAAATAGCTGATGGGTAAAAGTGATTGACAGCTCAGAACCCTGTGATGGGTTTTGATAAAGGGTGTCTATGTCTAGAGCTAGATTTTTCTACGGAATCCAAGTCTACCTAATGAAGGATTGTGATTCATCTGGGAACATTAATTCCAGAGCTTTCCAAATGTGAAAAGTCTGTGTCAATCTATGTAACATTAGCAAGAATAGACCTTTTTAGGGAGCTGTTCCTTTATTGTGGAAGCTGCAGAATACACAATTATCAAAATACTTTCCCCCCGAATCTTCTTTAACAGACAAACTGCCATCACAACCTTCACAAAAAACAGAAACCAAAAAACCCCCCACAAAAAACAAAAAAAAACCCACAACTGTTTTGATTTTGGATAAATATATCAAGATTTTAAAATGCTTGTTAAGAGCATGCTTATTTACATGTAAATATGTGATGATGTGTTCAAATGATGTACTCACTCCACCAGGAAGTGAGACTTACAGCTTTCCAGTTCAAGAGAACAATTTTGAGTGTCAAGAGGAAACCTGCTGAAATCCATAAAGCACATGGCAGAAACCGTTATCCTACAAAAAGAACGAGAAAAAGAACACTGCAGATCATTTCACCATCTGGCCAAATGAGCATGCAACACTGAAACTTTCTTATTGTTTGCCTGTTCTGTGTACCTTTCAAGAATAATCCAAAACGGGTGGTATTACCTTCTGTCCAAACAATATGCAAGGAAGCAAACTCTAGAGGGCAGATGATTTGTTTAAGCCACAGATTCAATGAATGAATTCAGCTCTCATACCTGCTTCTGAGCTCATCATTTCCTGATCAGCCCCCTCTGTATTTTCTGGCTCTGATGTCTCTAGAAAAACACACTTTAAAGTGAGAAGACTTTTAAATAGATTTGAATATTTTTTGCTTTCTGGAAGATTCCCATATAAATAGCCTATAGTAACAAAGGGTTGGGATGGTGGCAATAAAAACCTGTAGGTAAAGGTTTCCTTTACAAAAAAGTTTACCTGAGGAAACCCTCTTTCCAGTAGTGAGTGAAAAGCCTGGAGCACTCTTAGTTATAGATCTATGTGTACAATGCATAATTCAGGTGCTATTAAGCCAAAAGGCTTGCATACCGATAAGAACTGTTTTTTCAAATTTTATATCCTCCTAGATTTTCCTGGCTTCAGGCAGAGGCTGCTGTACTATGATCTTGCCTCAATGTAGATATTTTGGAACCCACAACAGCAGATCAAAGGTTCATAAAAGGCCCCTGAGCAGGTTTGCAAAAAACAAAGGCAACAGATGTTCCTACGTGTGGTGCCCTTGAGTTAATCAGAGGAGCAGGACCATTTCATCTTCTGGGGACTAATTCTACTGTCAATAGTCATGCAACAAAACATCAAGCCAAGGATTACTTTGTGTCACAAAACATATTCGTTTTGGTGTATTCCTAGTACTTTAAACCTAGAAGGGACCCTCTGAGGTGTTTCAGTCCACTTCCTTCATAGTACATGTGAATGAATTAATGACCAAAGAGGCTAGGAGGCTAGGTGGTGTCAGAACCAATTCCAGAACCAGGGGATCTGGCTCTGGGCTTGGACTGGCTCTGCTGTTGGCTGGAAGAGCTGTGCTGACAAAAATTTTGAGTTCCTCCTGTGTTAGAGGATCTCCAACACCACTCTCAGGGTCAGTGATTCACTAGAAGGACTTGCAGAACCTAGCAAAGCTGTTGTAGTCTTGGCTACCTATATAATAATGGAAAGACACAGATGAAAACCAACAGTAGAAAAGGAGCACAGGGCAGAGTCCAGCAGAGACCAGGAACACATTTCCAGTTGTCCTCTCCTAATGGAGTTATATGGATGGTGCTTAATTCTCTCAGCAATGATATGTGACAACACCCTTGGGACATCACCAACCAAGGAAGCTCACCCAAGCCTTGATATCCATGCTTTTAATTGAGAGCAGCCACATAGTACTGACTGCCAACCCACATGGCTGACCTTAGTCTCCAGCCCTTCCAGAGGTCAAGCTGATATCCAGTGGCTCAAAGCCTCCACTAAAAATCACATTGTTAGCAGAAACTATCGGGCTCAGTCCCCAGCCCCCAAGTAAACAAAGATACTCTCATCAGTTAGGATATTCCAAGGGGTTAGAGGTTACCCCACAGGAGCCTGGCAATGGCCAAATATTTTCTGGAAAGTGCAGGGTAAGAAAAATCGACTGAGTTAATTCATTACTCCCCCCACCAAAATTAATTTAAAATGGGTGATTCTTTGTCCAGATAGTGCCGTTCTGCTCCTGATTCCTACTGAGGCTTGACTCCAGTACCTATGAGTCCTATGCTACTCCTGATTTAAAAGTCCTATTGAGGCCAGGCATGGTGGCTCACACCTGTAACCCCAGCACTTTGGGAGGCCGAGGTGGACAGATCACTTGAGGTCGGGAGTTCGAGACCAGCCTGGCCAACATGGTGAAATCTCGTCTCTACTAAAAATGTAAAAATTAGCTGGGCATGGTGGTGGATGCCTGTAATCTCAGCTACTCAGGGGAGGCTGAGGCAGGAGAATCACTTGAACCCAGAAGGCAGAGGCTGCAGTGAGCTGAGACTGTGTCACTGTACCCCAGCCTGGATGACACAGTGAGACCCTGTTCTTCCCTACCACACCCCCCCGAAAAAAAAAAACATTGAAAGTGATATTTTCCTTTAATTGCATTTAAAAAAAAATTGACAGCACATATACAATGCCTGGCAACAGCTCTGAGCTGAGGTGTTTTAACGAGCAAAAAGAATCTACATAAGATTCCTATTGCTGCTATAACAAATTACTACATATTTGGTAGTTTAATACAATAGAAATTTATTCTCTCACAGATCTGGAGGCCAGAACTCTGAAATCAGTATCATGGGGCTGAAATTGAAGTGTCATAAAGGCCCTTCTCTTAGCAGCTCTGGGGGAAAATCCATGTGTCCTATGGCTTCTGGTGGCTGCCAGCATTTTTTGGCTTACATTGTCTTCCCTTTTTCTGTATGCATGAAATTTTCCTCTGCCTTTCTATTATAAGAATACTTAAGACTGCATTTAAGTCCTACCTAGAAAATCCAGGATAACTTCTAGCCTATTTCAAGATCCTTAACTTAATCACATCTGCAAGGATCCTTTTCTTTCTCTCCTTCCTTCCTTTCCTTTTTTTTTTTTTTTTTTTTTTTTTTTTTTTTTTTGATAAGCTTCACAGTTTCCAGAAGTTAGGTCAGGGATATCTATCATTTGTTCAGCCTACTTTAGAATGTTTCTAAGGTTAGAGGACATTAAAAAAAGCTGAGTTGCTTGGGTTTACCAAACATTTATAGTAATTACCTGTGATAACCCACTCAACATGCACAGGACTCGTGACTAAAAGAAAATACGGAACATTTAAAAGGAGGAGCTGTTACAGCAAAGTGTTGGAACGCACATTTTAAATTAAAAGCAAAGTAAAAGAAAGCAAATTGGTATTAGCTTGAATGATAGCTGTGATTTCCCATGAAAAATAAAGGAGACAATTAAGAAAAATTGTATAACTAATCCAAAGTTCCAAAACTGCTTGGTGGGGTGCAGCATTCACATGGAGTTGGTGAGGAGGAAAAGCAGGCTTGTTTGCCTATAAAATTGTGTGCCAGATTTTAGGATTTCCATAATTCAGCTTCACTATCTGTCCAACCAACGTATACCCAGAGTGGTTATAGTCAGAACAGCAAATCATTTTTATTTTAATCTGGATGTTAGAACTGGGGAAAATCACATCATATGCTTGTGTCCCAATCTCTAGAAACATTAGACAGCAACATTGTGAGTTTCACCTGAAGTGAGAGTCATCAGTTTTGGTTCAGACAGTGGCAGTACAGGAAGGCCAAAGGCAATAGGCAGCTCTCCTTACCTGAGACTCAGGAGGACGTTTCCATCAGGGTGTACACGCAGCATGATATTCTCCATAGTTGTATCATGGATGAAGGATCTTTTAGAGTGGACAAAAAAGATATCAGGCACCCAGATCTTTCGGATCAATCTATGATCAAATGTCATGCTTTTGTTTACTGCACTAGGAAAGGAGAGCCTCTCGTCTTTCCAGTAATGCCTGAGATAAAAAGTCATTGTGAAGTCCTAGACAGAGAGAAGAAGAGACCAATCAAAACCAGTAGGAATATGGTTCAGGATGACCACTCAACACTGTTAGTCCCAGGACTCATTCTCATGGGTGTTAATGACTTACAAGTGAATGGCTAACACTGTAGGTTCAGGTAGATCTAGGATGAAGCTAAGGAGGTTATGCCTTCCGCTTCTCTTTCACATGAACTCTGGTGAATGTTGAGAATTTCTGGGAGCTATAATAGAATATTCAAGTTGCGGAAAGGGAACCAGGTTATAAATGGGCAGCATTTCTGTGCAAGCATTCCGGTAAATCGTCTAAAGAGATCTCAGAAGAAAGGAACCTGAAACTTTACTATTTTACTGTCCATTATTTTATCGTCATTCCTTTTTTCATTATAAATAAATATTCACTTTTAAAATTGATTTTTGTATTGATGCTCATGTTCCTTTTGTTAAAGAAGTTTTCCCAAATCGAATAAACTATAGTCCCACAAAAATGTGGATCAAGTGTTTATTAGAGCTACTCATGTAAAGCAAGCTGACAGAAGTCCTGGGACAGAATCAGGAATTGTCCTCAGCTTGAGAGACAGAAAGCATATTGTAAAATGGTGGTTCTCCAAGTTTAGTGTGCAAAGAATAATTTTTGAAGTTTGTAGAAATGGCACATTTCCCAGAAGCTAGTTCCCAGAGATTCTGATTCAGTATGGCTCAGGGATTTGAATTGTTAATGTTTATTCTTATATTGTAAGAATGTATTGATGAGAGGAAAAAACTGGACTAGCATTACAGTAGAAAAAAAGTTTATTCAGTTAATAATATGAGTTTTGTGTGGCTCTTAGACGTTCCAAATATTTGGTTGTTTGAATAGAAACTCCCCTAGCTTCATCCAAATTGTTGTCTGTTGGACAACCACAATAACTTCTTACTATTTCACAACTGCTTACTTCTATTTTTTATTTTCCAATGATAATCAAATTTTTCTCGAACTAGTGCATATGCTAGGACTTTGGCATTTATTATACAAAGGATACATTTCAGTAAACTCTGAATGAGTCACCAATTAATTATGAGCTAGTTTGTTCTAGGTTCGGAATAGAGCTATATTGATTTACGGCTCTGGGTTAATCAGGGAACATTAGCCATGCGTAATTTTGGATTAGGGTGAGGGCAAATAAACAGAATGATTCATTCGTTAACATAATACAGGGACTTGTGTGGGTTACTGCATAGAGTGCCTTAATAAGCATATACTTAGTATTAGATGCTTGGTCTGATCTGAAGGTCACTAGGCAAACATCGGAGTTTATGGAGTCAAATAGCAGACGTGGGTGCGTGTTTGTGATACAGCAAGTCATTACTTGCCGGCACTATCAATCACCAGGAGCAAGCCGAACAGCATTCTGGAAGGCGAATGAGAGAAAACTTAGACGGATCGAAAGTGAAGTTAGGGTGGACAAGAGAGAGCAGAAACATGATAAATGAGAAGCAAAACCAACCAACCAAACATACACTAGGGAAAAAGGGTGAGTCACTGACAATGAGAAAGCATTTTCACACTGGGCATGTGAATCCAGTCCAGTTTTATCTGTTACAGACTAGCAAAGCTAACCTTATTCAGGGAGTAAAGATGATATCCAGTTTTGGGTGCTGCTGGTTAGAGACAATAAGGATTTTAGATGCAAACGGGGTCGTTCAGAAATGACTTCAATAAGATGCCAGGACAGGGGAAATTAAAGCTTGTTCTCAGAGCACAACAGGCTTGGTGGAAGTACCAGCAGGGGCTGACTTTGGGTAGGAAAGGATCAGAATCTTATAAACCAGTCTTCTTTGAGTAGTGAGTCCTACGAGTGATATTCCCTTCTGGTGTAGAGTGGCAAAACGAATGTTTAAGACCTATGTTGAATTGAAATAAACATTGAATTAGATAATGAGAAGGACTAGGCAGACCATTAGCTGAGAGTTCACAGACTGAAACAAGGTGTAATGGGTCACAGAAGATTGTGCTTAGACCTTTTAGAACTTTTATGTGTCCTACACTTCTTTCAGTTAGTGATTTGGAGGAATCGCTAAAAATTAAAATATGAATTAAGGATACAGATGAAAAGATGATTTGATTTTAGTGACTGATGTTTTCTAGGCCCTGCTCCGTTAGCAGATCCGTGTTTGTTCACTTTCTGTCTCTCTCATTTTATCTTTAATTGTGGTATTTGCATTATTACAAAAATAATACATAGAATCTAAATTTTAAAATGTAACACTCTGAAAATTACTATATTTGCTACAATTTATGTATCAACAATACTTATTCCAAAGCATATATAAAAGCTTTTGAAAGGTTTCTAAGAATACACATGTAAAATATTCTAGAAAATGGAATGAAATTCAAGGATTCATATACAGAAAAATAGCCAGCAAATGAGTAGATTGCATGAACAACAAACTAAATCTTTTCAGATGGAAAATGAAGTTTGAAAAGAAAATAACTTCTCCCAATTAATGGAAGAGGTACTCTGTTGGTTTTATTAGAAAAACAAACAGAAAGGCAGACTGCCATCTTTAAAGTAGAAAGCAGAGGATAATAAGCATCCGGATAAGAGTTGCAATTTCTAATGACTCCAAGGACCAAGTGGCAACTTTAGTCAAAGAAGCAGGCTGAATCGAGAGAAGAAAAGCAAGCACGGCTTCCAGGACAACCTGGAGGGGACAGGCCCTATCTAAAGACACTCAAACATTGATTTTTCTCCTTTTTTTTTTGAGACAGTCTCACTTTGTCACCCAGGCTGAAGTGCAGGGGTGCAATCTTGGTTCACTATAACCTCCAGCTCCCAGGTTCACGCAATTTTCCTGCCTGGCCTACTGAGTAGCTGGAACTACAGGCATGTGCCACCATGCCCAGCTAATTGTTGTATTTTTAGTAGAAACAGGGTTTCACCATGTTGGTCAGGCTGGTCTTGAACTCCTGACCTCAAATGATCTGCCCGCCGTGGCCTCCCAAGGTGCTGGGAAAACAGGCGTGCGCCACTGCTCCTGGCCCAAACATTAAATTGTTTAATACTTTTGGCAGAATGGAGAAAAAAAACCTAAAATTTAAACCAAATCCAAAACTGAAACCAAACCAAAACATATTCATAAGCTGCATCTTACTAGTAGGTTCCAGTTAGGGCCTTTGTCATTAACACGTGAAGGTGGTGTAGTATTGACAGAGAACAAAAGAGGTGGATCTAAAGAAGATGATGGAGAAGACAGCAGATGAGGAGAATTAAATGAGATGGAAAAAGCAATTTAAATATAAGGACACATAGCCATTAGGTAAGAACAAGTGATAAAGTTTGAATGTTTGTTCCTTCCAAATCTTGTGTTGAAATTTGACCCCCAGTGTTGGAGATGGGGCTTGATGGGAGGTGTATTAGTTCATTTTCACACTGCTATAAAGAACTACCTGAGACTCAGTAATTAATAAAGAAAAGAGGTTTAATTGACTCACAGTTCTCCATGGCTGGGGAAGCCTCAGGAAACTTACAATCACGGTGGAAAGCAAAGTGGAAGCAAGCACCTTCTTCACAAGCAGCCAGAGATAGAGAGACAGAACACGTGCAGGGGAAACTGTTACTTGTAAACCATCAGATCTCATAAGAACTCTCTTACTATCACAAGAACAGCATGGGGGAAACCGCCCCCATGATGCAATCACCTCCCACAAGGTCCCTCCCTCAACATGTCAACATGAGATTTGGGTGGGGACACAGACTGAAACCATATCAGGAGGTATTTGGCTCTTGGGGACAGATCCTTCAGGAATAGCTTGGAGCCATCTTCTTAGTAATGAATAAGTTCTCAATTATTTCCCACGACAGTCCCCTTTCTTCCTCACCCTGCCACTAGGAGCTGGTTGTTGAAAGAACCTAGTATCTCTCCCACCCCCATTCCTCCTCTTGCCATGTGATGCCTACTCCTATTCACCTTCCACCATGAGTAGAAGCTTCCTGAGGCCCTCACCAGGAGCAGATGGTAGTGATATGCTTCTTGTACAGCCTGCAGAACCAGGAGCCAAGCAAACCTCTTTTCTTTATAAACTACCCAGCCTCAGGTATTCCTTTATAGTAACACAGACTAAGACAAAAAGGACACGGATGTTGAAATTTTGAAGCGAAAAAGAAACTCTTTATTTGGGATAGAAAAACAAACTGAAGGGGGCTCAACCAAACTCTGAAACTACATTAACAAATTAACGGAACAAGAGTAAGTAAAAAGGAAATACATCTGAAAATAGATATGTAGGTGCTTGGATATATGAGCTAGCCATGGTATTAACTATTCTTTCTTAGAGCAAAAAACTTGAAAAACCTAAAATCACTTGGCTCTGATAATTATGTAAACAAGGAAGGTGGTATTAAACTGGGAAGAGAAAATGAGATGGAAAATTACAGTTGATAATATTAAAACATAAAAACAGCTAAAGTGGTTAAGGGATGGGAAGAAGAAACAAAAAAGCAAGGCATGCACTGTGTCATAAAAAACAGAAACAGCTAACAGGAGGGTTGAAGATAAGGGATCAGTTTCAAGTTTATGGATATTTCATTGAACAAAATACTCCTCTATGAAAATACAGATGTTTCATTGCAAAATTAAATAATGTCAGTCTCTTAGATTTCTGGAAAAATATAAGGAAACAGACAAAATTTTAATTAAATTTTTAGTCCCATGAATAATCCTTTGTCCTTTGCTGCTGGTTGTCTTCAGATAAGCAAAATTAATATCATTTGACATATGTGAAAGCAGTCTGTCAATGTTGGTTCAACTGTTTGTTGTTTTATGGGTAAGGACTCATGATTGGGATTTTGTATCGCACATACAGTATGGTCATCCTTCTTTTTAGACAATTATTCTCAATTCTTGCTACACAGGTAAATATATCATGATGTTCTACAGTGTTCCACCACTGGAAAACCATTAGAAGGAAAATAGAAGAGTCAATAAGGAAAGTGAATTATAATCGAGGGTAGAATGAAGTGGATAGAAGACAGCACAGCAATCACGACTCTATTATTAAGCAAAGTAGGGGACATAAATAACATACATAATTTAAATGATATATTAAAACACTAGTGATTTTGACACTGCTGAGAACAACAATATCCCATGAAGAAACTTACCATGTTAGTCTCTGAAATGCTGTCAATGCTTTCAACATGGACATCTATACCTACTGGCACTGGGGACCCTTCAGAAAGAAGAATGGGTAATATGCTGAGAAATGCATTATAATTATTTTAAAACCATTCAAAATAAAAAAGATTAATGCTCTTGGACAGCAAATGAATTAAAGTTTTTTTAAACAACACATTTCTCCATTATTTATTGAATCAGTTATTATATACTCAATTAGTATAACAAAGGCACTTGTGTAAATAAAAGGAATTCCAATAATCATTACTCATTTGCTTGGGAATATGTCAATATTTTCCTTCTATAGTATAAAAGTGGTGTCTCCAGTTTTTTTAAAAAAAAAATTTTATTCTTTTTAGCTACTAATGATTTAAAAAGGAAAACAATTCTGAAAACACATCTAACAGTATGTAGAATTAGGTATTCTACATGGTAATGGTCATATCTTACAGTCAGGGAGTGTCATAGAATCCTTGACACTGGGCAATTTAGGAACCTTTTCTCTGCTGTCAAAAAAAATCAGCCTTTTCCATTCGTGCCGTGGTTGGTGGAGTAGAGGAACACAGGGGAAATTTTATTGAGATTGAAAGTGCAGTGCTACACAGGGACACCACAGATCAGCTTCGGAAATGCCCCTTTGCAGATCAGCCGCAACCACAGGCTGCATTTGGGAAGAACATACGGACTCAGAATTGGAGCAATTTCAGACAGAGAGCTGCTGACACTCGTACAGGTGACTCGCCCAGAATCAGGTTCATGGGCCCAGAAAACCTGAATGACCAGCCAAGAGAATCCAGACTAGACTGATGCTTCCTAGTTACACCTAACAAATGATTTCATCACTTCCAGTGCAAGATGAAACTGGTAACATCAACATTCAGTTTTGCAATGGGAATTTTATGTACTTATGTGTTAAAATAATTCCTATATTTATATAGGCAGTCTTTCATATGTTCTCTTTCCATATAAGCCATTCTCAATTAAACCTTATTGTCTATATAGTCCTTTGTTTAAAAAAATGCTTTCAATTATGATTGAGAAAATATAAATCCTGCCTAAATGGATCCAGGCTGGTTGTTTTAATCAAGATTCAAAGATTTAGGCTGGGCATGGTGGCTCACGTCTGTTATCCCAGCACTTTGGGAGGCTGAGGTGGGCAGGTTACTTGAGGCCAGGAGTTCAAGACCAGCTGACCAACATTGGTGAAAGCCCATCTCTACTAAAAATACAAAAATTTAGCCTGGTATGGTGGTGTGTACCTGTAATCGCAGCTACTCGGAAGGCTGAGGCACAAGAATCGCTTGAATGCAGGAGGCAGAGGCTGCAGTGAGCCGAGATTGTGCCACTGCACTCCAGCCTAGGTGACAAAGCTTCCTTACTGAGGCTGTGGATAGGTAACGCCTGGATATGGTGCATGGGACAGGTACCCATATAATTCAACAGCCCTTTACATGCATAATACAATATCCATTTAGAAACCCAAGGTATGTCTTGCCAGTCCTTATACCTTTTCTGTAATTCCCCCAGTAATTAACTGATATCACCTTCACTTTATTAACAAATTCCCTTTTTGGGTTCCTCAAGTCCATGCCCTCAACGTCATTTTTTTTTTTTTTTTTTTTAACTTTGAAGGGTTTCGATTGGCCAGGCACAGAGCTGACATGCAAATATATTCCTGCCTCAGGTTTCTGGCATACCTCAGTTGCATCTTTTCTTTTTTTTTTTTGGGGGGGTTGCTTCGAACTTTATTTGAGAAAAACAGAAGATAAACGTATCAAAAGAACACACAGGTGGGGGGGCATGGCCAGTGGAGGTGGCACGGGTGGGCATCTGGGCTAAGGCTTTTACTTGGCTGCAGACTGGTCGGGTTTCGCAGCTTCTGGGCCCCCAAGCTGGGCCCGCGACTCGAAGGTGACGGGGATGGTGATCTCGTTGGACTCCGTGGCTGGCTTGGGCATGGGAGCCTCCACGGTCAGTGTGCCCTCAGGGGACAGGGAGGAGGAGACCTGGGTGGGGTCCACACCAGGGGGCAGCGTGTATTTCCGGGTGAAGCAGCGGGAGACGAATCCGTGCTCATCCTGCCGCTCCTCGTGCTTGCCTTTGGGGAGAGGAAAATCAGAATGAGGGGGAGGGGACCGACTCTCGGCCCCGCCAGGCCAAAGGCCCCACCTCCAGCTTGGAGGCAGCCAGGACTGCAGGCTGGCAGGGATAAACAGAGGGGGCTGGGAGTGGGGGCGTGCCCGCCTGTCCAGGCTCTCAGAAACTTCCGGAAAGTTCGAGTAGGAGTTTTGGGAGAAATGGAGCAGGGTGCCGAGGGCCTCAGTTGCATGTTAACTACTATCTTCCTCCTGCCATGTTGGATCAATTACTATATATCTTATAGCACTAATTTTGACATTTTTTTTTTGAGACAAAGTTTCACTCTGTTGCCCAGACTGGAGAGTAGCGGCACGATCTTGGCTCACTGCAACCTCTGCCTCCTGGGTTCCAGCGATTCTTGTGCCTCAGCCTCCCAAGTAGCTGGGATTAGGGGCATGTGCCACCATGCACAGCTAATTTTGCATTTTTAGTAGAGACAGTGTTTCACCATGTTGGCCAAGCTGGTCTCAAACTCCTGACCTCAGGTGACCTGCCTGCCTTGGACTCCCAAAGTGCTGGGATTACAGGCATGAGCCACTGCACCTGACCGAGTTATGACAATTCTTAAATAATGTTTAACGGTAATTTTGATTAAGCATTAACTTGGGAACAGCTCACTCTTATTCCTTCATAGGGTTCTGCTCTGCTGCTTTTTATGTGGATGTGCCTTTTTTCTTGAATTAGTAAAATAATCAAAATAACAATTCACGAAAATTTCTTTGTCATGGCTCTACCTGGTATTTCATATTGGGTAAATCTTCCCAATCATTCCAGAACTCCAAGGGAATAAGAAATTTGGAAAGGAGTGACAGAATGTCCTGAATGAAGTTCTTGCATTAAAGTCGCATAGGCTGGGTTTGACACCAGTCCCACAAACGTGAGGTAGAGGAGAGTAAGTACCTCTCTAAGCTCAGTCTACCTGATCTCTAACATTTGTCTAGTAACACCTTGGAGACTCGTTTGAGGACGAGACAAAATACAATTACTGAACCTAGTTGGTAGTCAGCAAATGGCATAACATAAACGTTAACGGTGCTGCAATTAAGCAAAAATATAAAGCTGTCCCTTAGGACTGCAAGCCAGTACTCCCAATCCTACGTACATTTAGATGATCAGTCCAATCTTCTGTTTAAAAAAGGAAAAGAAAAAGATACAGTGCTTCTCATCACTTACTGAAAAAAAAAAAAAAAGCAGAGCGCAACCTGCAGTTAGTGCCCCCGACTTGTAAGTAGATCCGAGCGGCTGACGACCGTGTGCACGCCTGGGGACGGACAGGTGCCCTCCAGTGACACCTGTGCCACCGCTGCCCGGGTGCCGGGCCCGAGGGCGGCCGGGGGCTGATCTAGACGGGGTTAAACGCAGCGGGTTACGCGGAGCGGGCTTCCGGAAGTGCCTGCGGTGTCTGCCTTCGTCCTCCGGATTCAACCGTTTCTGGTGAGGGGGAGCTCTCCCGTGTGCACGGAAAATGTGCGCCCGGGTGCTGTCTGGCCTCATTTCCTTCTTTTGAGACGGGGTCTCCCTCAGGCTGGAGGCAGCTCCCGCCTTCCGGGGCCAGGCGACGGCTGACGTCAGCCTCGGGGCAGCCGGGGTCACAGGCCTGCGCCGCCACGCGGGAAAGAGAGGGAGAGTGTGTGTGTGTGTGTGTGTGTGTGTGTGTGGTGTGTGTGTGGTGTGTGTGTGGTGTGTGTGTGTGGTGTGTGTGTGTGGT